>NC_138828.1:75528746-75936246 GCF_965183815.1 Platalea leucorodia
TTCCTTTGACATACGAAAATTGAACTCTTTTGTAAATGTAGGCATCAGCTGACCTTTTGTTTGAAAAGGTAATTTGGACCAATTGTGTTCTTTCTTTGTTAACTGTTTCCCCCCCAAATTAATCATGAGGTCATTTTAAATCCTAAAGATTTATTTAAAGCCTTCTACAAAATGGGAATGAATGTTTGGGAAAATAGTACTACAGGAATTTGTATTTATTTGTGAATACTTGAAATATTTAATCAGAAATATGGGAATCTAAACAGTTTTCAGAAGCCACTTATCCTTTTTTGTTTATAAAAGCAACCTTTGGAGTTGAACATCTTTTTTCAGTTTTTATTTTTTTAATACAATGTCCAGAGGAGGAGAAAATTTTGATTGAAATGAGTCTGTTTGAAACTCATTCTTCTGTATGAAAGAATATTTCATGACAATTAAGGGATCAAGACCACATAAAAACCAGTTTATTCGTTATTTTTTTCCTTGATGTGGAACTAAAACTTAATCACCATGCAGAAGTTAGTATTATGCTGGAGCTAAAATTGAATGGACGAATTTTTTGGTTCAGCTCCCTAATGCAATTTTGTTTCTCTTTTATATTTGTAACCCTCTTTCATGCTCTTACTGAACAGTGTCATTGTTGTTGGTAAGACCATAAAACGGAAGTCAAATAATGTTAGTCAGCCCTATCCTGCCTGGCTCGTTTCTGTAAGTCTTTTTCACTTTTGTAACAGGATCACGCCAACCATAACTGTGTTGCAGAATGCCATTGATTCAGCCCTTTGGAACCAAACCTGGGGCTACCGCAGAAGTATTTGTTTGATTCTCCCTATTACTGCAGAGTCATGAAAAATAGATCTATGTCCCCTCTCTTCCTTTTTACCATTTGTACTGTTTCCATTATCTGTACTCATTTTAAGGCTTCTTCATTTCTTATTTATTTAGTCAGCACTTTAAATAGCCTTCGCAGACACCTGTACTGATAGCTGTGCCATTTGCACAGGATGAGTGCATTATTTTTCTAGGACTCTGCACTGTATTTGAGGACTCTTCCCCTTGATTTCAGTGTTTTTTTAATCGTGCAAGGCTTCTGCACAGTAATATGTATGGGAAGTACTTAGTTTATTGTTCTGAACTTATATCAAGTATGCATTTATTTGCATTTTTGAATGAGGTTATGCAAGTTTGTAAAAGCTTCAGCTTCTAAATAGAGAAAATTCAGTGTAGATAATTTGTCATCTATGACATTGCCAGTGTCTAATTTATTAATTCTAGGGCCTGTTTGGCATAAGTGTAAGACAGCCTTTTGCATGACATATTTTCAACTGACTTAGTTAGGAGACAGATTTTGGCTACAAACCCTTACATCTCTGCTCTCTTCATTTATATTGAAATACCCATTTCCACAGTAATGATCAAGTAACAGAATCCATTCCAGTGGATTTTAGTGAAGGTGGGGAAGAAGAAAATGCAGTCTTTGTCACCAAGGTTCATCACCTCCCAGCTGCATCTACTTCATGGCTTGCTTCTGCTTAATATTTTGAATCGCCATCTGAGGGATTTCAAAGGGTAGTACTGCTTGCCATGACAATCCATTATTAAATCAAACCACATGCAGTTCAGGACAAGAGGCACCTGCCATCTTGTACACTGTTCTATGACGCTGTGCAGGAGGAAGATCTTGTGTGCACAAGATCAATTAGAGCAAATGTTGCCATGTTTCCTGTGTCTGCTCTGAGTGGCAACTTCAGAGCAGTGTAGTTGACTACACGGAAGACTTTCCATGGGAAAAAGAGCAGACTGTATTATTTCTGCTTCACATCAAACCTTAGGGACATGTCCAAATATCATGTGCTTTTCATTTCCTCATATCAGTGCTATAGTGATTGGAATTTTATTTGTTAATTTAGCATTCTTCCATCTTTCAGAGGATACTTTAAGCTCATGAAGATTTTATTTCTTCAAGACAGGCATCAAGTTCTTCCATCTTTCACTAGCAAAATAAGGTGTTTTTTCTTGCAGTGTTTGGGAAGGTGTTCTGCCTTTCTGTTCTTTTGTTCGTCTAAAATAAGGTGAGGTTCATTTTTTCCAGTCATTACTCCTCACTGCACTTTCCTTGTTGTGGCTTAATATCTCCAGTAAGTCTTTAAACACTTTGATAAAATGTTCTCAGGTCTCCCTTCAGTGCTGCCATTTCTGCTTTCAGTGCCTGTCTACCAACAGAGCCTCTTTTATCCTTTTTGGCTGATCTTTTTACTGCTTTATCTTTATCCTTATATTCCTTTTTTCTTTGTTTACTTTTCTGGCCTTAATGTATTGAGTAGATTTAACTTATCCTGCCTTTTTTCTGTAATAGCATCCCATGTGGCATTGCTAATCCACTCTTCTTTCCTAGTTTTAATAAAGAACAATCTCTGCTGTATTAATACAAAATTTACAAATGGCTTCCCATTCTTTTTGCATAATGTCAAATACAGTTTCTGCCATATCTGAAAGCTTATTTGACTGTTACAACTGAAAATCATTGCTAAAGTATTCATTCTTCATTTTAGAGCTATTAATCTTTCTTGCAATATTTTTCTGATTTTTTTTTTTTTCATTTTCATGGTGGTTATGTATAATTACTGTCCATATGCCCCCAGTGTCTGTGAATTTCATCATATACAGAAAAGAGCTACCTGATTTCTAGTAGTGCTGTCAGAGGAGATCCAGCATTTCTTCATGTATTTAATTTTGAGGGAATAGTGTGCCTCCACTAAAAAGGACAATTCAATCAAGAAGCCTTTTCACTGTTGTCAAGTGAGCCTTGACTGTCCATACACTCTGTCTGTGTCTGTCAAGTCAACACATCATTGATGTCGCTCTGGACCTTGCTAGTAAGGACCAGTAAAAGCCCTGTGCAGAATATTACTCTTTTCCTTATCATATTCATTTGTTCCAGCCTGATATTAGATGGTAGTCATTTTCACACATGCACTTAAAATATTGCCAAGAATTCTGATACTCTGTCTGTGTTGCAATATTTCACTTCTTTGATGACTTAAGACTATTTCCAGCCTGTATTAAAAGTTGTATAGTCCAGAAAGGAGCCCAGAACTGGGAAGGAGTTGGGAGTAGTGACGTCTAGCAGGCATTACCTCCCTGCTGTAGCAGTATCTCTCGGTATGCTTTATGCAATCCACTGAAGAATCACCTGCAGGTCAAAGAGATGCATTTGACATTTTACTGTCTATTTTGGATTTGGACTCAAGCATGTAATTCAAATTATGCTTGTCCTTTGGTGTTTTGATGAATGGGGCCTTATATTTAAAAATAGCAAATCAGTAAATATCAGTAAATAACTCAGTGTCAGCAAAGTTTTTAAGTGAAAATGGCTCATTAAAAGCATCTTACAAAGCAGAAAAGGTGTCATAAAATTAATTCTTAATTCTTGTAACTCTTTCTTACTCATGTTTGCCAGTAAGAAAGATGAAGCAAGGATGAGACGGGGAGAGGAAGCAAGGGAGGGAGGGAGGGAGGGATGAAACCGCTGCTTTCATCCCCTCTTCACAAAACATCTGAGGAGTATGGACTCATGTGCTGTGGTTTTTCTGAGCTTGTCCGTTTTTTTCAACATCTGCAGTATGCAGTAGTTTATACTCTACGTTTGTATCTAGGCTAATGGCAATCATCAAGGATATTAGGTAAAATATGTCAAAAATTGCAGTGTACCATTAGGAACAAATTATCTACTGAATGTGGTGAACATAGCCTTTTCCACATAAGAATAGTTTAACTCACAAAAGATGCACAGCAGGAGTAGCAGCAAGTACCGTAGCCTGCTATTATCTGTCATGCAAGGAGATGTTGATGTCAAGGTCACAGAAAGTTCAGGAGATCAAAAAGGTGTAGCTCATTGAAATCATTGATTAGCAGTAGGAAGACCATAATCAATCAGAAACCTATGGTATCTGTTACCAGTCCTTGATCATTTAAGTTACTGCAGCTATTGGAAATGGAAGCTGGTTTAGCACACTATTTAACATTCCCTTATTTGTATTCTACTTGCTTGTCATAGCTGTATAAGATTCAGCTAACTCTAACAATCTTTCAGTCTTGAAAATGAAAACACAGAAGCCATACAAATTAACTAGAGGTCACAAAAAGAAAAAATTCATACCGAAGAAGTTTTATTAATACTATGCAGAATCAAAATTTAACTCAAACTCTTGAATTGACGTCAGTACTTAAGAATCATGAATGTCTGGTTCAGAGCTCAGTGCAGAAAAGGCCCCTACTTGGATATGAATGTTTACTTAAAGTGTACCAGCATAAATATTAAATACCAACACACATACACTGTTATTATAAACAGACTAAATACCTGTAGCATCTGTCAACTCTTCCTCCTCTTAATCAGATTCACATTCCTGTTCAAACACATTTTGGTGCCCATTGCAGAGGGACATGTGAGACCTACCTCTCCCTTAACATTGCCCCCCTAGAGCTGGCCTCCCTGCAGGAGCACTCCTGCGCTCTCAGGGGAAGGCACAGCCCTAAGTAATGATGTTGCAGTGTACCAGGGTCAAGCGTAAGGACTCAGAGTGTCAGTGTGGATCAGATAGACACACATTCTTATTGCACCTATTCAAGATCAATTATTCTTCAACAGTTAAATTACTTAAGTAAGTAAATACTTTGCATAGCAAAGTAGGCAAGCATGCTTGACAGTGCAGGGAGTATCCTGCGAGGAAATACCAATGCATCATAGATATTTTTCCTTTTTTTTTCTTTTTTTTTTTTTTTCTTTTTTTTCTTTTTTCCCTCCTTATCTTTAATCATGAGCACCCCAGTCAGATGTTCTGGTTCATGCTATTCATATTAAGCAATTCCAGCAGGTGCAAATCTTGGCTCATATCCACCACAATTACAGTTAGGTTACAAGTAAAGAGTTTACAAGTAAGGCCTTTCTGAAGCACCCGTGAAAACACATTTAATCATTTATGTAGCATTTTTTACTTACCATTACACATTTAACTATCTGTCTGTATTATCATTCTCCATCAATTAAGTCACTGACAAGTTAGCAGTCTTGTTCCTTCTGCTACTTTGATCACTTTGTTTTGACACGTTTGACTGGGCAGAGGCAATCTGGATTCTCTTCTGTTCCTGAAAAATGGAGTGAGACATAAACCAACTATTTTACTGATGTTAATTTTCAGGATTCCTTTAGAACATGTGTTAAGAGGGTGGTAAAGGGTTCAGAGCTCCCCCTGCCAGTGAAGGTCCCATTACCTGGCATCAAAGAAACATCTGGTGAATGGCAGGTTGGGACAGGTGAGGTTCCCTCCTTATCTAGAACAGTAACTTGTCCTTAAAGGTGGCCTCACCATTAGCCAATCTGGCTTAATGAGTAAAAAATACTAAGAAATAAACTTAAAAATATCTAGGAAAGGGCTGAATTTCTAAAAGAGTAAAGAGGATAATTTCTCATGTGTGGAGTCATGCAAAATTACTCCGTAAATCTGTGACAAAGCCAGCTTCTTTGTTGATGAACTCATTTAAAATTTAAAGTATTCCTCATTTTGAGTGGCTACATTCTGCTTTCAGTTGTTAGTCAGCTTCTCTCAGGAAGGCATTTGCAGCAAACTCAGCAGTCTGAAAGAGCAGCCTCCAGGTAAACAGTCACTCACATAAGCTGATAGTTTGGCTTTCATTTAAATCAAATGGTTTTGGGCAGAAGGCCTGAGTAGCCTGCCCTCCCTCCCGCAGAGCACTCTCTGCTGTTCGCTCCAGAGACAGCCTCCATAACAGGGCTGCACTGATGCTCTCTACTAAACTCATAGCTTATGCAGCTCCACACAGAAAACAAGCCTGTAATTAAATTGTTCAAAATTTGAAGATCAGTGTGTTTTGCCATCCCTTCAGACCTAATTACTTGCCAAAACACACTGTGCGCAGGGTGGGAATTAATATTAATTAGGAATCTTCTTGAACTGCAGATTACAGCCATTATAGACAGAGGAAATGATTATGAGATTTATGCAACTCACATCTTTAAAAAAATGTAATTACAACAACAAAGCCCTGTCTCTCAGTATACATAAAGAGGCTAGATATAGACATTTGTTCCAGGTTAATGTCAGCCTAAATTGACTATGTTCCACAGGATTTGTCCTGGTTTATACTACAGCAACTGACAGGAAAGGAAAGCCCTTTGTGTTCTTCCGCGTGGTGACAAACTGGTCAGTAACGTTGCCCATGGTGATTTTCTGCTGAAAAAACCCTGGGCCATTCTGGGGTGCTGTCTGATGTGCTATCACCCAGCTCCTGCTCCCCATGTGTATAGACAAGCCACATGTCCCTTCCAAGACAGGGGGCATAGCAGGGCCATGGCACCCTGCTTTGTGTCAGGTGAGCTAGAGAGTATGTTGAGGGCAGTTTCCTGACCCCTGCGCAGCAGCAGAGCCCCCAGTATACTGCTGCGTGGTGGGGAACTCAGCCTGGGGCTTGGGGGTCCAGAGAAGGTAATGCCTCTTTTTCTTGTTTGGAGTGTGAAGGTCCAAGCTTTTGCCCATAGGCAGAAAGCATTACTGAACAACAGAGCAGCAAGTATTTCTTCTTGGTGGAATGCTAGAGGTCAGTTACCTAGACTGTATTTGGAAGACCTAAATACCACCTAATTCACTGTTGGCTGAATAAGAAGAAAGCCTCCAGAGGCACCTAACCGCACGGAAACATGAGGCTCAGGAAATACAACTGAATTTTGCTAGAATGTGAGACATTTTTCTTTTAAAAGACACAAGGGGAGCACTGAAGAGACAGAACAGTGGGAAAACCAGCCGGCTGTACTCTGTTTTATAATTCCCAGAAGAGAACAGGATGATGGGGTATGCACTGACTTGTCCAATGTTGGAGACTGTCCCTTAATGATTGCAGGTTACAACAGAAGACACTTTTAATTCAGGCTTTCCAATAACAGTATCAGTGACTGCCAAGAATATTTAATGGACCATACGTACATGAAAAAGAAGTGGCCTCCGCTGTGACTTCCTGTAGACTGTATGATTAAAAAAGTCTTGTGAACAATCAGTTACTGATAAAATATATACTGGATTGTTACCTTCTTTTTTAGCTTTGAGACTTAAAGGAACAATTTCAAGAGCAGACTAA
This sequence comes from Platalea leucorodia, assembly GCF_965183815.1. NCBI lineage: Eukaryota > Metazoa > Chordata > Aves > Pelecaniformes > Threskiornithidae > Platalea > Platalea leucorodia. The sequence goes on from NC_138828.1 coordinate 75,535,899, forward strand.
AATATCAGATTGTGTGACTGGGCATGCGCCTTTACCAAAAATATTTTGAAGAACAATATTAATAGTATTGCAGTCCTAATTTATTTTGAAAGCAAATACAAAAGAAATATAAAAAAAAATATTCAACTAGAATATGAAAAGCATCATTCACTGCACTTGAAGTTCTCTGCTCTTGGAAAAGAGGTGATGTTAGTTTGCAAATGCTAATGATCCATGTCTGTATATTTATGAATTGATTGCTGCTGAAATGAACAAGACTTACCCATGTTTGACATTCATGGCTAAAAGCCAGAGTCAGATTGCCATTTTTGTTGCCATATCTCCTTTTATTTCTAATATATCTTTTTTATTGCAGGTAGTGCTGCTTTATTCTTGGCATACTGTCTAAAAGTAGTGTATCTCATTGGTGACCAATATGCAAATATCTACATCCACCATTAAAAGGAATAGGAAGAAATATTTTAGAATAGCCATGATAAGCCAGTTAAGTGTATTATTGTGCATGGTTCAGGTAGTTGACAGTGAATTTTAGTTGAGTGTGTCCCACTCTGTCTTATTTTGAAAGTCGCAAGGAGGGCACTGAATGAACAAAACAGTGAAAATGTCAGCAGGCTGTACTTTACTTTATGATTTCAATACCTTGAAGAGAATAGAAGGATATTCAGATATCTTCAGTATTTGATCCTGATAACAAAAGGTGAGGCAAACATTTGTTTTACAAGTTTGCAGTACTCCTGGATTTGAAAACTCTATGATGTTTGTAGAATTCATCAAATAATAAAATCTGAAGTTTCAGGAGAATGAATATTGACCAATGAAGAAAGCAATTCATTTCTAATGTGAATAAATCTAATCAATGTTGTAGGGTAATCCTTTGTTCATCAGCCTCTTTTACATGAAGCTGTAAGTTATCACAAAATAAAGCATCTCAAAATTTGTAATAGGTATAAATAAGCACAAATAAGCTGTTCCTGGAACTCTGGTGTTTCTTGGGGTTAAAAAAAAATCCTTTTTATGGATCTCCTGCATTCATTTTAAAAATGAAAGATAAAAAGAACAACTCCCCTGAATTTATTGGAAAATCATTTAAAAATACTTTGAAGATAGAAAGGAGCAAGCCTTATGAGCCATTTTCATTCAAAATTCCTATTCCTGCAGTGTTTAATTATTGACATTTTAATGTCCTCTGCAATCTGCAGTAAACCCCTTGATGGTTGCATTTACTGGAAAAGATGTTTTAAACTTGGAGTCATTAAGAAGAAAGATTTCTTTAAAATAATCTGGACAGTTTAGTTCTTCAGGAGAAAGAAAAAACATCACAGCCAAGACAAGTGGATGCAGACATAATCATGTAATGTCTTTATAGAATGCTTGATAATAAGAGATATTTTCTTACTGTAAACATATGTATTTAGTCTGATCCTTACTGTCCAAGTATCTTACTCAAAGAATATAGTTCTGATTAACCTGTAATCTTACAATATTGTGGGTCTCAGCTGACTATAGTCAAAAAGCAGTCACCTTACTAATGGAAAGTACTTATTTTCTACAGCTGAGTTAAAATTTTGAACATTTATAGGATATTTTGAGATTTTTCAGTTGTTGGTTTCATCCTCAAATGGGACAAGACAAAGGGCTTGGTTCAGTTGTCTAGACCTCGACGTCTAGTGCCAGTGGAGATGACACAGCAAATCCTGCTTAACCTTCAGGTCCTGCGCCAGCACTGTGTTTAGGCCTATGTTGCCAAAATTAGGCAAATGAATCAAGCCTCAAGTCCAGAATTTATATATCTTCTTTGAAATATTCAAACATGTTTGTTTTAGTCATATAAAGATGTTTTATTTTAATGATTTCCTTCAGAAAAATCTATGGAAATCAATATTTTCCTGCAAAACACAATAGTATTGTTGATTTTCTATCAGAAATATTTGTCTCACTCTGCTTACCTGTTTAAATGATGGTGGGGTATCGTCATTAGTTAGAATCAATGATTGCTCTATCAATTTATTTCTAGCTGTGCTTTGAGGTTTCGAGGTATGTGGTTGATTCCCTGGCAGAGCCTTTTTTTTTGTCTTAGGTAGATACTTTTATGTCAGACTAGTAACCATTTTGTTGCCCGTCATCTGGAGAATAAGGTGCTATTTTGACTTCCGTTCCCCGCCTCAAAGACTTTTTATGGGTTTTTCTAATGCAATGATCCTTAATGTAAGAAGAGGCATCTGGACTTCTTCCCCTTTGGCCTCCCCAAATATTACTTAGAGAGATCTGTTTACTTGCCTTTAGTCCCCTGGCCAAGCTACTTTTTGCTCTCAAACAGAAGACTTGCAGCAGGGAAGCAGAAAATCCCCTTCCTTCCCCTTGCTCATGGGTTTTTCCAGGTAGTGGTCTGTCTGGTGAGGGAGGAGTGATGGGCTGGAACCCACCACAGGCAGAGGAAGAAAATGGGCTTTAGCAGCAACACATTCCCAACCTCCTTTCCTTTCCAAAGAGGGGAAAAAAAAAAAACCCAAATCAAAAACCTAGGCTGTGTGCAGTTGGATGTGAACGTGTGAATGCACATGCACTCGCAGGAAGAAGGAGGAATGGTATCATCAGTGGAGGAGTATGTAGAAATAAAATGCAGCAGTTTCCTGATTCTGACTGAAGTTGAAGGCACCCGAAAGACCAAAGAGGGATTTTCTGTTTACCAAAATGTATACAAAAAGCCTTTCAAAAAACATTTTAGTCGTTAAAAAGAGTTAAAACCCTTAAAATGAGACCACGCATATTAATAATCTCCAAAAACATGGCTATTTTAGCAGGTATTACACTGGAAAATACCATGATTTTGTCTTTGCACCTAAAACGGAGGGATGTTCACCAAATCCAGATCTAAATTATGGTAATTTTTTGGTAAATATTTGATTTTTTTAGTAATGATCCTCTACCAATACATAAATAAGTCAACCTTGTAATCTGCAGAAACCATTGCAAAAAAAATGCCACTTCCTCAGTACATTGTCATCTTAATATCTTACATAAAAACTGTTTTTCCATACATAGGGTAAATCGAAAGAACTATGTATTTGCACTAAGTCTGTTGACCATCGCTTAGAAGTAGAAACAGAGTGTTGACATAGGTGTTTTGATTACCACTTCCCTGTATTACTTTCATCCAGATTCTCCCCTGAAAGTACTTTTATTTAATCATGTGGAAGGCATAAAGATGAATGAATATATCAGGCAAATTGTATTTAATATTTTAATATGTTTCAGTTGATTTTCATTCCAGCATTTCTCTAAATAGCGTGCTAACATTATTTAGTGAGAAGTGAGATGTATTACACTAAATTATTTATCCTCATATATGTTGGTTTTTTCTGCCTAAAAGAGAGCTAGGGCTTTTACTGTTCCTCAGTCTATAAAGATTTATTAAGTAATTTTTAAAGCACAAAGATGAGAAAAATCTTCATCTGCTCCATTGAGGAAAGTAATGAGAGGGAGTGAACTTGTTCTTTTCATCCTTCTCAGTGGTCAGGCATTAAACATACAATTAAAGAGAGTAATTCTAGCAAAGAGCTCCAGTGAAAGCAAAGGTTGATAGGTTTGATCTATTGGAGTACTAAAACAGTTGAGAACAGAATATATTGCATCTGGCTTGATGATGAAGGGAGCAACCAATCCCTCCCCATTAAAGAACTGTTCTTTATTCCTCCCACACTCTTTCACTCTCCCTCTGAACCACTGCACAGTTTAACTCCAATGCTTTATTAGCAACCTTTGCTGCAGCTCCCACCAGGGACGAGCCTCACACCTGCAGGGGCCAGCGCCAGTGTAGAATGATGCCAGCTGTGGCAGCCATGGCGTAGGTGTAGGCGTAGGTGTAGGCGTAGGATGCGCTTGCACTGTGGAACATGCACATCCATGACTCTCTCTTTTCCCGTGGGGGTGCAGGGCTGGTCTCTGTTCCCAGAGGATCTGACTAGCATTTTCCTCAGAGGAAAAACAATGTGCAGCTTGACAAAAGCCTTTGGGGGGCTTCCACTTGGCCATGTTGCTGTAGGCCTGACTGAAGGCCTGAAGTCAGTGAGAAGCTTTTCCATTTCGGTACCACTGGTTCAGGCCTTTGCAATTTTACACTCACTACAAACCCTAGAAACCACAGCTTTCTTTTGCTCTAAAATGTTTTCAGGTGAGCTAGAAAGAAATTAATATGAAGTCACTCAAGCACATCCATTAAGTTTAGGAAAGGAAAATCCCTAAATGGTATCCCCCAGGAGAAAACCAGAGATACATAACACAAGCCATCATGCCAGACAACTACAATTCTCTACTCTCTTAATTAGGCATAGTCTTTTACATATATATAAATGGAATATGCATTGTCAGGGCAGAGATGAACAGTTCAGGGACTGAGAGAAAGGTCACTTTTCATGTCTGAGAAAAACTTCTATAAGATGTTATAAATGGTAAAGAATCGTGCTCGTTTCATGAGAAAGACAGTTAAAAATGTAAACAGGTTATCTGCCAGCGTGTAGTCAACAGTACCTAATTTTTCAAATAATGAAATGAACCTTGAAATGTTACAGAAAGTTGCTTTAGCTAGTGGGAAATAAATTGAGATGATTTAATGAACACAGACCAGATGATCAAAGACACCAAATGCAGTGGAAGACCCTGCTATAAGAGGGTATCGCTATCCATGGCTTGCATGCAGACATGGTGCTGGCACTGGGAATCCATGGCTTGCACGTAGACATGGTGCTGGCACTGGGAAATGAGGACGGTCAGTGAGATTTTTTAAGAATTCATTGCAATCACAGTATGTTTCACTGGGAAATCAAAGTGGTTCTTCTCTTTGTTTGTTTACCTATAAAGGATTCTAAAAATCACAGTATTTGTAGAATAGTTTCTTTATAGATGGATTAGAAAAGAGAAATCAAAGTGGCAATGAAATAACTGCATAATAGCCCAAAGATAAAAAATATCATCCTTCTCTTGCAATATGGAAGTTGATTGGGGAAGATCAGTAGTTGTTTTGCCAGCATTAAAGACCTTCCAGTCATTTGATGAGTATGAGAGATTCACTTAGTAATTATCACTTTTCTCTGATATCAGCTGTAACTCATAAAACTATGGGATTCAGCTTTCATACAGACACTTTCATTCCCTTTCAATCTGTGTCTTTTCAATTCTGTTTCTTATTTGTTTACTAAAATGATTTAGTTAAGATGTCAATTGGGAGTCAGATGGAATGTTTTCCGGATGGTGCATTTTTCAGTTCATTCAATTTGGCCATTTAAAATGTTATTTCATTTCAGCTTTAGATCTTAGATCTGCTAAAATTAAGATTTGCATTTTCTGTAGCATCATAAAACATCTTTTTTTTCCTTAATCATTTTACCAGTCAGGCCCAGGAAGTTCTTAACAAATGTTAATCTCTGGGCTAGAGTTTGGCTTTGATAAATGAATTCAGATGCAACAAGAAGCAAGCAAACAAACCTTTCTGCAAGATGCAAGGAATCTGTGCTATGTTGTTGTTGTGGCAGGCAGCCCACAAGGCAGACAGAAGTTGCAATGGGGTATGTAAACAACAGCACACATCTTCCAAAGAGCTAAAATAACTTTTTTGTATTACAGTATTTCCTTCAGACCCACCATATGAAGGATAGAGCAGTGAAAGTAGGAAAAGATGATAAGAAGGAAAAATACGATGTTTGGGTTTGTAGAAGTGAACTGAGGTAGTCTGGTTGATTGGGAGACTGGAAGGAAAAACCCTAGTGAAAGAAGTTGAGAGAAGGAGAAATGGATAATAAAGAGGTAAAATTGGTCTGAAGTCAAGGAATTACATCTGAAAATGGACTTATCTGCAACTCCCTCCATCACAAATGAACCTATACACATGAACACCCACACAGCACACACCCACACACCCAACATTTTGGGAAGTTAAAATCAAATAACTTTAATATAGAAGTTATGGGAGGACATAAAAAAACCCAAACCAAACAGCAGCAGGCACTGCACAGTCACCGCTCAGAGCAGAATCCTGCTGTCCCTTTCATTCCTTGTGCCTTCCTCTGGGTTTGCTTTGTGAGCAAACACTTTAATTCTGCTCCAAATAGATGTGCTGAGCAATGCTGAAATGCGAGCAGGAGACAAGCGCAGCAAGCAGCTGCATAGCTCGAACCACAAGGGCTGGGCTGCTGCAGCACCCAGCGCATCCTCACTCCACTCAAGCAGTAAATAAAGGGGAAGGTCCTTTACTTTAAGGAAGCCGCTGTAGTTTTATGTCCATCAAAAAGGTGCTGGTTAAATATCTGGTTTTTAGTTTGCAGCTATACTACCCTGAAGCCTTATAAAAAGCTCACAGAAATTAATGGAATCCTTTTTATTAATTTCACTGTATTTCTGATTGTGTTTTAAGCACTGTTATTCCTGACCTGTTCACTGTTTCACATGAGTAATGTGCTTTCATAGGTGTGGCTGGGTGTGCTTGGGCTTTTCTGAAAATGTACATCATTTTTTTGTCCCCTGACACTTCAGTACTTGTGCCTGCCATGGACTTGACTGTCTCTAATAAACACAGAATACTTTTTTGAGTGTCACTAGTGTAGAATTTGTCATTGGTCAGAATAATGTGTGTACAGGCAAAATGAATGAGATTCTAGACTTAACTGATACACAAACCAAAGATCAGAAATCTTGAAGAATAATATAACACTTTCAAAATAAGACTGATGAAGGTGCACAGGTGTACTTTAAGACAGCTGCAAAGAGTTTAGTTTCCTGATCATAATGTATGATAGAGACACGTCTCATATTTTATCTAGATTCCAAAGATTGCTTAATATGCTCTAATAATCTTAGCTTCCCTGCTGAGTATAGCTTCTGAAAGTATGCACTTCCCAAATAAAAACAAGTGCATGAAAGTATTTTCCAACTTTGTGACTATGACAAATGATGCATTAACTATACTAATGTTTTATTAGTCTGGTCATTTACCAGAAGCACTACGGTGCTTATTCATGCTTAGTGGTCCAGAATGAGGCCTGGGGAAACATATTTGCTCACATATTATTAAGTGTGCTGTGAATGAAAAGAATGTGTTGGGTAGGTCTTTTTCTTTAAGTTAAGAAGAGAATCAGTCGTTTCCTGTTTAGTCTATGACTTTGTAAGCATAATTTTAAAATTTATAATCAGATGCATTTTTTAATGTCCTATCAGCTAAAACAGGTCCCCCTCATCATCATGTTTGTATGGAAAAACCAGGGAAGGAATTGGCATCCAAAACCCCAAACCTCCAGCACAGACTGTTAGGTCTAGGCAGTTGATGAGGACATATTAGTCACATCTATGTGGTCTGAGGCAGACGGTCATACTAATTGTGCCTGGTCTCTTGAGTGCTTTACAGGGGCTATCTCCTGTTCAGAGCCATTTAGATAAACTTATGATTGACCATGCCCAACCTGTAAGTCTCAGTAGACTGATGCTGGTTCATGCCTCCTAGCTCAGAGCTCATACGTCAACACCACATAGGATTCAACATCTGGTTCAGTATATGGTACAGACTGCTAGAGGCACCTCAGCAAAAAGGTCATTACTGATGACCTAAAAATTCCTAATATCCTCACCAGATGGCATCCCCCCAGTAAATCCTACTGCAGTTCGTGGACAAAATTTTGAAACTGATTCTCTTTGGCAACTCATATTGTCAGATGTAAATGTTTTTGTAGCTTCCATCACCTACACGGTGTCAGGGGGCATACTTCATCCAATAAATTCTAGGCCAAATTGATTTGTGCTACAAGAAGATGTGAGCCAAGATCTGTAAATGTTTAGCATTGGATTTCTTACTTTATTTTTTTTTCACATGAGGCATTTGGAGTTTGAGCTGAGTGAAATCTTTTCACAAGGTTCTGGATTGGGTTGGCAACATTGGATTGAATTTCAGTCTGTTAATTTAATTTAAATCAAAGCCACAGGTACCAGTTAATCTTGGTTAACAAAAATTCATCCATTGATCGCCCCATCTCAACTCCTATCCTTGCTGGAGACATCATGTTTGGTCTTCTTTCTATGAACTAAGAATACCAACTCTCACTGATGCTGAGCAGGTAAAGATGTTCAATAAGAGCAATATGAATACTGCAGAACATCCTGAGCCCTAGAACATGTCTGTATATATCTTAATTTTAAAAACACTTCTTCCTCTGAGCGCTTTTATATGCTTGAATATTTCTGTGGAACTTAGCATAAAAACTGTTGTGCATAAAGTTAGTCTCATGTGTATTTGCAGGATCAGGGCCATAGAGAATAACCCAAATCAGGGCATCATTTTTAATTACACTCTACTATATAAATAAGGCCTTGCTAGTCATCATTAATTTTAGATGAATTAAAATATTATTTAAAGCAAAAATCTCAATTACCCTTGCTGCACTGGAGTTGTTTTTCAATTAAGGAAATATTTGAACCATTAAAGTGAATGCTAAATATGATATGGATATTATAAATGCACAGTATTAGACTCCAGAATACTTGCAGAAAATGAAAGCTCCCTTTCAACTCCAAAGGTGTAAAAGATGTTGTATTATCAGTTTAGAAAACTCTTACTTGAAATGGACTATAAATTTCCTTCAAATGTAACTTAGGTTGGGGTTTTTTTTTCTGTTGTGGAAATTCAGATAGGTGTTGCAGTTGAAGACAATGTATGTGCTCTTCTGTAAAAATAAAGTCATGCCCCAATCCTCTGATAAAATTCTTCCTCTTTGGCCAACCACCACCCCCAAACACACATGCATGTAATACAGCCATGACAATTTACAGCACTGCCTTTCATACCCAAATCTGTTTCTAGTGTGAGGGAGAGGCATTAACACATATGGCAGAAGGACCTCTCCAAGCCATGCGGCTGCATATCCTATGGTGTATATGCATATAATTTTTTTTTTTTTTGACTGAATGTATCTACTACCCTGCATTTCTCTGTTGAACTCTTCTTTTCATTGAGAGCAAAATTGCCAGACCTGCAGAAAACCATCTCCAGTTGGAAATCCATTCTTCATCCGGGAAGCCCAACACAGTTAAAAGGAACTTTACAGTCTCCTTGGCAATTCAACCCATGGTGCTTCATATTTCCTCATAGCTTTCTGAGAATCTGCCTTTTTTAACTGATCAAACTACTACCAGAATTAAAATATTTGATCAGATCCCTCATTACAAAGACTTAAAAAGGACAGATTTGAAACCTACCAGGTTTAAGCCTTATAAAGTCACAGATTGATATAGGTTAGAAGGAGCTTCTGGATACCACTTATTTCAACCTCCTGCTCAAAGCCAAGCCATCTCCAAAGATGGATCAGCTTGTCCAGTTAAGTTTTGAAAGTCTCCAAGGACGGAGATTCCCCGTGGCAATTAAGGTCTATGGATACAAAGAACACAAGGTTTTAGAGAGAAGTAATATCTTTCATTAGACCAGCAGATATAGCTGGAATAAACAGAAAAACTTTCAAATACATAAGCCTCTTCAGAACTATATGGATAAATTGGCATTTTGAGTCAATCCAGCACTGATAATTACATGTCCCGGTTTCAGCTAGGATAGAGTTATCATTAAGAGTTAGATATAGACATATAGACATAGAGTTATCGAAGTCATCGTTAGCAATAACATCAACTTTAAAACTGACTGTTGCCTTGAAATGAAAACTAGCATTTCAAGGATCAAAGCAAGGTGCTGCATCGTGCTCAGACCTTGAGAAGTTTGGCATGCCACCAGAAGAAGGGTTGTAAAAGGCTTTGGAGACCAATGTTTTTTATAGTTACATGATACAGAGGACGAGAGATTCAGTACCGAGGGACTCGGATCTCTTGTTGTCCAGCAGTTTCCCTCTGAGGACAGTAAGTCTTCAGTAGCCCTCCTGGGCACTTTGTTCTGTCAGTAAACACTGTCCTCTTAGTTGCCATCACATGGAGGGTTGTAGTCCAAAGGGAACCTCTTTGTATGGTCGTCTGAATGATGGTCTATTGCATACGAGATCCTTGTGCAATGGAAGTTGCTGGTTTACAGAAGAGGAGTTTGGAAAAATTAATCACTCAAAATTAAACCTACATATTAATATATGTCCAAGGCAGTTTAATCAAGAATGAAACAATTAGATGTTCCTTAATAGAATGTGAATGCTGGCAAAATGACTCAGGGAGTCAGACTGGTACAAGGTGGGGGGGACTCTCACTCTGCCTTAAGGGTTCAGTTGCTCTGCAGAGGCAGTGGGATGGCTGGTGTGTAACGCTCTGACTACCCAAGGTCGCAGAGTGAGTTGTAACGTGAGATCCCATGCTAAAAGGAACGTGATCAACCCAGAGTATTAGCACGTTTAACATCTTTTGGGGATGTAGGAAGGATAATAATATCATCTTTTTTCCATGCTTTGTTTTTAACTTTTTGATTTATCTATCAGACTGCATGTGTACAGGAGCCAGCTGGATCAGAGCTCCAAGCTGTAAACTCCTGAGGGCTTGCTTTCATTATGTATTTCCATGTGCCCAGATAAGAGCTTAGTTTCAGCCATTGCCATTAAAAGTTGGCTTCATCTGATTAAATCTAGATGTCTGTGGACTTTCAAGCAGTCCTGAGCTCTTCTTTCAGTCAATGGGCAGAATCAGTTGCTCTTAGGTTATGATTTATCTCATCCTAAAATAGACAGCTACATTTGGTCAGATAGATTTCCCTCCACTGGATAGAAATTGGACTTTAGGATGACACAGACAGAGATGTCTATGTCATAGATGTCTTAAGAGAACTGAATCTCCTTAAGTGTTTATGTTGTTATACACATATTGGAGCAAATGATACCTGGTTTGGATCATGATTTAACAGTCTGTATCAGGACTAGAAGTCAGTGGTATTGTCCCAATGTAGAATAATTATAAGATCAAATTCAGGCTGATAGTGTCTACCCAAGCTAAGATACTTAAGAAAGCACAAAAAGAAGAACGAAGCTTCTAATAAAATTCAAGGTTAAAACTGCTATCTGCAAAATAAAAAAGACAAACTCATACATGCCTTTCAAAACATATTTTAGGCCGTATTTCAGGTAGGAAAAAATTACTTACTTTGACGCTGCTCCAGTGGATGAAGCAATATTCCTCCAGTGAAGATCGAACAGAATGGATTATTTGCTCCACATTTAATAATTTTGATTCAAGGTACCAGTGTTAAAAATGTTCACTAATACTGTCTTCTGTCAGAAACATAAAGTTCCTCAGAAGGAATTCAGATTAGAGACCTGAATCTGGAACTTCCAGGTGAGTCCCCTGATCCCGGGGCTTTGCTTATTATGTGACAAACCTTTCTCATTTCATCAGGAGAAGTTATAAAGCATGTCATATTTCTTCCTCTTGGAAAACAATGAAAAAGTTTTGAAACCTGAATATTTCTGTTAAAACAATGTATCTTTCCCAGCTCTCTCCAGTTTAAATTTCTTATATATATTGTTGTTATCATTTATTCATAACCCAACCTCAAAGACTGATGTCACTGAGAGCTGGCATTCTGTCATGCTCATCCTAGAATCAGACAGACTTATTTAGGTCAAGGTATTATTGCAAAACAGAGGATGTCTCCCAGATAATAACTTTTCTCAGATCCTGCATGGAGATAGAAATTTCTAATCCATTTAAATGATATTAGTCTGATTTCAGGCAGGGTCCGTATGGCACTTGAGACAGTAAACACTGCTTTGATCTTTCCTTTCTATCCTCTTTCCAATTCCACTCTCATGGCTTGATATTTGAAGGTTTTTCACCTGCCTTCTCTACCTGATAGGAGTCCCATGGGCAAACAATACCAGTGGTCATTATTATGAGCCAGCATATTGTGTACTTTCCTGGAGGTTTATTAGTTGAGAAGTGGTTTTCCAAGGAATTTCCCCCAAAATAATCTCTTACATTTTAGGTTTGCGCTCTCTGATGACCGCTTCTAACCCCTATGGTAGTCTGTTGGCCACACCAATGTCAAGAGAGGGCAATGGTTATTGGATTGTTCATTTCCCTATCTGTGCTTTGCAGCAGCACTAAACACTGGCTCAGAGTGTGCACCACAGCTGCAATGATGATGATGATCAATATAGTAATTGTACATGTTATAATAACTGGAATTAATGTAGTATAATCCACTGCACTAGACAGTACACTTACAGAAAAAAAAAAAAAAAAAAAAAAAAAAAAAAGGCAGATCATGCCCCAGAGCATTTATAAGCTTAGGATAAATCAGGAGATGATTGCAAATGGATGTAGACAGGTAGGAAAACTAATGGAAAAAATTTACCCAGTGTGCTAGGCAATGGCTTCAGTACATCAACAGCCTAACTGTTTCCAAGTTATCAAATTCTGTTTTTCATTAACAAATTCAGGTAAGCATAGAAATCATAGAAAACAAAGGTGAAATATCAGCCTACAGAGATCATCTAGTCTATCCCCTGCCAAAAGCAGAAACCCCCATATCTATACCATTCCTACTTACACCCAGGCATGTATGCTATGTTACATAATACTGTAGTTAAGCAAACTGTCCCAGAGTTGTACTAACTTTACTACTGGGCATGTTTTCCTGATACTTAATCTGAACATTTCTTGCCAGAATTCATCACAGAACTGAAGAACAGATTCTTCCATTATTCTTGGGAGCAACTTTTTGCAAATCAGAAAATCATTGTCTTGTCTCCCCTCAGTCTTCTCCAAGTTGTACAAGCCTCTGAAATCTCCTCATAGTTTGCATTTTTTAGGACTCCAGTTATTCCTGCAGCTCTCCTGTGAACTCTCTCCAGTATCTCAACACATATATTAAAATACAGAGCCTAAAAATGCATGCTCTGATCCTTATTGAAGAGGAAGAGCTCCCTCCTTTATCTTGCAGGCTGTGTTCTGAGTTAAATGCCCCAGTGTAACACCATATGAAGTGGTGGCTCTCCCTCCTGTCCTGAAGAACTGCTTATTCACCAAGTGAATCCCATCCTGTACTTCCACTGCTGATTATTCCTAAGTGTCAAAGCCTATCCTAGACCAGGAACAACACACTACAAAATCCCACTTGCTATGTCCGTTAGTTGTGAGAATGGGTCTTTGATAATTATTTGTCAAGAATTAGTATGTAACCAGCGTTGCATCCACCCTACAAGAGGGTAACCTAGCCCACGTGTCCCTACGTTTCATGTGAGAGTATCGTGTAAGATGGTTCCAGAAATGAGTCAAGACATATGTGATTCAGTACAACTACTATTGTCTCATGATGCCAATCATGCTATTACAAAATAAAATTTTAGCAGTTTGACATGATTTACCCATCTCCTTATTATCCTATGGCTTCTTACAGATGATTTTATTTTTGTTCCAGAATTTTTTTAACAGCTTGAGCTACATTTGCCTTACAGTATCTTACCCCCCCCCACTAGAATTTCTCAGAAATAATCCCAAATGGCTTTGAAATTGCTTCAGTTGTTTCTTGAACTAACTTCAATGAAATCCATCAGGGCCAGCAGTTATGAAAAAATTCGACTTGTCAAAGAGCAGTGTTGCTTGTTCTTTTCCTGTTCTGTGCTGATGTTTTATTTCTCTCTCAGTGCTATTGGGCGGTGTGGCTAGAGCACTTGCCAGTGAAGACTGAGGCAGAAAAGTCATTGAGTACTTCAGCCTTCTCCATACTCTGGGTAACTAGGTCTCCTGTTTCCTTCTGGAGAGGAGCCACATTTTCCCTGGTCTTTCTTCTATCACTGACATACTTATAGAAGCTTTTCATGTTGCCCTTGATGTCCCTGAGCAGATTTAATTCTATCAGGGCTTTAGCTTTCCTAACCTGATCCCTGGCTGCTCAGACAATTTCTCTGTATTCCTCTCAGGCTACCTGTCCTTGCCTCTGTAGGCTTCCTTTTTGTGTTTGAGTTTGTCCAGGAGCTCCTTGTTCATCCATGCAGGGCTCTGGGCATTTTTGCCTGACTTCGTCTTTGTTGGGATGCATCGTTCCTGAGCTTGGAGGAGGTGATCCTTGAATATTAACCAGCTTTCTTGGGCCCCTCTTCCCTCCAGGGCTTTACCCCATGGTACTCCACCAAGCAGATCCCTGAAGAGGCCAAAGTCTGCTCTCCTGAAGTCCAGGGTAGTGAGCTTGCTGTGCGCCCTCCTCAGTGCCCTAAGGATCTTGAACTCCATCATTTTATGGTCACTGCAGCCAAGGTTGCCCTTGAGGTTCACATTCCCCACCAGCCCCTCCTTGTTGGTGAGAGGAAGGTCCAGCATAGCACCTCTCCTCGTTGGCTCCTCTGTCACTGGGAGAAGGAAGTTATCATCAACACATTCCAGGAACCTCCCAGATTGCTTATGCCCTGTTGTGTTGTCCCTCCAACAGATATCGGGGTGGTTGAAGTCCCCCATGAGGACCAGGGCTTGTGAACGTGAGGCCGCTCCTATCTATCTATAGAGGGCCTCATCCACTTGGTCTTCCTGGTCAGGTGGGCTGTAGCAGGCCCCCACTATAATGTCACCTGTCCATGCCCTCCCTATAATCCTGACCCATAAGCTCTCAGCCAGCTCCTCATCCATTCCCAGGCGGAGCTCCATGCACTCCAGCTGATCATTGACATAGGGGGCAACACCCGCTCCTCATCTCCCCTGCCTGTCCTTCCTAAAGAGCCTGTATCCTTCCATTCCAACATTCCAGTCATAGGAGCCATCCCACCACGTCTCCGTGATGCAAATAAGATCATAGTCCTGCAGGCGTGCGCACGTCTCTAACTCCTCTTGTTTATTACCCATGCTACGTGCATTTGCATAGAGGCATTAAGTTGGGCCCCTGATGGAGCTGACTTGCTGGCTGGAGTGGCTGGAATTCCTTTGTGCTGCTTTTCAGGTGCTCTCCTGTGATCCTTCTCCAGGCTCTGGGCATCTATTGCTGGCACTGGCATCAAACTTTAATGAAGAAATGTTAATGATGATACATCTTATAGACCGTTAGTATTTCACCAAAGAAAATGAAGAGAGTTAGATTACAAGTGCCTTATATTTACAGTAGTTTGTAGCCTGAATGCAATAAGATTATGCGAGCAGAATTTTGACCCAATTATTCAGTTGTAATAATAGGAATTACAATAGTGATTTTTAAAAATTAAGCACGCTGCGTATCTTTTATTGAGAAATTGCTCATATAGCTTCCTTCTGAGTCAGTGAAAGTGCTTGTATGGGCTGCTGATCAAGAGAAATTATTAAAGCATGTTTTAGATGTCTAATTTATTCACTCTATACCCTAAAAAAAAAATGATGTTAGTTTGTGCATTTGCATTCATTAATACTTAAAAAATTAACTAAAAATACATGCAAAAGACTGCTTATCACACAGCTGGTAGTTCTGTCTATAACATTTATTTCTTTAGCACATTGATGATATTAATATTTTTTGGAGTGTCATGATTAAAATGTATTCATTCAGCAATAATCAAGAAATGCACATTTATTGGTTAAATACCTCAACAAAATTAAAATATGTCATTTCACTTATTTACATTTTTTTCCATAGAGCTGTTCCACAAAAGAGTGAAATGACAGAGTTCTATTGGGAAGCAACTGATTTCATTCTACAAGCAGAATACAAGTGCAGGCATTTGCGCATGAATTTGAAGAAGCACAAGTTTTTAAGACAGAAACATGTAAGCGGGTTTTACCAATCTAGAAATCTGTTGCATGAGATTGTTTCTCTAGAGTAACATGGAAACCTCCCTCCAAAAGCTGTCTTGCTTTTGAATAGGTCTCCATTATATTTTAACAATTAAAAAAATCCACACAGCAAGGAAGTAGAAGAGAAAAAAAATCACTTTGCTTTTTGATATAGTAACTGACATAGCTGAAAAAGGTATTTCACAGATTGAATAACATTTTTTTTCTTTATCTTCTATTTTTCATTTTCAGTAAGTTTTACACAAGGTCTCCTCCCGTAAAAAAAAATGAGCTTTGCCTCCTGTCTATATAAGCAATTCTATCTAGATTCATCTTCCAAGGTACATATTTAGCTTCATGGGGATCCTAAGAAAGTAAAGGAAGCTCTTATTACCCTATGGTATTATGTATTCCAGGAGCCTCCTGTGCAGGTGTTTGTTTTTTTTTTTTTGTGCCTAGCAGCTCCCATGGAGCTAATTTAAATATTGAGCCTGTTCATTCTATGAGCCATGTGGGTAATTTCTATTAACACTAATGTGAGCTATTCATGCATCAGGGAAACACATCTTCATGTTTTTAAGTTTCTGTTTGCTTCACTCTCCAGGAAGAGTTTGGAAGGATTCTGCCTGTGTGGAAAACTTAACACTGGCTGAGGATGTATTTTTTTTCTTTAGAAATGTTTTTTTGTGACTTTTTTTTCCCATGGGGCAGTCGTGTTAGCCTGTCCTCTTGTCTTCTTCTTTATTTTACCACGATTACTTGTAACTGGGTTAGGCTGTATCCTAATTGGATTATTTTGTAGCCTAATCCAGACTGTTTCACCAACTCCTTGAGAAAGTGAATGAATGGGGAAAAAAACCAACAACTATGGAGTCTTCCTGAATGGACTTCTTTGTGGAAGAAGAAAAAAAAAAGGACTCAGGACCAGAGACCAGAGCTGTAGCTCTCCCTACCTCCTGTCTGGTGTGCTCTCTACTGGACCAATGTCAGATGACTTCTTGCCTGTTGACCATCTGAGCATAGATGCTTGCTGCCTAATGGCTCAGCTTCAGGAGGTGCAGCATTGGAGTTCTCCAGATATGTGTGCTCAGGGTGGGCTCAGCCCCCTCAGCCCTTCTCTCCCATTTTGTGGATAAGTGCCACAACACTAATATGGGAAACCTGGGAGGCACAGTCACAGCCTGCCCATTTGCGAAAGATGTCAACAGAGACATTTAGAAAAAGGTGAATTTTGCAGTGCATGTGCAAAGAAGTTCAGTTCAGCTTTCTGTTTTCCTATGGCCGCTCCATGCCCTGATGAGGACAATCCTCTGCTGTCATGAGCTTCCAGCCACATGTTTCCTGTCTGGAAACATAAGATGTGCATAAAAACATATTCTGAAATGACACCAGCTAAAAACAAAGTTAAATTCTCTGAAGGTATAGCATCAAATTCAGGAATGCACCTAAAGATCTGTCAGCATCTCTCTTTCACTTCTTTGACTTCTATGAAAATCAAAGTCTGAGTCCAGAATGTTGAATCGGCATTAGAAATTCCTGGGGAAATCATAGTTCATGAACTTAATGTTTAACTATTCAGGGGAGTGAGGTGTTCCCTGTAAAGCAGGTTTGATTTAAATGTTTCTGAGGATCAAGAACATACATCAGCATCAGATGGGTCCAATGGCTTTAATGCATCTTTTTTGTCTGATCTGATTCGTCTAACCTTAGCTTCCAGCCAACACACCTTATTATGTCTCAGTCTGCTATACTGAAGAGCACTCTACTGAGATTTCTGTTCTCATGTTGGTGCTTACAAACCTACATGAAGTCATCCCCTTAATCTTCTCTGCATAAATCTAAGTCAGCGGAGCTCTTTGATAAAGAATGATTTTCAATCTTTTCATCCTTCCCATGTGCCTTCCCTGTACTGTCTGCTGTTTAACAAAATCCTCTTGAAAGAACTTTCTTGTTTTCACATCCATGGTGTTTCACTAATGCACTTCTCAGTGTAAAATTCACCCTTAGCTGTTAACATTTCAGGTCTTTGCCAATGAGAGGAAATATTTGGAACCACCACAGAACAGTAATAACATGAATTCATCTTCACATCTCTATCTGCTGTCACCCCCAAGTCCTCTTCAGCCGTGGTGCACACAGCCGGTGTTCCACTTCCTGGGGTCTTAGTGTCAGACTTGCTGTGGGGCATGTCATCTTCATGGCTTATGACTCTCCCACTTTTTTATCATCTGTCAATCCTTTCAGTAGGTTGTTAATAAAAATGCTAAATAGCGTCACGCTCATTGTCCAATTGTATTTAGAGATCCATACATCACATTTTCAATTCAGGTTTGAAAAGTACCCAATTAATGTGCATTTTGTTTATTTTGTAATATTTTAATTTCTAATGAAAATGTGGTCCGAAATTGTAGAAGGCTCTGTGCTTGCATCAGCACTATTACTTTTTCAGCCAGATTTATGACCTCATTGAGAGAATATATCAAGTTAACTAACATGACCTATTGTCAATGAATCCTTGGCAATGAGAAATAATCTTATTACCCATCCTTGCTTTGGCCATTCTTTAGAGCTGAAAGGCCCAGTAGGCCCACCAGATTGCACACTTTACCTTTTTCAGATTTTCTTACAGCATTGGCTTACTTTCAATTTTCTGAAACTAGCTTACTGTTCCAAGTTTTATTGAAAATCAGTGTTAAAGATCCAGAGAGCTACCCAAACAGCATTTTAAAAGTCTCTCATGCAAGTTATCCAGACCTGCTGATTTAAAAATAGCTAACTTCAATAGCTACTTTTTAACATTTCTTTGAGTCACTGTCAGAATAGAAAATATGCCATCATTGTCATCATCATCACTAGAAGATGCACTGCCATCACAGCATATTGACTGTTCTTCAAAGCCCAAAAGAGA
Organism: Platalea leucorodia; assembly: GCF_965183815.1. Classification (NCBI taxonomy): domain Eukaryota; kingdom Metazoa; phylum Chordata; class Aves; order Pelecaniformes; family Threskiornithidae; genus Platalea; species Platalea leucorodia. Next base: position 75,554,491 of record NC_138828.1, read on the forward strand.
AACATGTAGAGAAGCTTGTCTTTTCTGCCATATTGTAGACAATTCCATAGACATCATCTACTATTTCAAAAAAGCCCCACTTCTTTACATATTCTCTTGTTCCAAATTTACTTTCAGAATCTCCTTTTTATCCTGAACTTTGCTGACCATGTAGTTTTCTTTGTGCTTTACGAGTTCCTACAGTTTTATGTCCTAATTTATATTCTTTAATACCCATTTCTTCTTTCTTTCCTTTATGATATATGTAATGCATGTAATACATTAATTAATATTGTTACTATTACCATTATCTCATTCTACTGCCCAAGTCTAACTTTTTTGCTGGGGTGATTTCATTTTTAGCTGCAGGGTTCTGATTTTTTAAACTTTATTTTTATTCATGCTTTTCTATTTTGATTTTTCACCTCCAATTGATATGGTCAAAGCTGTCTTCAGCTTTGAAACTGCTCATATAAAACACAGAGTTCACAGATGTAGAGCACACATGATCAAGTCATGATCACTTGAAGTTATATCTACATATAGGAAAAATTTCTTCACCAAAAGGGTAGTCAGGCACTGGCACAGGCTGCCCAGGGAAGTGGTTGAGTCTCCATCCCTGGAGATACTTAGAAGACGTGCAGATGTGGTGCTTGGGGACATGGTTTAGTGGTGGACTTGGCAGTGCTAGGTTAATGGTTGGACTTGATGATCTTGGAGGTCTTTTCCAACCTAAACGATTCTATGACTCTATGATTCTACATAGAGCAATGCATCATCACACAGAGTTATCTGAGCTTACTCTGAACAGCTGACAAAGCTTGTGAGTACACAGCCATCATCTCATTTATTGTTTACATACATTGTAATGGGCTGGAACTAGCAATTATTAGCCTGACCATTAACATGCTCACACCACACTGCTGGGCACCCAATGAGTCTGTGCTGACCAACTGATCATCATTATATTGCTCTTTGAAAAGGGAGGATCCTTGATCCTGCTGTGTTGCCGTTTTCCTCCTCTTTTAGTTTTTTTCTCTTCTATTAGCACTTTTATAACTTGTCATGTAAATACCTTCTTTTCTGAATATTAGATGATTTCTTTTCTTTGCTTTGAACTATTACTAATGAGTATCAACTCCACAGTCTCACTTCCCTTTGTTTTGATTCCCTCATTTCTCATGGTTCATTAACCTACATGCTTTCTTGCTCATAGAGTAAGGTAAGAGCTCATCATTAACTTCTTTCAGTGAAGCGGGGCTCTGGATCAGAAGGCAACCTGCTCCTCTGTGCCTATGAGAGCTGAGGCAATCTTCCTCTGTGCACAGAGAATCCAGTGTGCTCCCACACTTTCCCACCCTAAAAATTCAGTGAGGCTCTGGGAGCCCTGCTTCAATGAAAAAAAGATACCCCCAATCTGCTGATCAGCAGTGCCTGACCTTGGTGAGAGACAGCAGATCACAGCTTCATTGAGATATGAACTCCGTGACAAGCAAAATATCTTGACTCATTGGCATCTCCCTGGAAAGAGGAGCTGGGAGTTGAAAGTCTAAGAAAGCACTGTCCTCCCACCTCCACACCCACTCACTCACCAAGTGCTGCATGAAGCTGCATTAGCACAGCCCAGCCACACTGAGAAGTTGTATCAGCCCGATGGACTGCGGAGATAACATGATCACGCTGCCTCCATGCCCTAAGCCAAACTCCAAAGTGCAAAGTTCACAACTCCCAGGGCTTTCGAACTGTGTGATCAATTCCTCTCTAGCTGTCAAGAAGGCATCTAATATAGAATTCCGGTGTAACAGAGACAACATTTTTGAATTAAGGATTATCGTCTATAGAATTTAGACATGTGAAGATATTTGGCAGAACGAGACTGTCAGCACATATCACTCAAACTGAAGTTTCCCATGATAACAGACCTTTTAGCTTGCACTTTATAGGTAAACATTTATAAAGCCCATCAGCTTGTCCTCAAGTCTTTGGTCTATGGCACTATGTCCTACCTGTTAGGATATTGGCTTGTAAAGATTCATGAAATGTTTGCTTCCAAGCTGGCAGTGATTCAAACAGACAATATCATTTTTGACACGGAATAACACTTTACCTCCCTCTTAGTTCACTCATCCCTTCCTAAACAGGTAATAGGAGGAGACTTTAGCATTACAGTCATGCAGATCTTCTCATTAGACTTCATTCTTCCCCACAAAGCTGAATTTATGCTTATAAGTACATTCCAATTCCTGTTATTACACAGGTCACTAGCATTAGTGTATAGGAAATTAGCACATTTCTCTCCTCGTATCCCTGGGTGCCTTGATTAATTTTGTTCTTGACATCTTGATTTTATGCTAAATTAGTGCTTATTTATCCCCTCCTCTTTTATTAATTGAATACTTTCCTAATTATCCTCCCTGTCTGCCCCCGTAAGCAGTGAGCCACAGGTTACCCAAAAAGTTCACTTGCCTCTAAAGAGAGACTAGTCTTCCACAAAATCTCTCTTCCACAAAAATCCTCTATTTAATTCATTTTTTTTTCCCCAGCAGTTCGCTTCCACAGCCTTACACACTGGTTCTTGCAGAGAACAGCAAAAGCTAGTCGTTGGATAATGGTCCTTGCATATTCAGCATCCCTCCAGGTTCTTTGTAAGTCATCTGTAATCTGTGCATCCATGATGCAATCTTAGAGTGCCTAAAGGTTGCATCAAACAGCAGTCAACCATGGGGTATTATCTGCTTTCAACCGTATTGCTCTGTTGCAGTAACTTCTGTAGTTTCTTTGAGTACCTGGTAATGCCTGGGTGCTATGGAGAATTCCCCATGTCCTCTGCATTTTGATAGTCCTAACGCAGCCATGTTCATATTGTTCCTCTTCTTGTGGATGCCGTCTCACCCTCAGACCCCTTGATGTTACAATATGCCAAGCTATCCCTTGTATGTCTCCTGTTCTCCATTCCTGATGAGTCTGTTTTCTGTTAAGCTAATGACACTTCCAAAGTCTTAGCCTCAATTCATCTGATAGTCTCTACTGACTGTGCTTGTCTGTATTTTCTTCAGTTTTCCTATGCTGTAGGTCCCTTCTGGCTTCAAGAAGAAATAAAACATGACCCGTCCATTCACAGTTACTGATCCATCTCTGGCTACAACTTACGGGATGTAGAATGACGTCTGGAAGGAAAATGTCTTTCTCTGCTTCTCAAGTTCTCTTGCGAAATTTTCATTTCCTTGCTCTCTTCTCCTGTCCTCTTTGCTTTGGGGAGCAGAAACTTCAGCACAGAGTTAGCAGGGGATTTGAAGGTTACATTCTAACAATATCAACATGCCTCAATGAGTTCCTTCTGCTAACTCAGGGCTCACTGCCCCATTCCACAACCCAGAGAGGCAACACATAGAAAATATAACAGGAGCCAAGCCCCTCTGCTTAGCAGTTGTCTCTTCCAAGCACTGACTGCTGTGCCTACCCAAACTCCCTTATCTGCTCCAGATGTTTATGAGCACCTTATAACAGCCTGCTCCATGAAGCAGATCACCCAAATCACTGCAACCAGATCTTCAGATGATAGGAGAAAGTGGAAAAATAATTATTTAACACAGATGTCTATACTTTCAGATTCCTTCCATCTCCTGTTAGGTACAGGCTCTGCAGCTGTATCTGTCCAAAAGAGCAGTTCCACTTTGCTGTGCTCTCTTTACCCCTGGATATGCATTGGAGGTGTTTCCTGACTGCCTATCATGATAAGATCTGAGATCACAGATCCTGCTGTGTTCCCTGATTTGCTCTGGGAGGAACTCAAAACACATGGACAGAAAGGGCACCCTCCTTGCTGAGCAAGTGCTGCACCCCAGCATAAACACCACTTAATTACACTGTGCTTCTCGCATTCATGTTTGCTTCTACTGCCTTTGGTACCCACCCTATTCTGATCACCTGGCATGCATCTGTCCAGAATCAAGTCAAACATATATCACTGGACTTACACACTTTATATGTGCCTAACATCTCACAATACATGTTTGTGTCAATGCACTTTCTATTTTAAAAATTGAAATGGTTTGGAATTCCTGTTTTGGATTAACCCAATAAGAAAAGCAAAACAAAACAAAACACCTCAACAACAACAGGGAGGAAAAAGGAAAAGAAGAAAAAAACCAAACAAACCCAAAGGGGTTTATAGGTGCATGCTAAGTTTCCTTGGAAACCACCACTGCTCCTCTTCAATTCCGTCTTCATTAGCACCTTTATCTTTCTGAAAAGATAAGCAAATTGCTCCTAATCAACATTATGGGATTTTACTTCCTCTCAACTTTTTTGTCCAAAATTTTTAGAGTTGGATGCTGATGTAAAGATGCTGAAGGAGCTGCCTGTCAGTGTGTTCTTTTTAACATTTTTACATTCCAGGTGCCATGAATGAAGAATTTCTATTTCTAAATATAAAAATTGAGTGAGGAAGCCTCCGCTTATTAAAACAAACAAACAAACAACAGACAAATGACAAGGGACCTTAAAATGCTGATAAGAGTGAATGTGTAATATCTAAATCAAAGATGCTACTTTATAACTGGTGAACCTGCTGGATTCTTGTCTTGCTCATGAAACATCAGCCAGGCACTCCAGAGTTGCTGCAAGATTTTCTGAAGCCTTACAGTTAAGTTATTCTAATGGGTCAACACAGAAGGAACAAAGTCATAGTACACTTTTATTTTATACATAGGTACCTGGGGAGATGCCATTTCTGCATTGCCCCATTACAACCACCAGTAGTTATTTGTTAGGCAGGTGAAAGCAGAGGTGAGAAGTCTTTGCTCCAGATAATGATCAGATATTCGGGCGCGTAGTTTCGTTGACTTGGCTGGGAAAAACTTGCTTAATTTTCATAGAAAATTACTTACTCAGTTGGGACCGTATCTTCTGTTTGGTATGCATGGCAAGCACAGAAAGTCTGAGCCCAGGCGTGTGAGCATTACTAGCTGTACACCACAAAAGAGTAGTGGCTGGCTGTGGTGGAGGCAGGGATTATGACAGAGACTACCCTGTGTAGTGGCTGGAGACAATACACCAGCTAACCTTCCAGAGAGAGGTTAACCAGCTGATCCTAAGAGCAATCCTCTTTACGTGAAGGTTGCCATCAGTCACTGCTATGGAATACACAAGCACGCAGGGATGCTGACTGCAAAATAACCCTCCTAATAACCTTCTAGTTCTTGGTGTGGTGGAATGAAATTGAATAGCTCTGTGTTAACAGTTCTAACAGTTCAGAAGCTCCATCTTTTGACAGCTGTATCCTTGTTTGGGGCACCCAAAAGCATTCACTCAGAAAGCAGCTCCCACCATGTGAAAAACTGGGAGATGTGAGAGACGTGTCATTCTGCTAGAAGAAGAATGATCCTTCATCCCTTCTTCATTTAGGAGGCATTTTTACTTTTTTAGGAGACATTTAATCATAGGAGATGAAACATATGCCATATGTCTGTGTAGTGCCGTTCCAGGGATTCAGTGGGAGCAGACTGATTAGATCCTATTAAGGACAGAGTTGTCATCAGCGCTGTGTCTTGAGATGATGAACTTGACACTGAAGTAGCATCCGTCACTCCTTTGTTGGATTCTTAGGCTTCTTAGGGGTTGTTACCAAAATTAACAACAGGCAACCCACCATAAGTCTACAGTAGGCATATGACATGAATCTAAAATCCTGCCCTTTTCTGGTTTTTAGCAATCAAGTATCAAATTATAAGAAGAATATTCTGCTGTTTAGGAGTTACCACTCTGAACCATTTTCTAGAGTACAGCACTGCTCTTGTTTCTTTAAAAACATGGACAAAATCAATGGTAAGTCGTGTCTTTCAAAAAAACATGGAAAGCAAAAACTCTGCTACTCCTTCATCTTTTCTTAGATTTGAACATCACCAGGAGTCTGGAGGACCCGATTCACTGCTCTTGTCTGCTTGATATAATGAAAAATCTCATCTCTCACTTGCATGGAGAATGACATAACATTTAGGTTACAGTTCCAGATGCTGACTAAAAAAAAATCTTTTGTGTTGCACTAACTGTGCTTTGTTTTGCTTTTAAAACACTTCTAGAAAAAAAAATTCCCCTGGACTCTGCTTAAACTGTCGTGTTGCAAGCACCTTTAATCATGAATGAAACCTGTATTTTCATGAGTTCTCAATTTCAGGTCTCATATGGGTGACAAGTGTACTCTGAATCATATCAATTGTATACAGCAGAAATTTGTCATATGCACTATTTCTGACCATGAGTAACAGCCATCCGTGTCAGCTAACGGATCTGATGAAATGCACTTGCTTTGCATTACTGTTTTTACTCCAAACTTCAAATGAAGCTGTCACCAGCTTTCCTGGGCGCTGTGATGCCATTTTTAGCATGTTACAGGGTTTTACTTAACAACCACTTTCCTTTTCTATGGTTATATCTGAAGTTGGCTAACACATTTCACTCCTGGCCTTCCCTTGAATTTTCAATGTCTCTTGATCCTGCTCATGTATAGAATTCTACTAGTATTTTTTTCTGTAAACATTCCTCAGGGTAGTAATATTTTAATCCCCATAGCAAGCAACCATTCTCCACTGACAGCTTCAATTTCCAGAAACATTGAGGCTACGTTTCTTTTCAGCTAGGTGATGAGATCATCCCTAAAAGGAATAATGCATTAGCCTGTTCAAAGTGTGCCTTGTTTCCAGAGCTATTTCCCACCCTGCGTTAAGGAGGTCATCTAGGGGAATTATGCACTTTCTGTGTATGTTTCTCTGAGGAGCTGAAACAACGAGGATAGTCTGTCTGTCTGTAAAACTATGTTTTTCTGATGCTGTGCAACAAAAGTCATACTGGTGAGCCGCTGAAATCAAAGCCGATCTCTGCAACCTGGCAGCTGACCACAGGCTATTGCCTACCTTTGGACCCAGGGTGTTTACCCAGTCTTTGATTAGACCAATATATTTTTTTCCTTCCAGGTGCTAATTTGTGAAATTCAGTAGTACACCAAGTTTAAGAGTTTTAAGTAGTACACCAAATTCAAGAGCTTTAAACTAGATTTGAAGAGGGCAAGAGATAAAACCAGGCTTGCTAGAGATAAGCCTGGCGGTGGCACACCCATGTTTGAGGGATGGTGTGCTAACGAGATCCTTCGGTCTGCTGTCTCAGTGGAGATAGGGGATGGAGATCAATGTGGCAGCAAAGACGCAAGGGTTATTGATGTGTTAGAAACCACAGAAGAAGTGCCTGAGAATGCTCCCGTAGGAGTTAGAGCTTCTACCCCCAGAAAAGTGGCAGGATCAATAGCCCAGCTGAAGTGCATCTACACCAATGCACACTGCATGGGCAGCAAACAGGAGGAGCTGGAAGCCATTGTGCAGTGGGAAGACTATGACATAGTTGCCATCACGGAAATATGGTGGGGTGACTCACACAACTGGAGTGCTGCAATGGACAGCTATAAACTCTTCAGAAGGGGTAAAAATTTTTCACGGTGACGGTGGTGAAACACTGGAACGGGTTGCCCAGAAAGGTGGTAGATGCCCCATCCTTGGAAACATTCAAGGCCAAGCTAGATGGGGCTCCGAGCAACCCAATCTAGTTGTAGATGTCCCTGCCCATTGCAGGGGGGTTGGACTAGATGATCTTTAAAGACCCCTTCCATCCCAAAGCATTCTATGATAGGCAAGGACAGAGAGGTGGTGGGGTAGCCCTGTATGTTAGGGAGTGTTTTGACTGTCTAGAGCTTGGGAATGGTGATGATAGGGTTGAGTGTTCATGGGTAAGAATCAGGGGGAATGCCAGCAAGGCAGATATCATGTTGGGAGTCTGTTACAGATCACCCAACCATGATGAAGAGGCAGATGAAATATTTTATAAGCAGCTGGGTAAAGTCTCCCAATCACTAGCCCTTGTTCTTGTGGGGGACTTCAACTTACCAGATGTCTGCTGGAAATACAACAGAGTGGAGAGGAAACAGTCCCGGAGGTTCTTGGAGTGTGTGGAAGACAATTCCTGACACAGCTGGTGAGGGAGCCAATTAGGGAAGGTGCCCTGCTGGACCTCTTGTTTGCGAACAGAGAAGGACTTGTGGGTGACGTGATAGTTGGAAGGCATCTTGGGCATAGCGATCATGAAATGATAGAGTTTTTGATTCTTGGAGAAATAAGGAGGGGGGTCAGCAGAACTGCTACCTTGGACTTCCAGAGGGCAGACTTTGGCCTGTTTAGGAGCCTGGTTGACAAGAGTCCCTTGGGAGGCAGTCCTGAAGGGCAAAGGAGTCCAGGAAGGCTGGACATTCTTCAAGAAGGAAATCTTAAAGGTGCAGGAGCAGGCCATCCCGATGTGTGAAAGACGAGCCAGCAGAGAAGAAGACCAGTCTGGATGAACAGAGAGCTTTGGCTGGAACTCAGGAATAAAAGGAGAGTTTACAACCTTTGGAATAAGAGGCAGGCAACTCAGGAGGACTACAAGGATGTCGTGAGGTTATGCAGGGAGAAAACTAGAAAGGCCAAAGCCCAGCTAGAACTTAATCTGGCTACTGCGGTAAAAGACAATAAAAAATGTTTCTATAAATACATTAGCAACAGAAGGAGGGCTAAAGCAAATCTCCATCCTTTATTAGATGCAGGGGGAAACATAGTGACAAAAGATGAGGAAAAGGCTGAGGTACTTAATGCCTTCTTTGCCTCAGTTGTTAATAGTCAGACCAGTTGTTCTTGGGGTACCCAGCCCTCTGAGCTGGAAGACAAGGACGGGGAGCAGAATGAAGCCCCCATAATCCAAGGGGAAATGGTCAGCGACCTGCTACACCACTTAGACACACACGAGTCTATGAGGCCAGATGGGATCCACCCAAGGCACTGAGGGAGCTGGCGGTGCTCCCCAAGCCTCTTTCCATCATCTATCAGCAGTCCTGGCTAACCGGGGAGGTCCCAGTTGACTGGAGGTTAGCAAATGTGATGCCCATCTACAAGAAGGGCCAGAAGGAGGATCTGGGGAACTACAGGCCTGTCAGCCTGACCTTGGTGCTGGGGAAGGTCATGGAGCAGATCATCCTGAGTGTCATCATGCAGGATGTACGGGACAACCAGCAGATCAGGCCCAGTCTGAAAAGGCAGGTCCTGCTTGGCTAACCTGATCTCCTTCTATGACAAGGTGACCCGCTTAGTGGATGAGGGAAAGGCTGTGGATGTTGTCTACCTGGACTTTAGTAAAGCCTTTGACACCGTTTCCCACAGCATTCTCCTGGAGAAACTGGCTGTTCATGGCTTGAACGGGAGTACTCTTCGCTGGGTAAAAAACTGGCTGGATGTCCGGGCCCAAAGAGTTGTGGTGAATGGAGTTAAATCCAGTTTGCGGCCAGCTATGAGTGGTGTTCCCCAGGGCTCAGTACTGGGGCCAATTCTGTTTAATAGCTTTATCAACGATCTGGATGAGGGGATTGAGTGCACCCTCAGTAAGTTTGCAGGTGACACCAAGTTGGGTGGAAGTGTTGATCTGCTGGAGGGTAGGAAGGCCCTACAGAGGGATCTGGGCAGGCTGGATCGTTGGGTCGAGGCCAATTTTGTGAGATTCAACAAGGCTGAGTGCCGGGTCCTGCACTTGGGTCACAACAACCCCATGCAACACTGCAGGCTTGGGGAAGAGTGGCTGGAGAGCTGCCTGGCAGAAAAAGACCTGAAGGTGGTGGTTGACAGCCAGATGAATATGAGCCAGCAGTGTGCTCAGGTGGCCAAGAAGGCCAATAGCATCCTGGCTTGCATCAGAAATAGTGTGGCCAGCAGGACTAGGGGAGTGATTGTCCCCCTGTACTCGGCACTGGTGAGGCTGCACCTCAAGTACTGTGTGCAGTTTTGGGCCCCGCACTACAAGAAGGACATCGAGGTTCTGGAGCGTGGCCAGAGAAGGGCAGCGAAGCTGGGGAAAGGTCTGGAGAGCAATTCTTATGAGGAGTGGCTGAGGGAACTGGGGTTGTTTAGCCTGGAGAAAGGAGGCTCACGGGAGACCTTGTCGCCCTGTACAGCTACCTGAAAGGAGGTTGTAGCGAGGTTCGGTTCGGTCTCTTCTCCCTTGTAACAAGCAATAGGACAAGAGAAAATGGGCTCAAGTTGCACCAGGACAGGTTTAGGTTGGATATTAGGAAAAATTTCTTCCCTGAAAGGGCAGTCAGGCACTGGCACAGGCTGCCCAGGGAAGTGGTTGAGTCCCCATCCCTGGAGGTATTTAAAAGACGGGTAGACGTGGTGCTTGAGGACATGGTTTAGTGGTGGCTTGGCAGTGCTAGGTTAATGGTTGGACTTGATGATTTTGGAGGTCTTTTCCAACCTAAATGGTTCTATGATTCTATGATTCGAAGTTATACCCACTGTACCTTTTTCAGCTTGGGCCTCCTTACTGTCATTTTCAGTTTTCAGTACCTCTTTGAAGTTAATTCTACAAGTTATTAAATGCCCATCATTATAAGCCAGTGAAGTGGAAGCCCGCATCTCTCAGAAGAAAAGTGCCACATCATACTGCTATGAGTTACTCTGCTTAAATATGGGCCAGTAGCCTGAAACTACTCATTCCTTTTCCAATTCCTCCAAGATTTTAATTTTCTTTTTGGTCCAGTATACTTAGGTATTTTAATACAGTGAGCATCAAGCTGATTGACTCTGATAAATTTAGAATGAACCTTTCAAACGTGGCCAGAAAACGCTGAATGTCTAAGATACTCTGCAGCTGTGAAGTATTCGAAAACCTTTATCTTTCATTTTCCTGAGGGTACATCTTTTGCATCTGGGCAATGCCTTGAGTAAATAACTAGATTTTCAAAAGACATCACACTTTGTTAGCTTTAAATTCATAACACAGCATACTCATCACAGTCCCCTCTGGGCTTTACAAACATTCCTGTGAGTGCCTCCTGAACTAACCTTTCATCCATGCATGAGGTAACGCTATTTGCTCTCTTCCTGCTGTCGCTGACCCTTTGTTCTTTCAAACACAGCAGATACACTGACTCCTCTAATGGGCAATACTTCTCCTAAAGCACCAATAAAAGTGGTTCAAAATTTTGCTTTTACTCTTCACATTGCAGAAGAGTAGGAGTGCTCATAGATAGGGTTTTTTTTTCCTTTCAGCTGTGGGGAGACAACCGCTACTGTATAAATCAAGTCTGTTTTCTGCAGCTGACTCTATCCTCATTTTTCTATCTGAAACTCTTTGACTTTATATCAGCTAATCAAATATTCATTTGGCCAGAGAGAGAGGAAGTAAGCACGAGGGTGACACAGCAGCATGACTGTCATTGCACTTTCTCGCTTCCAGTTTCCTGCCACAGTCAAGTAACTCCTTGATGTAAAATAAAATAGCCAAGGACTGCAATGCAGATTGCTTTGCTCCTCAGGGAATGCCACAGCCTACTCTCAGGAGAATCATAGGTTCTACTAACACTGTAAGCTAAGCCTGACTTGAGCTGAATTCCCTCAGCCTCTCCTGTTCTTCAACAGGTAGAGTGAGCCTGTCTGGCCCTTTCCCAAAACAGTGTGTAGCTTAGGGATAAGGGGACTCATATAGAAAATGTATATCTGATTCCCTTCAGGCAGAAGACAGTATGGGACTATAGTCTCTCCAATCATAGAAAAATGCTATAGACACTAAACTATTGGATGAGACCAGCAAGTGATTAGTAACATACATAGCCTTATTCAAAGCTTGTGGCAATTTCTGAGGACACCTGATGCATCAGGGCTCTGAAGTGGAAGTGCACCTCGTTCCTGTATCCCAGGAGAGCTTAGGTGAACGTTACGTCACAGCTACCATCCATGCTGGGGCAGGTTGAGGCGCCTGAGAAACGCTGGTGCTCTTAATGCACTGAGATGCTTTCAAGGCTAGGCAGCAACTGAGTATGCGTTCTGAGCATTCATTTTGAAATTAAGCATGTAAAGCAGATGCCAGCTCTAGCTTACTGCCTAACCCTTCCAGGGATCCATCCTGGTCCTATAAGAAGATATGGTCTACTTTTGTTGTTAGGCATAGAAAAAGTCTCTTTTGGAAAATGCAGTTTCATTGACATTTAAATATATCCACACATTGATTTTGATTAAATTTCATGTGAGAGTTCTGATTTTTCATTCTATATGATATGAATGTAAATATTATTTTGTTAATGTATTTATAATCTATTTAACTATTTCAGTGTTAATGAAAGGAACTGTTTCAAGATCATCACAGTAAATGGAATATTTCCAAACTGACATTTTATGAATAAAAATAAAGTTCAAAATGTTAGAAATTCTCATGGGAAAAGAATTTTGTTTGTTTTCTGACACATGTAATTGCTTTCTGACAGATATAATTGAAGTCTCTCTAGTAGAGATCAGCTCCTTACAGCACTGAATCCTTGTTTTTAGGAATTAGAGTTCATAAAATGTGATTCCTGCGGTAATGCGTTGCCAGTATTTTGAGGAGCACTACATTTCTCAAGAAGATAAAAGAAAGTATAAGAAGGAAAATTACTTAATTGGAAATATTTGGTTGTGTTCTTTAACAACAAAAAAGTTGGCTTATCAAATTGTCCATTACTACTAGTACTCGTGGTTTAAAGCGAATGTGTGAAGACAATGATTTCAGCACAAGGGAAAATAATTATGACCTTTTCAAATTCCTCTAGACCAATTGAAGAAAATCTTTTACAAACCGACTCGTTCTGCAACTTTTATGTTTAACAGAAGAAAAATACTGGAGTTTATCTGAGAATGCAAAAGCATTTGGCGTTATCAGCTGGAGTCTTCCATGTCTGATCTTTCTGCAGGCAGTCAGAACCTGTTAATTTAATGTGCAGTGTAGGGATGGGGTATTTCTGCGTATACGTGAGAATAACTATGCAACATTGGAACTACAGTTCTGCTCACAATTGCAAATGCGTTACATGAGTTTCAGATGTAATTAATTTTGCTTCTACAGGTTGTGTAACGAAGGGTTGGACTCTGTGTCTGTATAAGTCCACATAAAAAAAAGAAAAGAAGAAAGGAATGGCAAAATATTGCTAATGCAAAAACAAGTTAGGAGATTCCAGAATTGTGGTTGTCATGTAACTTTAAGTGTCTTTTTCATGTATATTCCTTTTGATTCAGATGTATGGATAGTTTTCATAATTTAGCTGTAGAAAACTCAGTTTTGGCCTATACTATATATACAGTGAGTATATTTTGCAGACACATCAGGAAGAAATCGTTCTTTGTCTTTTCTATGTCCCTCCTTCATTTTTCTCTCTGGGTGCCCTGTTTTGGGGTACCAGAAGGGTGGTGCTCAAACGGTTCTGCTCCCCCCTCCCAGTCTATCCTTGAAGGTTTGGTGCTGGCAGAGGAGAGAAAAGGACTTCTGTGGATTTGTCCCTTCTGCAGGCCTTGGAGATGATGAAGAACCTCTATAGCTGCAGAGGAAGCAAGGGGAACCAGCAGGGGATGTGTCTTTGGGTTGGAGAAAGTGTGGGACAGACATATACTGATTCTGCGCCTCCACACTCTGGAAAAACAAAGACATTATGTGTTTTAAAACAGAAGTTAGTTCATCTGATCCTAACTGTTCCTAATAGATTTACTACCATAAGCCAATGGGACAATGGAACATCCTTGAAAAGTTATTCAGCTGTATGTCAGTGGTTGAAAACAGTGGGCCCTGGTGTCCACACATCGATGGATGTGCCCCACCTCACCCAGAGGATGTGCACACCATTGTCAGAATGAATCAGGACTGCAAAATTCTCCCTGGATGGGAGGCAAACCACTCGCCTTGCCATCCTGCTTGGGAGGCTTTTGCCGCCCAATTTCAAATGCAAAATAATGCACCATGACAGCACAGGGTGTTGTTTAAACTCATTTTGACCTATCTATCTGTTAAAAACACCAGCATTGCAATAAAGTGAGGCTTGGATTCATAAGCGAAGGAAATGTTCTCTTGCCTATTATTTTTGTATCTGTGTCAACAATAACTTGCTAGCATTTCTCTTGTATTTCCTCAGTCTGTTAGTAAAAACAGCATTTGTTATTCTCTTTTTGTTAGGAGCAATCTTATTAAGTTGAGATCTGTTTCCCTATGGGAAATGAGTGAAATTATCTTCAAGACTCTGTATTCACACTCTCTGCAAGATCCCACAACAAATTCTTGTGGTTAAATAATTTCAATTGATGTATTGGGTCCTGGAGTATCAGAAGGTTTGTTGTCACACTTCCTGGCTTTGTCCTTCAATTTAGATGTGCTTTTTATTAAATAGTCATGCTGTTTACCTCTTGAAAAGACTTCATTAATTCAGCAAGAGGAGAATCAAGCCAAGTAGAAATAGCTCTTCAGTTTTGACTATCCAGAGCATTAGGAAATAACAGAAGAAAATCAATCCCTAGCAGCAAGATTGGATTTTGAAGGAAGAAGGGAGAGGGAGGAGAAAGGAATGTGGCTTCTGAAACCATTAAAGGAGCTAAATGCATAGCTTGGAGGGAATGGGTCTTATGTGTTTATTTTAATCTTTCACTTTGCGGAAAAAGGAGTTAAAGTGAATGTATTGCTTATGGCAAGACTGGATTGACCAAACTGGAAACCTGAGTTTTCTATTAAATTACAGGCAAGATATAACATGGATAACAGCCAGGCAGTGTTTTTATGCCCCCTTACTGAGAAAACAGAGCAGTCCTGCCCTCTGGAACTGGTACTGTACCTGGAGGCTGCTACAGCCTAAGGCAGTGGAATACAGCGCAACCATCAACACTAGGCAAAATCACAGTGACCCTAGAACCACAACAATACAGAGATGGAGATATGAGTATGGAGTTACTAATTCAGTCATGTTTCTGTAGTATTATCCTGCTGGAACCGTTACCAACCACACAGTGATGGTCTAATATTGCTCATCTGGTAGAACTTAAACTTCATCCTGTTGAGCCCTGTTTTGTGTAAGTACTGCAGAAAGTCTCTTCTCTGGAGTGATCCCTACTAGTGGTTAATAAACACACAGCAGCTAAATAAATGGAGAAACAGGGGAGCTCTACCAACATGGCAGTAGAAATAAGCAAAACAGGTATTTTGTAGAGATTTTAACCTTCAGTCAACCAGTTGTAAATATAAGCTTCATGGCAAGAGTAAGGGCAGGCAAGAAGTAGGGGTTCCAGTCACACCCTTTGCAGTCATTTGCCCCCTTGCTAAAACTGCCAAAGATCAAATTTGGATTTCAGTCAGGTCAATAATACCTCACTCCTGAGTTCTGGACTGCAGTGTGTATCAGTGATCCTCAGACTGGACTCAGTCATTGCTGGTCTGTAATTGCTAATTTAAAGATGTAAGTCTGAAAGAAAATGTCTATCATTCCACCTGGGGTAACTATAACTATTTTTGGTCTTTCCTTAATGCTAAGGCATTTGATATACTGAGGAAGCTATTCATGTTTGGCTAATACAGAAATACTGGCTTGTATCCAACAGGTTCCTACCTCTTACAAATAATTTTGTTGGTTGAACTAACTGCAGGACTCCATATCTTATATTGCCTTCTACATGATGGTCAGACTAGTTGGTGATTCAGATTTAGGAGCAGGTTTATAAAGCGTGGTAGCTGCCTTGCTGTTGGCATATCTGCTGACTGAGGCATAGTAACAGGACATCTGTGATATGAGGAAACGTGAAACTGCAGTTCCAAGCCATTCTATTTTATGAGCAACCTTTTATGGTTGCTAGTCAAAGTGTATCCAACTTTGGTTTTTCAAATTTAGCCTTTGGTAATTTCTTTTCTGATATAAATAGTATGATAGTGGGACATTACTAAGACAGCAATAAAAGCAAATCTAGTGTTTCCAAAATGCTGAATTAAAAATAAACTGCAGTGATAAATAAGATGGACATGTTGACTTGTGTTTTGGGAGGTTTGTTTGTTGTAAATGATGCAAACAAATCAAGGGTAATTTGCAGGCATTGTGTTTTGCAAATTGAGAATTAGCATTGAAATAGCAAGACATTACCACTGTTGATACTAGCAATGCCTACAGTGTATAATGTTGCATAAGGGTGCACTGTAGCCATAGGCGCACCTACAGAGATCATTCTCCACAAGAACAACTAGCCATCTGGAAGACGGATGTATCTGGAAAATGGATATGTCACCTACTGGGGCATTATTGTCTGTGGACTTTGCAGCAGTAGTCCTTACTTGGCAGAGAATCTACACCTGCTTACAGGGAAAGCCCCCCCAGAACAGCACAAGCAGAAGTCTCATTACCTCTTTCCAAGCACCCTTCCATGGTGTGAATTCCCTCTGTGTGATAAGAGGGAGATCATGGTATGAGAAATGGGCAAAGTCAGACTGAGTAGCTGAGGAGCCAGAAGGAGAGAAATCAGTAGCAGAAGGTATAAAGGTAAAAGGTGTAAAGGATTATCTCATGTGCCTGGGAAACTGGGCATGACGATGGAAGAATTCCCATCTAGTCTTACGTGCCTGTGCAGTTTTCCAGGTATTTGTGGAGATCTGGCCAAATCTTGCCAACTTATTAATGGAGTGATTTGTAGAGATATTATTTGTTCCTTTATATTTTCCTTTCTTCTTCATGGGCCACAGTTTACCTTTGGTCCTGTATAGATCTGATCCACTAGACAGCATTAGGGAGAGGGACTCATAAGATGCATCTATGGATCTGGATAGTTTCAGGTTAATCCCTCAGTCTGGATCTGGAATATTTACTCCCTGATATATCCAAACTGTGTCAGTTGTCAGAAAGATTTCCACTTGAAGCTCTGAAAAATTTCTAATGAGGCAAAGACCTTGAAATCAGATATATGAAGTTAGTAAATGATAGCAAAGGCCACAGCAGGTTCTGGTGGAGAAAAGATGTGTTCTCCAGCTTGGAACAGGCTCAGGAACTGAGCTGAGCCCACGCTTTTAAATGGGGGTGCTGGAAATATCATTGCAACATCAAATGAAAGTCAAAAATGCCTCAGCACAGGTTGGCACTGTTTCCTGACACCGAACGTACAGTGGAGGTATTGCAGAGGAGGAGGACCTGGCTGCTACCTGTGACATTTGTTTTACCTCAGGGGGATTAGATGAATTCCAGCATGAGAGCAGTGACTCCACGGTGCCTCTGTGCATCCTAGCAACTGTAAATCTAAATGAAGTAAGGCTTGAAATTCTTCCATAGGATGTGACGATCCAGATAATGCCAAGAGCTGATATTTATTAAATGTTGTTGTGTAAATCTGAGTTTCTGTGCAAAATAGCAGTATGATGTAGATCTATAACTGTAGATTATGTATGTATTCAGATTACAAGGATGTCTTTTCTTGAAATAATTTGAAATCAATAGTAATACCATTACTTGCAACTGGAACTATGTATCCATCTGGTCAGGCTGGGTTCATACCTGGAGTCCATCATATAAGTGAACCTTATATCAATTACTTTCTCATAATAAGGGTGTTCATCTTTCATCTGGATGCAAGATAATTTGGAGCTTTCTGTCCATATACCGATGTGTGAATTATTCAGCATTTTAAAGCAACTTGTACCTTGTCACCATTCAAACAATCCCTTAGCAATGTGTCCTCAAAGCAGCACAGCCTCATAGGAAAGCAGAGAAGAAGGACTTTCAGAGGCACCCTGGTACAAAATAGGCTCACCTCTACCTGTCATTCCCCACAGACTTTCCTCCTGACAGGGGAAGATGCTCATTTGTCACCATGTGCATCAGCCAGTGATTTATGCTACTCGAGCTCAGAAAAACAGCCAAATCATATTGCCTTTCCGTTCACTGAATGAAAAAGAAACACAGGCTTTGAATATAATGAGAATTAGATGCAAAGTGGGTATTCGTGTCCACCAGTGCAGACTAGCTGTCAGTGCAGCCAAAGCCTGAGGTGGTGTTACCCACCACCCCGCAGGGGAGGCTCTGTCCTAACCTGGCGTACAACGATGTGGACATCTACTCTGCAGAACAGCTGGTGTCTTCATCACATTGCGTGGCGATGAGGATGTGATGGGATTCATTATCAGCTGAGCATCAAGGACCACACTGCCTGGGACTGGGGATGTCTGTGCTCTGAGCACAACCCTTCAGATGAGCCATGCCACCCTCGCTCCACAGCTTTTGTTGCCACTGCTGCATAGGGCTCTCACAGGCAATCAAGCTTCTGTGGCTCAGCTATGACAGAGTACTCGTACATGCTCAGCTTCTATCAAATACAAAGAAAACCATATTAGCTTAGATTACAGTGAAATTGTTTTGTGCTAAGACTCAAATATTACTGTTATCTGTCTGAGCAGTGAGAATAACTATAGACAAATGTGCTGGAATCATGCCTTCATTTCGCTGGTTAAAAGCGGGACCTCTTGCAACAATCTGCTTGCAAGAAGGGAGAAAGCTCTTCTCATAGCCAACTCAAGATTTCATTTGCTCAACCCTGCCACAAACTATCAGGTACAGGGAAAACCCAGCAGAGCCCCTGGGCTCAGGACAGGCAAAACAACCCATGTCCTGCAGACAGTGCTCTTTGAGCATTTCTGCCTACCTGCTCAGAAAAGGACACTGGAAGTAGAAACATAAACTCTATTTTCTCTGGAATCCATCTGACGCTTTTTCAGGTACGTGAAGGTACATTGCGATCACTCCTTGCTGAAACCTTAGCTACATCTGCCGAAGCTGAGCAGCAAATAGCTCTTCTTTCAATGGTGAAACTCACAATAAATCAAATGCTTGTCAGGTCATTGACTTCACGTGTGTGAATATGAAAGTGCCATCAATAAAACACCCTATGGGATTAAAAAAATATCCGTTTCTTAGTGAGTCAAGCTCTATCCAGTCATTTGGAATTATATCACGTTTGTGTTCTTTGTTGCTTAGTTGACTCCTTACCTCATGCTCCAGGCCTGAAAGCATTTTCCACTGCATGATCTGATATTGTGTAATTTCCAAAAACCCCTGCAGGGGGAACAGAGATATCTGATGTCCCCTGCCTGCACTCAAACGTAAATTTGCATTTTACAAACCATAGCAGCTCATAATCCCTCAGTGTCCTTTGTAATGCCAAGTTGTCTCCCCAGCTTGTGTTAATGTGCACTAATGAGGAACAGGCAATAGGTATTTGGAAAGCAGATAAGCACAGAGCATGTCCTTCCAGCTCTTTTAGAATATGCTATAAAAAAGCCCAAATTGTTTTGCTTGGTTGCAGTGCTGTGTTTTAAGGCAGCTCCTCCTGTTTTCTCAGGTACTAGCGGCTGCGCTGGTGGGGTCATGAGATGCCTTCTCAATAGGGTGTGAAGGCAACAGGGGAAGCCTCAGGTCAGTCACCAGGATGCAGCAGTTTGGGGAGGATCCCAGGTTGTTTCTAGGGTGGTGGTAAAGGAAATGTGGTTGTAGGGAGTTATTAGCAGGTGTGTTGTGTTGTGTTAGTGAGGGAGGCTGGAGGATTTAGTTGAGCTCAGCCCTCTACCGTCTCAGGGGCTCAAACCACAAATCTCACCTCTAGATAATGCTTTAAGGAAAAAGTCTGTCGGCAGTCCTGGGTAGGGGCAGTCTCCATCCCTCCTTTTGCTGAAATCTGTATTCTTTGTGGCAGAAATATAAATGAGCAAAACATTTGGGACCCTTCAAGCCTCTGTTCCCAGGACTACGCCCACACTTTACATTACATGGACACCAAGGGGAAAAAAAGTGAGTACTCTGACCATAAGTCCTATCTTTAAACAGAGTCCAGCAGTCGTTTTGGGTGAAGGGGGAGGAGGATTAGGGTTACAGTCTGGGATTTACTGTCCCCAGCTTATTTTGTGAGTCTGAACCTTTGCTCTTGATTCCTCAAAGAGGAAGACCCAGAAGTATCTTTTTTTCTGTGCAGACTATGTTTGTGCTAATAAAACTAAGTCCTCTTTCCCTTTGGATAGGTCAGTCTATGAAATTCAGCCCTGAATGATGGACTGTCCTCATTCTTCCTTGATTGTCTCCTTGTTCCATTTTGCAGGCTATAACAACATACAGTTTATTTCTCTTTTGCCCAAAGTCACATGCTTTTTTCCCATATTATTTTGCTCTTAATTGCTTGATCCTGCACTCATTGAAGCTACTGGAAATGTTCCCGCTAGGGACACAGTAACAGCCCAGAGATCCTCGTACCCAAACACAAACAAATGAATGCCACAGACTTCACTATTGCTTTGCTGAGGAAGGCAACGCAGGATTCAAAAATGTCCACTGCTGAACTTGCATGCATAAAGTCCAGTGAATTCACTTGAAGCAGATAACAAAATGTCAAAAACTTTCCTGGGGGAGGGGAAAGTGGTGAGATTGATTTGACATAAAAGACTAGCTATCATTATTAATTCATAGTTTGGCAGAGCTTTGTCATTTTAAGTGAATGAATTAATTCTGTATTACAGAGTGTCCTTTGCAGAACCTGGGTTTAAAAAACAGCATTTTAATTTTTCTTTAAAAAAACCTTATGAAATCCTCTTTGTGAGTACTATTAGTTGTGCTCCTCTAGAAATTTCATTTTTCTTTTAGGTGCTGTAAGTCATCACAATTTGCAATGCCAATGGAGTTGAGTGGAACTGGTAATAATGTGAACCTTAGATAAATTGCAGAAATGTGCATAACAGCTGTGGACAGTTGCAGAGCCTGGACCTGTTCCCCACCCAGACGAGGTGTCATTGTCTCTGTTATTTCATATGTTCTGTCTGCTGCAAGAACAAAAGGGTCTGGGCCCTGGCAAAAAGATTACTATAAAGGCTGCAAGCTTCAAATTCAGCTAATCCAGAGTTCATGAATATAATACATGAATCAAATGAAGTTTACTTTGAGTTTTGTTTCATGAAACATGTTTTTCTTTTAGATTTGGAGTGTAATGAAAAAGCTGCCTAACCTAACATTCTTGGGAAATGCTAACACTTTGGAATTTCTGAGCCTGAACTTTCTCCCCTTTGTCAAAATTGATTCTATAACCACCCCTGTAGTGTGCTGCCCTAGTAACAAAATGCAACATGATTAATGTGGCGAATTTCAAGAACGTGCTTACACAGCTTATTGAAAAACACTGCTCTGGCAAACATCGGTCACAGCACTGGAGAAACAGATTCTCCATAACCAACCAGGGCACTGGTTTTGGCTAGTGACTGGGACCCAGCAGGAGGGCTAGAAAAGCAGTAACTTTCCAAATACCAGGAGCTGGGTGACTAACTGGGAACTAGTTCTGAATTTATTACAAATCCTGATTATTAAGGTGGCTTAACATCATCACCAGACAATGACTGTAGGCTACTGCTGCTCTTAAACCCGCGATCAGCAGCTGAGTGATAATTCCCAGGTGCGGTCTCCCTGCTGAGACACGGAAAGCTGCTGAAACCACTGAGCAGGTGCCAGTGTTGGCAGCAAACCTAGTGCTCGTAGCTTTATACTCGAGACCAGCAAACAGTGCCTAACAAGGCTACAGAAGCTGCTCTTTTAATCCTACTTTCCTATGAGCCAGGAAGGTTTGTGAAAGTTTGCACATCTCGCTTTGAGCGTGACCATGTAGGTAGCTATTTCTTCATAAATCAGACTATCTTGAAGTGTTGTCTCTCACTGGAGAATAAAACCACTGGGCATGAATGACAAAAATATATTTAAATGTGACTTTAATCTGGGCACTGGTGGTATTTCAATCAGAAAGGAAAGAAGGAATGGATTTCTAAATAACTTGTGGGTGAGATCCTGCTCACAGTAGGCACCTACCTATACATTAACTTAAGGCTGGGACGTTTAGACTCCATCAGCTATAAGGGGAGCTTTAAATGTATAACTCACATGTAGACATCTCAATTTCCTCTGGAGTAGTCTGGATAGACTAACTAGCCTCTACATCTGGAGCTGAATCTGACTCAGGCTACTGGCTAACCAGGTGAAGAGAGACTTCCGAGTTTCAATTTCTCAGAGTCAGAAACATGGGGGAGTGTTTCTCAGCATTTTTGATGGTAAAACATGCCGTCTGTTCCCCATCTAGGAAACTGCAATCATACAATAGTTAAACAAAAACCACAGGCTTTAAGTAACAACATCTTTTTTATTAATTCCAGTTTTTTTTGTCAAACTAAACTGAAGATTTAAAAAATAATCTGGTATACGTGTATAAAAGAGATTAAGACTAGCTAAGAAAATAAGGAGTTATATTTTGCAAAGAATTTACAGTTTCAAAAATTCTTTCTAATTTATACAGAGGCATATCAGGCACCCTTCAATGTGTTTTGCAAAAGTAAAAATAGGACCCACGAAAAAAGGAAAAAAAAAAGGCCGAAAAAAAAAAGGCCAAAAAGAAAAAAAGGAAAGCCAGCTCCCATTTCTGGCTGAAGCTTTCTCTTCCTAGACATTTCCAATTGCAAGAACATGCTTATTTTTATTCCATGCATGGGAAAATGAGATTAATGGTGAAACCCAGGATTACTCAAATCCCATTTTTTTTCAGAGCAATACACTGTATTTCTTAATTTATGATCAAAGAAACAAATGTCCTGATGCAACAAGTCTTTGAGCTCTCTTTTCTTCATATGGTGAGATTTCTGCTTAACTGATTGACTGTGCTTAAGTTTCTTTACATGGGCATCCTCCCATGACTATATGCAACTACTTTACACTGAGTTTTATGTGTTAATTTAACATTTAAATTACTCATGCCTGCATTTGTTTCCTGAATGAGCTGAGTCCTTACCCTTTTGTCTTCAGAATGACCACTTTGGTACATACTGTGGCATGACAAGAGTGCAAAGATCCAATGTCAACATTTTATTTCACGTGGCTTGTTTTAATAGTTTCTATAGAGATTAAGAAGTTAAACAGAAACATGTCATCACAAATATTATGCGATACATAGACTACATAAGATAAACTAATGCAGTAAAGGTTTTTAAGTCTTGATAACAGTACTAAAATTACAGTAATTCATTTTAGATTACATAGTTTTAATAAGCAATTTCTTTTTAATCAACACTACAGCAGGTTTAGTTACGTGCTGGCAACTTCTCCTATCAGGTTGCTCTTCTTCTTTTCTCAGACAATTTTCCTAGAAATTGCATACAGAAACACTTTTTTCCATCCATTTCCATTAAGAGTTTTGGTTACAATAATTCTATGGTTTTGCATCGAGTCTAGTTCATCAAAAGATTCTGACAATCTTTGGTTTTGTATATATTTTTGAATGATTTGTTGAATGATTTGTTCACATTCCCTTTGAAATGAAAGGAACATTTAGAATTTATGACTTACAATCTTGTGTGGAGTTAAATAATATTACACTAATTTTCCCTTTCCTTTCATTCTTTAATGATACCTTTCAGCTGACCATCTCTGATTGAAAGCTAGCATGCTGCAAACTTAGTCTTAATATATTCAACAGAATCAGATACATTGCTTTAGTTTCTCATTGCTGCTCTGCCTCAAAATTAGGATACTTCCCATAAAGGGTCTAATTTCTTGTAGCTGAAGAAAGCTGCCAGTAAGTGGGTGTGTTGTTTGGGTTTCATTAATCCATAAATTTTGATTTTGATTTTTTTAAGATCCAACACAAAGTCTGAAGCTTTGCTGTGCAAATAGTGGCTGCTGCTGTGTTTGAAGATGTGAGGATGTCTCGGGGTGGTTTTTGTTTTGTTTTGTTTTGTTTTTTATGGAGACACTGAACTTAGATATTTTGCTTGTTTGCCAGTTATTAAGACTGCTTAAGACCATAGCCACTTAGGTCCATTGAGGTTGTGTGGTTTCCTGTTGAAGCCTTCCAATAAACTATTTCATGAGCGAAAGAAAAAATTACAGTCCTAATAAATTGAAGATAAACCCTGTGACTTCTGGCAGTGCTGTGGATACTGATGCTACAATGATGCGAGTACAATTGAATAACCTAAAGAGGAAATAATTGCTCTGGAAGGCTGCTCTTGAGCTTCATGCTGCTTGAATTCACTTAATAGCAGTTAATTTAACTTCTTTATTAGCCTTGACCTTTTTAAGTAATAGTTTGAGTTTAGAGGGAAAAACAATAACTCTGGATAGAAATTATTAGGATGTCTACTTATCTGTCATGGAAATAGCTTAGTGAATGCATGGATAGTATTAGAAGAGGATGGACTTCCCTCACTGAGAAGAAAATACAGAATAAAGTGGAAAACGCTAACTTTTGTATTACTAACCCTCCCTTAGAGCTAGATTTCTCTCTTAATTTTCACAGATTCCTATGGAAGTGTATGTTCAGAGGGTTTTTTCTATATACCTGGTGTTTCCTACTCAGAAGACTCCCTTAATGGTTTTCTATTTTCAAATTTTCTCATGCTTTTATGAGGTTATTAGTGGCTTGGTGTGGTCTGCAATGGTCCTTTGGTTATGTTCAGAATGGGTTATAAGCTTCTCCATTTTGCTTAGCAAGTTTTAAATATCCATTTGTGTCTCAATGCCAAAGTAATTACTGAGGCTGTTTTTATGTTGGTTTTGATCTTTTGGGGAAACCTTCAGCAGCACACATCATAACTACAGCTATATGCATTCATATTCAAGATTGCCTGACTGTTGATTTATTTAAAAAATTTGTTTATTTATGCATTTCTGTTAACTAGCATTATTAAAACACACAGATTCTGCATCATGTCAGGAACAGATGATGAAGGTCTACCTTCTGGGCACAAATTTGTGTGGCATAACTTCAGGTGTGTTTCGGATTCCTATCAAGGAAACCACAGAGCTACTGCAGGACTTTTACTGTTATTATTTAATTTCAGAATATTGTAAATTTGTATGATGAGTTCCTTTTATTTGCTCATTTTGCCTGGTCTTGCCTTTGTCATGAATAGCTGCAGGGTTGGAAACTTGTGATGCACCATGTTAAAGGCTGTGATCCACGAACTGAAGTCAGTGGAAATGGTCTTTGTTGAGATCAGTGAGTCCCTGGGACAAGCTCTAAAAAATATCATTTATTTCTATCACATATGCTGTACGCATCTATGCACCTGTATGTTCAGAGGACCTTCTTCACTGTATTTCTGCCAAAAATGCAGCTGACCTTTCTTTCCATCCTTCCACTGGGATTAGGTCAGACCAATCATGTCATGGTTTTAGTTTTTCCTCATTAGTTCAGGACAGTGGAGCAGAATAACTGAACTCTTATTATTCTGGCAGGTTCAAAATTAAAGAATGTGAACTGTCTGCATTTGCAGGCAGATACTAACAAAGACATAAAGTGTGACATTTACTCAACTGAGTGTGAGGACCTACACTCATAGATCTCTGCGTAGATCTATGTCTACATATAATAAGCCTGTTTAGACTTACTCTGTGGTCACTGTAGATCTAGGTAAAAACACCAGCAGGAGCCAGGAAGCAATTC
The DNA here is from genome assembly GCF_965183815.1 of Platalea leucorodia. Taxonomy (NCBI): domain Eukaryota; kingdom Metazoa; phylum Chordata; class Aves; order Pelecaniformes; family Threskiornithidae; genus Platalea; species Platalea leucorodia. The sequence goes on from NC_138828.1 coordinate 75,579,807, forward strand.
ACATAATTCAAAAACAGATGCCGTCATTTGGTCAGATGAATCAGATCCTAGCTGTATCCACAGTCTGCAACTGACTGTAACGGAAGCTTCGTTGTCTGTCTCAGAAGTAGGTACCTCCACACAGAGCAAGGCAGGATCAATTCTACCTGAGTTACCCCAACCAAGATTGTTCCCCTTGCCCCTGAGGTGCTTGAGAAAATCTGTAAGATGAGAGTCCTTGAAGGTCTGGTGGCTTTGCACCATGCAACTAGTGTTTCCAGTCCTAGACCTTGACCCCTTTGAGTGAGACACTGCCCAGATTCAGAACAAAGCATGATTTCTGTCCCTAAGGAGCTTACAAGCTGACTGTAAAATAAAAGACAGAATTACAAGCAGACAAGTATACAAGGAAGGACAAGGTATAAATGAAATCCCTGAAAACAGACGGGAAGAAATTTCATAATGGAAATGGTATTTGTATTTGTGCACAGGCCCAGCACTGATCTTTAGCTTGGAAGATCAAACCAATGATTTGATGAGATCATTTTTTTTTTAAATATGTTGGAATTACAGCCCTTATAAGACAACGAAAAGGAAAACATTTTCTGAGGAAGCACAGGTCAGAAAAAGAATGTTGTTATGCTAGCTTGCCTACACTTTTAATTGGCTTTAATATAAATGTGGCTTAGCTTGTCTCTGAAAGCAGATGCATCTCGTTTCTGTCTCAAAAAAAGCAACAATTCAAAACCAGACCAAATATCACAGTTGTATCAAAGCAATTTATCATCTAGTGTTTACCTCTAGCCACATGCCACTTAGCTTTGCTAGCAACTTGAACTCCAAAACCTTCTCTAAAGCACATTTATTTTGCAGACTAACTTATTTTTATAAAGATATTACATGAAGAGCTATAGCCATGTGACAACACTGCTAGGTATCATTGCAAACAATGAACTGCCTACTATCTTAAGGTATTGACAAGGTCTGGTGCAGCCTAATGAAAAAATTATTTCAGCAAATTATGTGTCAGATTCTATTACTTTATTGTTAGAATGGAAGCGTGAAGAAGATCAATACTAATTGGCAGGAGAGAGAAGTTCACACATCATCTTGTAAAGAAAGAAGATAAATGTCCCACTTGCATTTCATCAAGCTGATTATTTTATAGTGGTGGAGAGAAAACTTGATTACAAAAAATATGTTTATTTCCTGTTTCCACAATGTACCTTATTTGCTGGTGCAATTAGTTTCACAAGCCCTGACACTTGAGTGTCTTGGTTTTACTTAAAACTTTCTTTTCCTTTCAGTGTTAACTACTGCTGCGTTCCTCCTTCTGCAGCCAATTCTTTTCAGTCTTTTCAATCCTTTTCCTGGTCTCTTGAGGAAGTTAGGAGTCTCTAAAGGAAAGTTCAGAGGCTTTTCTCTGTTTCAGTGCACACAGAAATGTGAGCAAGCTTTGGAGCAGGCTACACTGTGCCAGATTTAGTGTGGATCAACTAATGTACTGTAAGTTCATTTTCAGCCTACTAACCATTTTGTTTCAGTAATCTCTTACTTTCCGCAGTGGGCAAACACAAGGTTTACCATAATAACTGACTCCATTGTTTCCATGTCACAAAATCCTGATTACTGTTGTAGCCACTTGTCTTCTTGAATTTCTATGTTATGGATCAAATAAGTGAGAGAACCTCAAAAATCCTCTTTTTATGTTTTTTCCATGTGGGTTCATAGATTTTCATGAATACTGTCTTCTGCTTAAAAGAAAAGAAAAAACACTAGATTTTTGTCACACAAGAACTTGGAGAATATGCAAAGCTGAACTAGCCATAAGAATGAAGGATGAGATGTCAATGACTGATCCACATGAGAAAAGTGGCCTGGATTCATCTAAGTTGTCAACAAAATCTCCCCTCATGGAGGAGAAATACCCAGTGGCATTAAGTGTTTAAAAGTAGATCCTGTATCACTTTCCCTCTTGTTGTGGGAGGAATGAAGCCTACTGGGAATAGCTACAAGATGGCAGTTCTTCTGTGTCTCCATTGGAGAATGACCATTCCCGACTAACCAAATGGTGTAAGCTAGAAAAGCCATAGGGACACCACAGATTAACTTGGAGCTGGTCAACAGTCTTCTCTTCCATGCACCAAATTCAACTTATCTGCAGGAGACTCTTACTCAGGATCGGGGGAGGAGCACTGCGTTCAAAAAGGACATCAAAGGAAAAGCCTTACTGTTTGAGACAACTATCAGGATAGTCTAGAGAGATGCAAAAGGAAGCAGACACCTTTCTTATGCTCACTTGGACTGATTCATCTCTGCCCTCTAGAAAATATGCGCAGTAATGGCTCACTGTCTGTTCTTCCCTTGCAGAGGGCAGGACTGAGAGCCAGAGATCCCCGACTTGCTTTTGTGGGGATGCCTGCATGGCATACTCTTGGCAAGTGGCCTGCATAACCACAGCTTTTAAGATAGGAGTATGAGTGTGTACAATGTATGCATGTATCAAATACATAAAACTGTCTGGGAGGCATTGGCCCCAAACCAATCAAGTTAAAGAGGAAGATGGCCATCAGCCAGATCAAAGTGTAACCAGGAAATTTCAGAGGAACTTTAGAAATGAAGCAATAGTAAGGCTGAAATGAAGTATAAAAGAAGCATGAACATTTTTAATAGCAGCAGATATTTGAGTGGAAACAGCAGGAGTCAAAACCTGCCAGAAGCTGCCCTGCTGTCATCTCAGCCTTTGCTCAGCTGGATGGAGCAGCCACCCCTTGGGATGCTGTGAGTAGCATTCAAGTGGCTAGTGGATTATGGGGTGCAGCAGATAGGGACCTGCACCTTGAACATGCATTTGCAACCTTGCGGTGGCCTTTCTCACAGGCATGGCAATTGGCGGGTTATAGGGAGTGGCAAGTATTCATCCTAAATGTATAGTATGCTGATTGCCAGTTAATTGTATGTTCTTAAATTAATAAACCTCTTCAGTCCTGAACTGGTTTAAACTATGTGAACTGGGTAGCTTTTCCCTGTGAAGAGTTTTTGTGGTTGTTCTGGAGCACCAGGTAAGTGCAGCAGAAGTGATGTGCACTGGAAGCGCAGGCAGAGAGGGGAGGTATTTTCTGGGAGGCAGGAAAGAGGTAAAGGCTCTGCATGCTTGTATCATCTGCCTTCCACTCTGCAGTCTTTCAAGCTTGTCTCCCTTTGTGGAGATGATTTGTAGAGAACTTGGCAAGATGAACGTTTCTAAGCACAGTTTGTCTTCCTCCCGCAGGCTTGTCAGTGGGAGTGAGGTCTGGGAGCTGTGCTGAAAATCATTTTGGAAGGAGGCAAATCAGGGCAGAAAACAGAGAACAGCATTGGGAGACATCAGATACCCCGCATACCCTGGGTAAATTTAATTTCAAGATGAAATCACCGCATTAATGTCTGCTTTTTGGGCAAATAGTCAGCAAAGCCACAAGAGGACAAGCACCTATTAGCTCTGAGCAGGTCCCAGAACTGGAGGCTCAGGGTGTACGTATAGAAGAGCAACTTCGACCATAAGGTATAGGGATTTAACAGCAGTACTGAGAGGGAAAACAAAGAATATACCTCACAGTAGAATGAAACATTAGAAAAGCTACCCTAAAATAAGGAATCTTGTTAAAGAATCACTTAAAAGGAGCAGGTAATGAGGTAAGATGCTATTAAAACATATTATACTAGAAACTTTGGCAGTAAGAGGACCATTCCCACATGTCAAAGCTAGTATAGCTGAACAGAAGAATAACAGAGGACATTAGAAGTGGACACCCCCTCTCCCTTAAAAATGGAAGTGGTATCCACTTGAGAGGAAGATAATGGATTGTAGCAAATTAAATATCAATGAACAACAGGACAGCCAAAAAAAAAAAAAAGATAGAAAGAGCAACTTGGTAAAGACATAAATGCTAATAATCAAAACTTCTTCAAACATATCAGAGAGAGCTTGCCAGAGCCAGTAAGATGAAGAGACAATGAAGGTGAAAAGCTTTGATCCTCATTTATTGCAAAGGAAGGTGGGGAATTTATTACTGATGCAGAAGAGCAGAGCAGAGAACGGTGGGGAATTGTGTCAGTCAGAATTGTGTCAGCAGGCATTTCAGAAATCAATAAACTGAACGCAAACCTCTGAGTGCTTGTACTTTTAAAAAGAAATTCAGATTTGTGAACTTGTCAAACTACTAAGCAGATAACCTGCTGCTTGACCCAGCCTCAGAATCATGGAAATAAAAAATGGTTAATATGGTACCAGTGTCTCAAAGAGTAACTCAGGTCATCTTAGGAAAGACAAACCAGTTACTTTCAACTTCAGCACCAGCCAGATTGGAGAGGAACTGTAATGAGGAATGGAATTAATAAATATGGATGAAATGATAGATTTGGGATGAGTCACAGGAATGTTTTGTAAAACTATAAGTGTTTTCTGAAGATGGCAGTTTGCTGGTAAAGTGAGCCTGTCAGTCCAGTATACTTGGACTTAAGAAAAAAGGTTGACAAGGGCTTTCAGCACAAGCTGTTAAAGAAACTTTCCCTCTATTAACCAAACAAATTTTTGTCTCTGTCTTGTTCTAACCACATATATTAGTAAATGAACATTTTAGCAGTTTATTGACAGTCTCAAAGGATATGTGGTAGGACCTGTCATGCTCAGCATATTCACAAATGATAAAGGAAAAGAGGTAAATAATGAGGGAACAAATCTGCAGAGGATATGAAATTATTCAGGATAGTTAAGTCTAAGGCTACTATGCAGAGATGCAGGAAATTCAAGGTACTGAATGACTGGGTGAAGATCAGATGATATTCAGGGCTGATAAATGGCAATTAATCCACATGAAAGAACAAGAACTCTAATCTAGCTCTCTCTGTTTAATGGTATACATACAAATACAGTATTATCACACAGAAATGAGACTTTGAGGTCATTTGAGGCAGTTCTCTAAAAATGGTAATGGAAATTTTTTGCCAGCAAGGCATATGCACAGTACTGCTGTGGCAGAAAGTTAAATGAATAGTTCTGAGAAAACCCACACAGCAAAATCCATCCAGGTGGGTGATTCGAAACACTGCCATAGTACGTTAATTACTTTCAAAAACTTTTTTTTTTTTTTTTTTTGGGGGGGGGGGAGAAGAAAAAAGAGCCAGGATTTGGTTCAAATGAATTAAAACAGAATGCAAAAGTCACCAGTGAACCTTCCACTTTCTTTGTTGTTGTGTTCAGTAAACCTTTCACTTTTTATTCAAAAGCTCATTTGGTGATGTAATTACTTTAGTGCAGTGGTGTGCTGAGGAGGAGAGCTGAGTAGCTGCATTTAGATTTACCGCAAAGCAATAAGCAATATTACTGCTGAATATTCTTGGAAGGATTTGCCTTTCAATATATTCTTTGATTCTTCTCAAACTGCTTACTCATGTACTTCCTACTAGCTCCATTGGATGACCTAAAAATGCCATTTTGTGATGAACTATAAAAGCTGAAAAATATTAGGTTCGGGTTGGGGTTTTTTCCATTCAAGAGAAAATCTTTTCAGTCCTAAAGTACAAAGTTTTCAGATAGGGACACTGTACTCCATTATCCATGACATCTAGCACCTCATATTTGCCTTATATGTTCTTCTTAACTGATTACGTGTCCACCTTTTTTGTCATTTTGCTATCGTTATTTTATCTCTGTTCCTATGGAGATGATGTTGCAAGGATGTATTCCAGCTTTAATATGTCTGAAGTAATCAAATATTGCCTTCTAGCCTCCTGGCTTGGAGAAGAGTGAAGCGTTTTGTTTTGTTTGTTCCTTTTTTCCTGCACAGTACTAGTAACAAATACCATTTTGGGAGCTTTTTTTTCTGTAGACAACATTTGGCACAAAATGTCCCTGAAATAAGTTCAAAATTGTCATGAGAGTTCACAGATGTCAGATATTCTGATACCAAACCCTGAATTGTTCATTCTGCAAAAGGGGGTAAATTTGTATTTCTTTGCACCCTTGTCCTCATGACAATACTCTGAAGGTTACTTACCATCATGATTATTCTGCTTGCTATTGTAGTGAGTAATTTAAGTATTTAAGTTAAACTGCTCTAGAAATATTACAGTCTTTTGGACCACCCTCGTTTCAAAAGCTCATTGGCAGAGTCTGAATTCCCAGGTAAAATAATGGCAACTGTGAAGCAGAGATCTTAGTTTTCTTGGGAGTTAAAGCATTTCAACGTGAGAACATCCTTCTCATGCCTGCACTCCTCCTTTCAGTCATTCATCTCTTTTTCTACATTCTTGCAGGAAGTGAAACTGTTTCAAAGTGGGGAAAAATGGGATGTTTGGACAACAGCTTTCTGCCCTACAAAACCCTATTCTGCCCCCAAAGGACAGTCCATTAGTGCCTTGAAGAAGGGATTGCTGAATATACACATGCTTTTAATTCTGGCAATTCCTCATTTTTGCCTGGCGCAGCCTTCACAGCACTCTGTCTCCAGGCAGATTCTGGGGACACATTTCTTGGTGTGCAGATCCCTAAACTTTAAAAATAGCAGACATCAGCTTGTTTTATTTTCAGTTGTTGGCATGACGCCCTATGGCATCCTGTGGTTCTCCAGCAGGGAAGCAGTTTTGGACCCTCTGCATGCGTGCAGGCGTCAGTCCCAGCTACTGCTCACTCCTCTGGTACCAGACACGTAAATGGGGCAAGAGGTCTCCAGCCTTTGCTCCCGGTAGCTCCTTCACCTACATCCAAACAAGGCAAGGAAAAGAGCCTGCCAGAAGTGTGCAAGCTCAGAAGTCCAGCACTGGAGGTCCTGCAGTAACTTGCCACCATGGGAGGTCTTGCCTGACCAGCACTGCCCCACTTCATTTGCCAGCAGCAGCTGAGCACCAAAATGCAGATATCTTGGGGTCATTTCTCAGGTTTAACTCCAAGGGAGCATCTTCCATTCACCACAGCCCTTATTCCCCAGGCTCCTCTAACCCTGATGGCTTCTACTCTTCTGCCTCCCTAGTCCCCACACCAGCTCTGTCCTGCCATCCCATTCATGGCATTTTCCCTTGTCTAATTCCCCAAGTTTCCTTTCCTTTACATCCCTCCTACAGAGCTCTCCTCTCCTCAGATCCCATCTGCACTGGTTTTGGCTCCCATTCTCCATCACTCCCCATGGCCAGGTCTCTTCTTCTCCCACCACCCTCCCGACCTCCAAAAAAATCCCTCTGTCCCTATAGTGCCTGATCCTAGGGTCCTTCTCTCCTCTACCGACTTTCTTTCAGTGGGGTGTCCCTCCAGCTGGGGGAGCACAGGAAAAGCAGTCCTCAACTCTCATTTTCTGTATCACAGAAAATGAAACCCATGATGAAAGTCCCCCCGCGCCAGCCACTGTAGTGAGGATGGAGCAAGCTAAATCCAAAGTGGGTCCTCGGCACATTTAACTGCTAACCTCCGGCTATTCACTGCTGATGTGTGGAAGAAGGTTTTTCAAAGGCTTAAAGGCTGAGTAGTTTTTCCATGGGAACATAAGGGCTTAAACTTTGCAGCAGGGTAGCCCTCATACCTCACCCGACATGACCTGCGCACCGCAGGCTGCTGCTTTCTCTCAGCCGCTGCTGTGCTGTAGTTGGTACCGTGCGTTTGCCCACAGCAAGCCCAAGGAGGGCATCCTGTCAGGGATCGAGGACATCAAGAAATGGAGACCCAGTTAACCTTTGACTATTGCAGTGGGAGACTTGGGCAGGGTAAACGCATGAATCAGGAACATACATTGCACCAATCTGAACGGGAACAGGCAAGATCAGTTATAATGGAAAACAATTGTTACAGCAACTGAATGTGTACTAGTGCCAAGGAAAAGCTATTGTGCTGAGTCTCCAAACCACTAGTATTAAACTAAATACACAGAACAAATCAGGCATGCATGTTTGAAATCTGTTTGACATAAATGCACCTTTTGTTGTGGTGGTTAAATCCCCAGAAGTTGATTTATGCCTCTTCTAGACATCTGAAGGTTTTTTGCAATGAGATAGCTTAGTTGAGTAAAGCATGTTTCTTACAATTTTTAGAAAGGTTATAGTGAAAAATGTTAGATAGGACTCCTTCTTTGCCAAGGAGGCAATTTAATCAACCAAACATTTTTATGAGAATGTAATCTTCTCCTTTCCATGTTCATATAAAAAAAATGAAGAGAACTTAACAAGGTCCTGAAAGTACTTTTCTAAAATTAGGCTCTTAATCACAGTTATCACATATTAAATATTTTCTATGTAAGGTCTTATGTGTGGGTTAGACCACTGGACACTAAAAGAGAGTATAATCCTGTGGTTTTTCCTTAGGCTTTAGAGTTTGAAGCCAGTTTGAAGAAAAAGATACAGACATTTTTCCTTCTCTAACTCAAGCTTCTGAAAAATGACAGTCTGCGCATCCTGTGGGATTTCAGTTATTTGGACCTAGGCCAGCACACATCAAAGCTGTAACCAGTCTGTGCTTGTGAGAAGCTGCACAAAATGGTGAAAGCTTTCCCAGTAATACAATAATGTTATTTCTTAGTGTGATTTGTTAAACGACTATTGTAGTATATTTCTATTCCACACTACAATGAAGTTGAAATATCCCAATAATACAGAGCCTGGAAAGGCTTTAAAGCTTACTATTGACTAGTGAGAGTTTGCCACCTTGCTCTTAGCTAAGCATGTTTTACCTCCCAGGAGAGCAGACACTGGTAGTCATCTGGGCAGGGGAAGATAAGACAGCAGCTCTTTGGTCGGTGCATGGGGTCCTCGGCAGCACAGTGCTGCGCAGAGCACTGCTCCTCGGTCCCGGACACTGTCCTTTTCCTTCCACGCTTTCTGGCTGATGTGGCAGGGCCTGTGTTGGAGAACCCAGGGCAATCTGAAGCCCGTCTCTGCTGAGGCTGTGCAATGGGAAAGGAGACAGAATTTCTTGCAGAAAGAAGCACTATGCTCTGTGCTGGTCACTACACCTTGACAGCACCGCCTTGAAGGTGGTCAGGCCTCGCTCTCCACTGGGGAGTCAATGGTGAGTTTCAAATAGCTGAGAAAAGTGGCGGTGGGGCAGATTTTGTTGAGGGTGCCCTTTACAGGAGTGTGGCGTTTATGTCAGGAGTAGAAACTGTGAACAGGACAGAGAACCCCTCAGGGTTTGCTGGTCACCCAGTTCTTTCTTTTATTCTCATTACTCTGCTCATCTCAAGGTAATTATTGTGCAAGTCAGACCTGAAAATTAACATCAGGAAATTTCTTAAACCATATGTTCCTCTGGGCAGCAAACCTGTTCTGTGCTTGTATAAAGCATCCAGTACTCTGGTCCACTGCAATGAAGACAGTCAGTTAGTAAGCCACACAACTTGTACTTTCTCCTTTTCTTTGTATGTCTGAAATTCTTTCTTCCACTATTTACTCACAGTTTCTCTTGTGAAGTGTGAAATAGCTCACATTGAAAGTCTTGATTTCGTCTTTGAAATATGCTTAAACTTCAGGCTAAAGAAATGATAGGACTTTTGGAGAATAGCTTCATTCTTGATCCTGTCTGCACTTTGGATCTTTCAGGATACATGGCAGCTGTTTCTCTTCTCTTCCTGAAACTGGATATTCATTGGTTATACGACATTTCTTTCTAGTCCATGACAAAATATAGGGATAGCAAACATTCGTGAACCTCTGATGATCGGTTATTAAAATGAAATTTTAACTATGGTTCGGAGGATGGATCAAGGTTTACTTTGCTAGAAACAACAAAATTATTTAGAATTCATCCCATCAATAAGTTTTCAAGACTGCTAACCAGGAAACCAGCCTGCCAGCTTTGATATAAGCAGTGCGTCACCAATAAATCCCTTGACAGCAAGCTAGCCACCATAACAGCAAGTGACTTACAATCTGTGATTTTCAGTGTTAGAACCAACTTCTTCAGTGCACTTCTGCCTGTTTTTTGGACTCCAACCTAATCATCTTTTTGAAAGGGTCTTGTTCTTTGGGAATGTCCTTGTTTCATTTGTACCCATTATACACTCTTCCAAGCTCCATATATTCACTGGAATTCCTGCAAATTCACACCCGTGTAAAAGAGAGGAGGAATTACCTAGGATCTCTGAAGAGTCTCCTAACAAGGGGCTGTGTCGTGGTTTAACCCCAGCTGGCAACTAAGCAGCACACAGCTGTTCGCTCACTCCTCCCCGGTGGGGTGGGGGCGAGAATCGCAAGAGTAAAAGTGAGGAAACTCATGGGCTGAGATAAAGACAGTTTAATAGGTAAAGCAAAACTTGCACATGCAAGCAAAGCAAAACAAGGAATTCATTCACTACTTCCCATCAGCAGGCAGGTGTTCAGCCATCTCCAGGAAAGCAGGGCTCCATCACACATAACAGTTACTTGGGAGGGCAAACACCATCACTCTGAACGTCCCTCTCTTCCTTCTTCTTCCCCCAGCTTTACATGCTGAGCATGATGTCACATGGTATGGAACATCCCTTTGGTCAGTTGGGGTCAGCTGTCCCAGCCATGTTCCCTCCCAACTTCTTGTGCACCCCCAGCCTCCTCGCTGGTGGGGTGTGGTGAGGAGCAGAAAAGGCCTTGACTCTGTGTAAGCACTGCTCAGCAGTCAGGAAACCATCCCTGCATTATCAACACTGTTTCCAGCACAAATCCAAAACATAGCCCCATAGTAGCTACTATGAAGAAAATTAACTCTACTCTAGCCAAAACCAGCACATTTCCTTATTCTGTACCATTTACATCATGCTCAGGTCCCACACTATCCAATACATGCTCATTAAACACCACCCCTCTTCTCATCCTTTCATATAATACACAGGTATCATTCCCCTGGTCTATGGACCACCTCTGTGAAATGTCTGTAAAATGTCCACTGAGTTCATTTAGTCCATGACTTTGGGCTCCATCTGTTATGGTGGTCACTCAGGACAGGAGAGGTGGTGTGTTGCGTGGAGTTACTGAGCACCAAAGCCAGCTCAGGTCGGGTCGCTGCTGCACTTGCACTGCTTCTTGTAAGGCTTCTTCTCCATTGGTTCAGGTGATTCCTGCTATAGTAGTTGCCACAACATGCAACTTGAATCATGGGGTACAACAAATTAAAGGTATTTCCATTACAATCTTCACCTCTGGTCCCTTTGGACCAGACCATAGGGCTTAACATTACAATGAACTCCTCCCCTTGCCCCTGCTCCGGCCTGAACTTATCCACAGACTGCAGTCCCTTAGGGGTTTACCTGCTCCAAGTGGAGCCTTATCTATGCGCCAGTCTCTCCAGGGGCATTCCTGCTGCGACATAGGCTTATCCACAGCCACAGCCACTTTGAGGTGTGCCTGTCCCAGCGTGGCCTTCTCCATGGGCCACAATGCCTTCAGAGATAGACCTGCTCCAGTGTGGTCTTACCACAGCCATGGTCCCTTCAGAAGTAAGCCTGCTCCAACATGGCCTTGCCCATGGCTGCAGTCTCTCCAGCGTTGTACCTGCTCTGTTGTGGGCTTATCTGTGGCCACATGCTTTGAGGTGCTCCAGCATGACCACATGCACAGCCACTGATGCTTCGAGGTGTACCTGCTGCAGCATGGACCACAATCCCTTCAGAGGTATACCTGCTGTGGCACAGACATAACCATGGCCACAGATGCTTCAAGATGTACCTGCTCTGGCATGGACTTATCCATGGCCATGGACGCTTTGGCGAGGGGTCCTGCTCCCATGTGGACTCATCCAGAGGTCACAGTTCTGGCACAGTGGTTTTCTTCTGGCTGCAGGGGTTTTGTTCAAATAAGATATTCATTATCATCATCACAAAAATATTTTCACCCATCTTCCTTTTGGGTATCTATCTATCTCCCTCTTCATCCGTTCTAACCCCAGTGTCTACATGCCAGTCCAACTGTAAAATTGAAAATATTTAAATGTAAAACATTCTTGTGTCACTAGTATTATTCTTCTTGAGAAACCCAGCAGAGAAAGCAGAAAGCTAATTTTTCTGCTGCCGGCACTTGCATCAAAAAAGCTCTGCTGGTGGCTTTATGAACAGCATTCCAGGATGCCACTTGAGGAAGAATAAACCAGTTGAGAGAGGAATATAAAAATAAATAAATAGACTGTCCTCAGAAAGCTGGAGATCTTTTTGAGCCAAATATTTTATAAGATTTGAAATATTCAGTTACCTTCCATTCTTCCTGTCATTATTGTACCTCTGAGTTTTTAATGTACTAGAAAAAACAAAGTATAATGTTGAGCAGCAGTGAGAGATGACTTTTTGAGGGTTTTCTACTGGGACCTTGAATTGAAAGTATCAGGGCACCTGATAAATTGTATCCCATTAACTTTTCATCCCATCCTTTTCAGAAGGCTGTTCAGAAGAACATCCACGTGGAAATCAAAGTTGGTTTGGAGGTGCAGCCATCACTGATTCTAATTCAAACATCATCTTCTAAGGAACAAAAAGTTTATGAGTAATTTCTGAGACTTTTTTTTGATCTGCCTGTGCTGGGTTCTCACTGTGTATATAAACAGTTTATATATAACTTGTGATGTCATTGATAAAGCTATTTGTTATAACAAATACACGCAACCATTATTAATAAAATACAATCCGTAAAGGAAATTAATGCAAATATCAAGTAGTAGGAATGATTAATCTACTTCTGCAGCTCGGTTTAGTGTGGCAGAGTGCACAGAGGAAAAAAGAAGATCTAAAGAGAAAAAAAATTAAAAGACAAATTAGGATTTTAAAATAAATTCACTGAATTTCTTCTCAGAAGCACATCGTTCCCTCAACTAAACGTAACCAACATATAGACCACTGTTACTCCAGTTTATTCTGGATATGGGTAGAACTGCACACAAAAAAATTCAAAGAGAAACAAAATGTAGAGGTAAGTTTTGAGCCCATCAACATGAAGAATAAAACTCCTAGCAATCCCCTTGAGGAAAGCATTGACTCCAGAAGAAGTGGGACAAAGGGTAGGGACAACAGATAGGCAGATACGAATTCTGCTGTGATAAGTGACTCTCAGACACATAAGACATTTTTCAACTGAAATGTAATGGAGAAATTAAAAAATAACAGAGATCAAGGTTTAGGTGCAGGATTTAGAAAAAAATGTCCTAACACTCTAGCAGTCTTTGTGCATGAATAATATCGAAGGTTAGCGTAAGTGTTTAAAATAAAATGCCCAAATGCTTACTGAAAGAAAACCAAACAAGAATGACTAGTTTATTTTTTCTTACACAAAACTATTGTCACCTGAAGACCAAAGGAGAAATAAAGAATAAACATACTGCAATAAAACTGAGTAGTGAAAAGAATCTTGACTTGAAGCTTGTATTAAGTTTGAAGTAGAAGACATTGCACTTCTATGAATCTGATCGTTGTGATTCTTGGCTGTCGTTGTGAATAAGAGCAAATGGCGGTGTTAGCCACTTATTTGTACAATCTAATGAAGTACAAGAGTTTTCTGATGAGAGCAAAGCTGTTTGCTGTTGAGAACACTTGTTAACAATGTCCTGTGCTTGAGGAATCTAAAAACATCAGATATTTTATTTTTCCCCTATTTTCATAAGTGTAGTAATTATTTTGATCAGCTGCCATTTAGGAAAAATGTAAATAACACACTGCCGGCCCTTTCCAGCAATCCAAATTTCACCCAACTGAAAAAAGGGACAAAACTAACAGTTGCTGTGGATTTTTCTGGTGCTTATCTCACTCGTTTCTTCTGCATTTTGATTTGTTGCAAAAGAGCTACTGATGATTTAAACACAGATGCCTAAGTGCGGCTTCCTTCTGCGTCTGAATGTTAGAGGGAAATGTTCACTCGTGCAAAGTTAAAATTTCTATCCATGGATAGATAATTTTAAATCTGAGCGTACTTATTTTATACATGCAGGCATTCATCTGTAAGCATCTGCCTGTATCTTGCAAGTACAACTTGGATGGAAAATATAAAGAAAGAGTCTCCCACGTTGCTGGAATTTTAGCTCCTCACAAATCCCTAACCCAGCTTAACTTCAGCATCTGATTTCTTGCCAGCTTCAACCCTAGCAAAATAAAGTTTTACAGTCTACAGAATTTGACACCAGGCTCTCATATCATTTCCCCAGTGTCTCTTCACTTCTGAAAGCTCAGTATGTTAACAGAGGAGATGGCTTTCATGCAAACAAGTTCCTCTGAGGACCTGGAAGCAGGCATTTGCTCTTCCCTGTCATTGTCTGACACATTCTCTCCCTTTTTTTTTCCCCTGTTATCATCTCTTCTTCTTCCCAAGAGTAAATGGTGTAATGCTACTGGAAGCTGCATAAACAAACTGAAACTAGAGAGCTGTTCTATGGTGCATCTAATAAAGGCTCATATGGAAAAGACCTATAGTATGTTACTTTTTTAACCATTCAATCACTATACTGTGAATTTTTTTTTCAAAGGAAAACATTTCTTCTCTGTGCTAAAGAAAAAATATTTTTTGGATAAATTCTGTTGATGTTTATAGCTACAGAATGTTACTGGCCCATTTGCAGATAGACTTAAAAAAAAAAATCTGTCTCTTGAGGCTTGGTGATACCAGAGCCACATGCAAAATTAATTCGGTAATAAGCCATGGAGGAAACTTAGATGTGGGGTAGTGAATGATATTATAATAATAATTTCTCCCATTCATTGACACTCTTCTCTATCAGTTATGAATTAACTGGAAGAACACACAATCAGCCCAAATACACTCCCCCAGAACAGGCTCAGTCAGGATGCAGAGAAACAGAGATATCAAGAGGAGATATTTGTAATTTAGACAGAGCACGTGTATGAAATTTGGGTATCAGCCTAGGTATCAGCACACTATGGTAATATTGCGTCACCAAAATACAGCCTCAGGAAGCATTGAAGGAGCTCAGTCCCAGCATGGTCACTTCTGTCTGTCCTTCGTCACTGTGTTAGGAAGGACCAAGGATCTTTGTTCACTTCCATCTCTAGTGTCTAGTTTTAAATCCCTGGAAAATCAGTTGGAGTCTCTTGACCAGCATTAATGGGGTTTCATGAAGATCCTTATAATAAATTGCTGTCCTTGTTGTGTTTAGGTCCCATCTATATATGAGACTATATACAGTGTTGAATTTCATCAGAGCTCACAAATACTCACTTCGCTGTCCTTAGTTAAGGTAATGTGAATGGCTTAAATGTCTGGAAAAGAGCAACTGAAGTCATTTGGCAACTGTGGAAAAGTAGTCATTTGTCTCACAAGCAGGTACTTCTACACACAGGCTGCGTAACCTGCTGGCCCAGAAACCACTTCCCATTTGTCTATTTCTGATGGCATTGGTAAAAAGGAATATTTTATATACACACATATTTAAAAATGAACTTTCAAACTCCTTGAATGCTGGGAAATAGCAGGTTTTCTTTCTATCCCCAAGAGAATGCTTGGTTTTGACCCATACATCCAGCACTGAGACACCAATGGTGATTATCATGTTTACGGTGATAAAAAATGATGATAGGAGCATACAAATTGCCATCTTGAAGCACAGAGTAGCTCAGTTACGCTATTTATCTCTGACACAGGTCAGCATCAAGTTTAGGGAGGTACCTGAAAACCAGGAATGTACAAATCTAGAAGTCATTTTCTGATATTTTATTTATGCCTGAAAACACGTGGATAAATATTTCTTACATGTGTAGCTTATCTATATGACTTGGCAGTATCTTTCTACTCATATAAACTTCTTTCTAACTTCTTTTCTAAACTTCTTTTCTAATCTTTTTCTAACTCCTAATTATGCTCTGGGCCTCAAAGATCCTGGGTAGCAATTCTTCGGAGGAGCAATGCCCAAGTAATTGCTATACCATCATGTAAAACCAATAGCAGGCAAACGATACCATTGTACGGCAGATGTTTAATGCAGAGCATGGCAGTAAACATGATTGCATTTTATTTCATTTCTGTTCATCTCAGGCTCTGAAATTTCCATGCAGGAAACTATGTAAGAAGGCTGACAGCACTGCTGATTAAATTACCCTTATTTATATGGAGGATTCTCTTGTCAGCCAGTTATTGCTGTCGTTATCCTTGACTAGGACTTAATCACTCAGGATATAACAGTGACTTGTCACCTTTCCAGCCACTGTGTACAATTTTGAGTGGAAATAAGTGAGTCCAATTCAAAGCAGTCAGCGTTATTCTGATTTATCAAGAGATTCAAGAGCTGCCAACCTTCTAAATACAAGGGTATCCCTGGGTCAGCAGATGTACAAATATTTCAGTAGCTGTCACTGCGTTGCACTGTGTTGTTCATTTGTCAGCGGAGCTCTGCTCTTAGTGAAGCAGGCTGAATATTCAACACTGCAATACATCACAGTGAAGAACAAGACTGTAGGCTGAATTTTTTACAGCACTGAGACCCTAAAGTATCAGGAATGTTATTGCAACAATCGTGCTTTGATTAAAATTTCTCATGTGGATGCACAGATTGGCCAGTCTGGCTTCTGAGGCTCCAAAATCATGACTGTGAAAAATCTGGTAATATTTGTTAATTGTACTTCGGTGTGTGTACAGACACATACAAACACAAACACAAACATGCACACACAACACACAATGTATGTGAATTATTATTATAAGTCTTGCTTATACATCTATATGTCTGTATGTCTGTGTGTGCATAAACTGCAGACTTAACTTGATTTCCACCTCTACAATTGACCTCTTCTAATTCCTGATAATAGAAAAATTCTTTGTGTAGGCTGAATAAAACTGAAACTCCTGCAAAACTTTGTAAAATTTTCAGAATTTCTTATTCCATAAAAGCACAAACCCAAAACCTTTTGTGGTGTTTTGCTTAAAATAGGCAAACCAGAGAGTGGGTGAGAATGACAAATAAGCCTTTCTTTCAATAAGCCTTCTTGCCCTCTACATCAAGAAATGGATAGAGTCTGAAGAAGTGTCCCTGAAGAATAGCCATGAGCAGGTTGAAAGTATATGGGTAAGAATTAGAGACCAAGGCAACAAAGGGAGCCTTGTGGTTGGGGTCTACTACAGGCCACCTGATCAAGGGGAGCCTATTGATGAAGCCTTTTTCCTTCAGCAACAGGAAGCTCGCACTCACAGGCTCTTGTCCTGATGGGGGATTTCAACCACTCTGACATCTGCTGGGAAAGTAGCACGGCAGGCGGTAGGCAATCTAGGAGACTCCTGGAGTGCATGGGTGACAAGTTCCTAAGCCAGGGAATAGATAGCCCTACCAGAGGGGACACAGTACTGGATCTGGTGGTCACCAATGTAAGTGATCTCATTGGTGATGTCAGGATTGGAGGCAGCCTCGGCTGTAGTGATCACACACTGGTAGAGTTCACAGTCCAGAGAGGTAAGGGTCGGGTGAAGAATTTTAGGAAAGCAAACTTCCAGCTCTTCAAGGAGTTAATCAACAGGACCCCCTGGGAAATGGCCCTAAGGGACAAGGGAGCAGAACAGAGCTGGCATGTCTTCAAGGATGCTTTCCATGGGGCACAAGAGCTCTCGATGCCCAGGTGCAGGAAATGGGGCAAGGAAGGGAAGACACCGGCATGGCTGAGCCAAGACCTGTGGGTCAAACTAAAGGCCAAGATGAGATTGCACAGGCAGTGGAAGAAGGGACTGGTATCTTGGGAAGAGTACAGGGACGCTGCCCGGTTGTGTAAGGATGGGATCAGGAAGGCCAAGGCTCGGCTGGAGCTGAACCTGGCGAGGGATGCGAAGAATAATAAGAAGGGCTTCTACAGGTACATTAACCAGAAAAGGAAGGTTAAGGAAAGCGTACCCCCTCTGATGAGCAGTAGTGGCAAGCTGATAACAACAGACCAGGAGAAGGCTGAGGTGCTCAACAACTTTTTTGCCTCAGTCTTCACTGGCAATCTCTCTCCTCACACCTCCTGAGTCAATGGGCCCTTTGATGGGGATCGGGAGGACAGAGGTCCTCCCACTGTAAGAGGAGATCAGGTTCGTGACCACCTGAGGAACCTGAATGTATATAAGTCTATGGGTCCCAATGAGATGCATCCCAGAGTCCTGAGGGAACTGGCTGATGTAGTTGCTAAGCCACTCACCATGATACTTGAAAAGTCATGGCAGTCAGGTGAAGTCCCTGGGGACTGGAAAAAGGGAAATATTGCAACCATTTTTAAAAAGGGTAAAAAGGAGGACCCTGGGAACTACCGACCTGTCAGCATCACCTCTGTGCCTGGGAAGATCATGGAACAGATCCTCCTGGAATCTATGCTAAGGCACATGGAGGACAGGGAGGTGATTCAGGACAGTCAGCACGGCTTCACCAAGGGCAAGTCCTGCCTGACCAACCTAGTGGCCTTCTGTGATGGAGTAACTACATCAGTGGACGAGGGAAGAGCTACGGATGTCATCTATCTGGACTTCTATAAGGCCTTTGACACACTCCCCCACAATATCCTCCTCTCTAAATTGGAAGGATATGGATTTGATGGGTGGACTGTTCGGTGGTAAGGAATTGGCTGGATGGTTGCATCCAGAGGGTAATGGTCAACGGCTCGGTGTCCAGATGGAGAACAGTGATGAGTGGTGTCCCTCAGGGGTCCGTTCTGGGGCCAGTGCTGTTCAATATCTTCATCAATGACATAGCAGGATTGAGTGCACCCTCAGCAAGTTTGCAGATGACACCAAGCTGAGCGGTGCAGTCGACACACCTGAGGGACGGGATGCCATCCAGAGGGATCTGGACAGGCTGGGGAGGTGGGCGTGTGTGAACCTCATGAGGTTCAACAAGGACAAGTGCAACGTCCTGCTCTTGGGTCGGGGTAATCCCCGGTATCAGTACAGACTCGGGGATGAAGGGATTGTGTGCAGTCCCACCGAGAAGGACTTGGGGGTACTGACAGATGAAAAGCTGGACATGAACGAGCAATGTGCTCTCACAGCCCAGAAGGCCAACCGTATCCTGAGCTGCATCAAAAGAAGTGTGGCCAGCAGGTCGAGGGAGGTGATTCTGACCCTCTACTCTGCTCTGGTGAGACCCCACCAGGAGTACTGCATCCAGCTCTGGGGTCCTCAGCACAGGAAGGAGATGGACCTGTTGGAGTGGGTCCAGAGAAGGGCCACAAAAATGATCACAGGGCTGGAACACCTCTGCTATGAGGAAAGGCTGAGAGAGTTGGGGTTGTTCAGCCTGGAGAAGAGAAGGCTGTGGGGAGACCTTATTGTGGCCTTTCAGTACTTAAAGGGGGCTTATAAGAAAGATGGGGACAGACTTTTTAGCAGGGCCAGTAGCGGTAAGACAAGGGGTAATGGTTTTAAACTAAAAGAGGGTAGATTCAGACTGGATATAAGGAAGACATTTTTTGCAATGAGGGTAGTGAAACACTGGAACAGGTTGCCCAGAAAGGTGGTAGATGCCCCATCCTTGGAAACATTCAAGGACAGGCTGGACGGGGCTCTGAGCAACCTGATCTAGTTGTTGATGTCCCTGCCAATTGCAGGGGGCTGGACTAGATGACCTTTAAAGGTCCCTTCCATCCCAAAGCATTCTATGATTCTATGATTCATCCTAAATGGAGATTTTGTCCTTGAGCGGAGATATCTTTCCCAAATTTTTCACTGGAACAGATACGTTTCTACCACAAAGTTTTGGTTCTAATAGATTTGCATCAAAACCCCATTTCCAAGGATAAACATTTTTCTTTGAGTATGTTTGCATCTAAGGGGCCGAAACCTACGGAAACAAAAAGGCATTTAACAGGGACTTTTGGCTAAGTAAGTAGCAAAGGATTTGCCCCTAACAGTATTTGATTTAAGACCAATTTGCATTTTCAGGTGCTAATTTTCTGAATCATCTCACCCTTCATTTCTTCATATTCTAGTCATATGCAGATGATAATTGTAATTACATACTTGGAAAGGAATCTGTTAAAATCACGGTCAAAATGCAGGAAGTATCTGTTAAACCCTTTTACTGCTGACCACTTAATACAAGATGCAAAAAAATGATCCTTAAATTTTCCAGGGATGGAGACACACCACAAATCATCTTTATTTTGTAATTTCCTTTTAAGCTAGACAGCTGGGCCATCCCCCACCTCCTAAGGACAAGTTTCTGATTGTATTTTGCTACTACTATGTTTGTCACCCTTTCTGCTCTTGGTGTTTGCCCCACATGGTCTCATCAATATCTGTATTTGTCTTTCAGCTCATAGGCCTTTTTCCTTCTTGTTAACCGTATAACCACATTCCACATTACTGGCATCAACTTTTCCAAGTAAAGAACTGAAGTAGAGGAGGAAAAAACAGCTCCAAAAGTCTTCTCTGACACTGACTAGGAAAGAAGTTTTCCAAGGGAAAGACTGAAATGGGAGCAAAATCAGGCCCAGACAATTGTGTGCAATCTTTTAGGTTTAAAGATTTTTTAAAATTTGAAGTCACACCCTAAAATTTTGAACTAAATTAAATCTGTCACACTCCCGTCTTGCTGCAGGAGGGCATGGATTGAAATGGAGTAACATAAGAGAATCTTTTCGAATGACATTTCATCCTGACTAAAGTGAGGAAGCACTGGAAATTGAAAAGACAGACTGTTGTTTCTGAGACTAATTGTAAAAATTCATCGCGTTATATACTTTCAGCTCTGCAGAAGTGTCTGAGCTTCTGAGAGCTGACAAGAACAAGAAATGATCTCTGAACCTGCAGGTAAACCTTATGAGATTCAGCCCTCATTAATAATCTCTTTCAGTATCATCTAACTTTTTTTTCATTGCTACATCTGTGATTTGGCCAGAAGTCATTGTATTTCACACAAAATCCTCCTTTTGCTGCTCTAAGCTTTTCCCTGCCTTCTGCAAATTCTCGTGGATGCTTTCAGTGCAAAGATGTGGGCTTTAGATTCCCATTAAGGTTTGACAACACTTCTATCGTTAAATTTACCTCCATAAAGATGAACATTTACATTCAAGTCACCAGACCCACTATTAACAGCAACAGCTTGAAATCCTACTGAATTGGTATTAAATGGCTCCAAATGTTTGTTGGAAAAACTGGGGCTGTAAACAAATTGTGCTCCCCTCTGGTCTCCAGCTCTAGCTTGTAAAGCAGCAGTACCATGAATCCTTCTCTGCAGAAATGAAGAGCAGCAAAGGACAGACAACTGGAGTTTGAAGTGCCTTTAAACCTGCTCCAGCTGTCATTGAATTTCTCTGGCTGCCTGCTAGTGGCAATTTCAACTGTAGCAGAATCCAGAGGCCATTTTGTAACAAGGGTTAAGAACTAATGACCAAAAGAGTGTTTTGTGAGTCTGAAAAATTAGTGTGGACATCTGTCAGCAGCACCCAGAATGGCTCAGTGTTCCAGCTGCAGCATGTAATGAAGGGAAGAGAGAGCATGGATCACCCCTCAAGCTGAGTTTTGAGATGGATTACAGATCCTGTACAAGCGATATGGAAGGTGATGAGATCTGGCTAAAATGCAACTTTATGAATTAAAGAAAAATAAGACTTTTACAAAGGCAGTCCAACCTTTGCCACATTTCTCTTCGTGAAGGCTCACCTTAATATCATCCCTTCTGAGGTCCATCAAAGACCGTTCAAGACCCACCGATGTCAACAGAAGTTTTGTCATGGACTTCATTAGTCCTTGGATTTAACCAGCTGTTCATTTGCTGTATGCTGTTTTGTCAATCACCTTCCACCAACACTCCTTCCACTCCTAGAAGAGGAAAGGGCTCTGGCTCACTCACTCAGTCACTCACTCACCTATGTCATCAGGCAAGAGTGCCCCAAAAAAATCATCTGTTGCCTCTAGGTGTAACAAAGTGGCCGTTTCATACATAGATGTACTGAAAAATTAACTTTCATTTGCTAGTGAATTTAGTTTCATACACAGATGCACTGAAAAATTAACTCTCATTTGCTAGTGAATTTAGTTTGTGCTAATATTTGCTTTACACTCATGTTTTCTGCAATTAGAATCATTTTGCCCTAAAAGGCCCCAGATAAACACTGCAGGGGTACTCTGTTGTTGTAATTAAGGTGATTAAATATTCCCGCCACCCTGGGGCACTTGCCTTTATGACAAATCACAAAGTATCAGTGATGAATGTAGTGTAAAAGAATAAGCAGATAACAATTCTCCTTTACAATAAACTGTGAAGTTATTATATACTAAGCAAAGTTTTTCTGAGATAAACAGTTATATGCTTTAATCTCCTTTACTTATATATTCAGGGAACTGCAAAACTCCAGTCTGGAAGTTAATACCTCCATTTTTTTTCACGCTGCATTTTTTTACAGTGAACTTTTTAGTATTCATGGGCATTTCTGCACCTTGTGTCTTGATCTTTCTTTTCCAGCCGGGGACCTGAATGAAATTTCAAAAAAACATATCATGTATGGAAGAACATGATTTCTTTTCCTCACTTAGCTCTTCCAAAACAGGACAGAAGTACATTTGTCCATGTGTTTAAAACCAAACTTTTCACACAGTTAACTTACTCATAGAATCATAGAATCACAGAATTGTTAAGGTTGGAAAAGAGCCTTGAGATCATCAAGTCCAACTGTTATAGTCAAGACTGAGCCTCTCTGCTGTTCAAACCTACATTTTTAAAGCAGTCACATATTTGAATATCTTAATACAAAGAAGAGAAGGGAGTGATGCTTATTTTACATTCAGATAAAATTCTGGGAAAGAATTTTATTCTTTAAAAAGTAGAAAGAATGAACAGTTTGCGCTACTTCATTAAAACAAGATGTCATTTGCAAAGGAGGTTAGGAATTATTCCAGGAATGCCACTCCTTCCTGGTTATTAGTTGCTCACAACTGTTGAAGATTTTCTTGAATCTCCAGTCATCAAGGCTGTCTTGTTAAGAACTGCAAGAGGAGAGCGTGTTGATTTTTCCTCTGAAGACATAAAACTCTGACAGGCATGAAAAGGCTTACTCTAAAAATGAATTTTCAAGCAAAAGGAACT
Source organism: Platalea leucorodia (assembly GCF_965183815.1). NCBI lineage: Eukaryota > Metazoa > Chordata > Aves > Pelecaniformes > Threskiornithidae > Platalea > Platalea leucorodia. The sequence continues at coordinate 75,602,746 of NC_138828.1, forward strand.
GTTTTCAAAGTTAAAACCTGTGTGACAATCAATCAGAAGCCATTCTGTATTTAGGAGGACAAAAACTTTTTCATTCTAATCTTTTTAACTTAGTTAACACCACTGATCCTACCGAACTTTTATTGAAATTAAAGAAAACAGATCGGATCCATCCAAAGTTTCACCTATGATGTTAAGGGGAGTTCTTCCTGCTGGGTGGGACTCAGTATTACAAGCGATATGGTGGGATGTTGTCAGCTTATCTACGATACCTTCTGTTTTCACCATTTTTCCTTTTGTTGCATAAGAAACTGTCATTGCTGCTTTACGTTTTATGTCCGTGAGAATGTGTTGGTCTAAAAACCAGAGAATATCTTTTTAGTAATTTCTGAGCAGATTGTTGTGAAACAAGTTATGAAACTCAGATCCTAGCTTACTGGAGCACAGGGGATTTTACTCGTGGAAGCTTTCATTTAGCAATGTTTATTTTCTTCTTCCAAGATATGTGTACTTTCATCTTAGATGAATGTGTGATATGTCCACTGAGTCCGAGAAATGGAAATTCTTCTATTTAGTAGCTTTGAAAGGATAATGTTTCCCATAGCATATTGTAATGCTTATTTATTTTCAACTGTTTACTTTTTTAAATAGATATAACGTGCTTTGCAGAGTACTTCAGCTGAAGCAGTGTCATGCAGGTATAGTCAGCTGTAGTTCTAAATATTTTTTTCAAATAAATATAAAGTTGTGAGAAACTTCTACAAATTTATAACTTGAAATCAATTTTCTCTTGACCTCCAGCATTTTTCTGGTTTGTTTTTGTTTTGGTTTCTTTTGTTGTTGTTGTTGGGTTTTTGCTTAAAGCATCCTTTTTTTCATCCAGGTTTTGATGGCCTTGTTCTTTGTTTTTCTGGATATAAATTGGAATATTAAGTTAAAGCAAATATCACTTAAGAAATCTTAATGACATCTACTAAAAAAAAAGGGAATAAAAGTTTCAGATAAAATACTACAACCAAATTATTCATTTGCACATTAGGAGAAATGCTAGAGAAGATTTGTAGGGATCCAGATTATATTCAGATACACCATCTTAACTGGCAGAGATATCTCATGAAGAGCAGAACTACATGGAAAAAGACATCACTCACCCCAGATTCATGATTCTTCAGATGTTGATTAACTGCCAGCTGATAACTGAAAAGCTCAAGTTTGAAATTTTCTATGAAAAGATGTGAGGTCACAGATCCAAAGCGATCATGGTGATTTTCCTCCTATAAAAGACCAGGGAAGTCATGATGTCTGCCTTGGGTCTCAGCAGGAATTCTGGTGTCCTGTGCAAGCCAAGGAGGTGGCTGTCAGGGTGCCAGGAGGAGAAGCTGACAGGAACATCACCACCATCTGAATTTGTCTGAGATGAACTGATCTGCATCAAACATGCCAGCTTGGGTAAATCACCAAATTCCAATGAAATAATGTTTTATCTTGGAACTGTTCTTTTCTTTCAAACCAGCTGTAATAAGGAACTTTTGCAAATACCAGGGTACAATGAAGAATGCAGAAAAACAGCAGAAAAATAGTAGAAATTTGGAGGAGAAAAAATGGAGGCTGTAACAGAGTAATTCATGCCTTCAGTTGATGAGAACATGGATCTTCATTTCCCTTCACACTGATATAAACCTAGATATATATACATATACGCACATTTATACTTGTTTGAGACTATACATATAGCTGCATATATATGTTTATGCAGACATGCAGATGTAACTTCTAAGCTCCAGGACTTCTCTTCTGTCTGCCCTTCCACTCAATCTTTACACGTTTCAAAAACGTGAATGATCAATAGAATTAGATGTTTCTGTAAAGAGCAAAAAGTTAGGGCAAAATATTTTTTATGGTGCATGAGTCAGCAAATGAAAGTTTATGGCATGTATTATGTAGTTCAGGCTATGCATGCAGAGTGGTCCTTTCTGGTCTGGAATACTATTGAAATTATCTGGCTAGCAATTCCCACGCTAATTTGTTAGAGGTTAGATATCTATCATATTTTTTGAATTAATTGTCACTTTGAAATTCAAAAAAGTTCCCAGAATATTTCCTGCAATCATAAAACTAATCCTAGTGGATTCTTGAGCCTCATTACAGAGCTGACACCACTCTAAGGAATTTCTCTCTTCTATTAGTTTTTAAATAATTGAAGAGATGTGTATAGGTCAGATAGATACAAAAGAAAATTGAGGGAGAATAGAGAATGCTTTCAGAACATTACTGAACAATTTGGTTGTGACATACATATACTTAGAATTACACTACTTATAGAAATACTTTTCCCTGAAGAATGCTGAAGTATATATTTCAGATATTACTCATGACTTCTGATGAACTGAACACACATAACCATACTAGATTGTTGAATTCTGTGCTCAGAAAGATATTGACTTGGTATGAGCAAGTTGATATGTTTCCTATTTTTTGCAGAAATAAATGTTCTTTTAAAAAGCCATTCTAAACAAAATTAACTCAAAATAATCTGGAGAAGAGCCATTTTTTCCCAAGACATGTAACAGTCATCCTTAGATAATTCTTTTATGAGGAAAATTACTTCTATAATTTTTTTAAATTTATTTCCTTTTCCATCAGTTTCTGTTTGGACATGAATAGATGCCTAGGAAAAGCATCATGTTGGCATTTGTGGAAATTGGGTTCTGTTTCCAACAGAACATGTTTGCTTGGTTATTTTCGATTTGTGGGCAGAGAGGAGAACCACTGCAAGCTTCCGCATCCCGGGGGAAGGCATATTGTTACCTTTTTCCCTGTTTTTGCTAATATGATTCTGAGGTCTGAGCACTAAATTAATGGAAAAATCACTGATGGAACTGCCCCAGCTGATGTCTTTGGTGGTCTGCTTTCAAATCTTTACAAAGTTTTCCACATCAGTTTTTCCAGGATTTCTCTGTATTCAATAGCTAAAGTAACAACAAACACAACAGTCAACTCCTCATGTCAAAATAAATTTGCTAACACCTCCTAAACACTGGACAACAAGGCTTCAGGACAAGTTCGGTTTGCTCTGTGGTCCTTATAAGCATCTTATGGGACTGGTCATCCTACACAACCACAATGGTAAAGAAATCATACTATGTCAGGATGGAGTCCATTTCACCATTGTGTCTCCCCATAGCTGAAAACAAAAAACAAAACAAAAAAAAATCTGTGTGATCTGTGTGAACCAATGACACCTATTCAAAGAAGAGATATGCTAGAATGAAAAGATACAGACAAGAGGACTTGGCCAGGCTGTCAACAGAGACTGTGCTCATCTTGCAAACACAGAAGTATTGAGAGATTTATGTTCTGTGTATTTCTACCTAGGTTTTTCCTTTAGCCCCATCCTTAAATAAAATGCCAGTTTACAGCTGATCAAAGGTGACAGGTTGTTGAACTGTAAGTGACCTCTCTTGGTCCAAACAAGAGTTATCAGGAGGTGACAGCCTGATCCCCATCAGCCTTGCTGATAGTCACACAGAGGTGCCACTTGTAAAAGCCTACTTACCTGTCCTGCCACGTTTCTATGAGTCATTTCTGAGCAAGTGTGGCTAGGAGGTAAAGACAAGGATCAGCAAGATTCTGTGTTGAAGCATTAAACGGCGGCACATGCTGTGAGCAAAGCTGACCGTGATAGCACAATCTGACTTAATGTCTTCCATAGACAGCTCTGGGTGAATTACTGTAGGGCAAGAGCATATCAATATTTTTTCTTTCCAATTGACAGCCTAGCTGAAATGTGGAAGACAGAGAAACAAAAGCAGAAATTTATGAACAACAAAAGATTATGAAGAGGAGAAAATGAGAGTTTGCAGATACGAAAAGTGATTTTTGCAAAAATTTTTGCCTTGCCACTGGTCTGGCAAACGAAACGGTGGATATGCTTGCAACTTCTGTGCCAGGAAAAGTACGGAAATGCTCTTGTTCCTGCAGTAGCGACTTTGCAGCAGACACTCTCCACCGTTTACAGACAAAGCAGCTCCTGTACCGGGAGTTTTGCATCACTCTCACAGCTTCAGCTTGATGGAATCAGCGATTCATGCTGGAAAAGCCTGACAATGTGCTTGGAAAGAACGTCAGAGCTCTTGCCTTCCTGCTAATTTCTGAGATTTTGCTGTTATGAATTCTTAATCTGGCCATTCAAAGCTAAACCAAACTTGCTGTTCCTTTTACCACAGAACAATGGTAATAATAATAATTGATGTTATATTGTAATAATAATAGATGTCACATTGTCTCTAAAACCCACAGGATTCAGAAGGTAGCAATTACAGTAGCTCTTAAGAGACTTTGCTAGTAGTTATAAGCAGCAGAAATATGGTTAAGGGAGCAAAAATTCCAGCAGCTGAATAAGGATTATTTAAATTTGAGACGCCCCAGATCTGAGTGTTTCTCATTTGTTCATGCTTATGAATTTACTTTCATGCATGTGTGTATCCCTTCCTGAGCTTTAAAGAAGCAAGACATGAATATGGAGTGGAAAGAAAACCCTCTGTTTGTCCCATAAGGAAATAAAAGCACAAGTCTACCTTGAAAAGGAATACAGACTCAATTATACTTTACTATATTTTCTCAATTAATTATACAAAAGCCAGTACAAAGAATCAACAGAAGGAGAATAAATGAAGTGTTGCCTCCATTTGATTATTAAATGGAAATGACTGTGAGGCATTTCCATTTTAAAAAATGTATCACCCCAGGAGGCACCTTCTTGAGCTAGTCACCTCAGCGTGTCTCCAGCACCTTTGCATAGCAAAGATTTATGACAACTTTTCAGCTGAGGCTTCATTTAATTGACAGTACTTTGTTGCCACCACTGAAAAATAATGCTGGGAGCTCTAGGATGTTGAAGCAGTGACTGGTACACATGAACCCTGCTCCAGTTTACTTCCAAACTCTGCTCAAACAAAACCCCTCAGAGGTGGCACCTGATATTTCTTACTCTGAATCGGGCGATGTCAAGGGATCTTTAATTTTGGAGAACGAGCTGCTCTTGTAAAAGTGTTTTGCATTTTCAGGTTACCTTTCCTGAAATTCCAGCTCCATTGCTGTTTGCAGCTTTGCTAACAAGAAAGTCTTCCTTAATTCCTAATGTTTCACATCATCGACAAATAAGAACTGAGCTCATGAAAAAAAATGAACCCTGAAAATTGGCATAGAACTCCATACCTGAAGGAGATCCCAGGATTTCAAACATACTAGTGACACTACACACCTCAATGATTTTACTGGGAGCAGCACAGCTGGGAAATCAATCCACTCCTTCAGATACCTGCAAAACAACTAGGAATACAGTTGGAAATAAGTAATTCTGCCTCATGAGTAATTCTAATGTTTCACTGATCCATGACTGAGGGAAAACTTGGATGAAAATGCAAGAATGTTTAGAGAGAAAAAGCTCTGAAGATCTGAACTGCAGTCTGGGAAATACCAAAAACATTGAACTTGACACTAATCTATGCCTTCACAAGCAGCTGCCTCAGGACAGAAAAGAAACTTAAAAAGAAAAAAAAGAAGGACTTTGTTATATTATGAACATTTCCTTGTTGATTTTATAAAACAGAATTTATTCAAAAGAATTTGAAATATCAAATTAGATTCCAAATGATCTGTGGTTTTTGTAACAGAATAGATTAGTGGTAAAAACATCATGCTTCCAGAAAGTATAGTGCTCAGTTCTACAAAATCTTAATTACTGGGTGCTATGATGGGCATCAATACTGATTACTTCTGTGAGTTAGAGTTTGGGAATGATTTTGTAACAAACAACCCTACGGAAAAGTTCTATCAAATGTGATATACATCTTTTTTTGTCATCAAATATAGATCCCTGTTAAGTTTTGTATCTTTTCTCTATAAGGGTTTCTCTGTAACGAGTGACATTACTGTAGTTCCCCTTACAGATGGCTTTGGTCACAAGGCTGATGTTGCTCTGCGCTGGAAGCAGTGAAATTCATAGGTGTCAAAAGCTTTTTCTTGATCTTCATGAATCGGACCACCCAGATTCTATGATTCTGAAATACTTTTCAATCAAAATAACACATTAAAAAAAAAAAAAAAAAAAAAAGAACAAAACCAAATGTATGAATTGACCAAAAATTACACTTGATTGTTCAAAATAAAGAGATATGTTTGGTGTAATTTGCAATTACTTAGACTAGATTTTCTTTCATCTCACTTTTTGATCTGCAACTGGGCTCCAACATTTAATGTTCTTAAAAATCTAATTTCTTAAACTTAAGCAACAACACAGGGAAAAAGAAGCATTTCATGGACTAAGGATGAAAGAAGATAATTGTCTAATATTCTTTCCTGATGAGTGAAGGTATCGTGCCCATTTTTGTAACACAAATCTGTAAAAAACATGAATATAATCTATGAATCTCGGTAGGTGTTTTTAAGTACTACATTTAAGGCAATTCCTATCAGCAAAACAGAATCCAAGTCCTGCAGTTTTAACACACAAGGGCTAAAGTAATCCAGATAGAGATGCGATGGATGCCAGATGAAGAGTTATCAGGACCTTTCTTCTCATGGTGATATTTTCAAAATGGGTTTCAGTGGTCCCTGTTTGCCTTCTACAAAAACCTCTTCCCTTACTGAAATTTAACAGTTTGACTCCCTGTCCTTGTACTACTTGTACTACCTGTCGTTGTACTACCATGACTGCCTCATAGTCTTGGCTTAATCCACACCTTATTGTTTGACTCAACTCACTATCTGTTTATGATTCATTTGCTGTTCTCAGAGTCATCTCTGCCTTAATCTTCACCAAATCAATTAAATGATTATTTTCCCATCTAAACTAATTAAATTAAATTAGTTAATTATATTTAAATGAGTTTAATAGCCCAAAGAGATATATTTGTATACTCAGGATACCTCTGTTTCAACTGCCTTTGTTGCCACAGATTAGACCATAAATATAAAGTCACTGGAATTGCACAGTTATCAGCTCTCCATTATATCAGAATGAAGCTTCCACAAATGTGTTTATATTGAAAATACTGGAAAGTAGCAATTTTTGTTTCGCTCTGAGGTGAAAAAGAACATAAAAGTTTTCCAGTTATATCTTCAAATTGAGAATGCCACTGATCTGCAACAGTTGTCTTAACACTGTAGCTGGAATGAAAAACAGAAAACTTCATAACAAACTTATTTAATTAGAGAGGACTACAAAATACATATTCATATATATATATATACAGACAGACTGTAAACAATAGCAAAAATAAAGTTTTCCACTTGAAAAATGCTTGCAGTTCAGTAAAAGCTGGAACCTGAGGTGCGTGAGAGTTTGCTGCCTTCCAGAGACTGGCTGTTCCACACACATACATTTTACTCCACAGAAGACTGCAGATATTTTTTTCCTCTAATATACCAATTTTATGAGAAGGGAGTTAGTCAGTGAGCTGAAGCACAAGTATGCAAAGAATAAAAGGTTATAGAAGAAATTTGTGGAACTCTGTAGGCATTTTTTTTTTTTATGTAAACCGTTGCCAACAAACTATGAGTAACGGGTTCACTCCTAGTAAGAAAAATCTGTTGATAGATAATATCCAGTGCTCTGGTATGAAGTAATTGAGTTAAATCCTGAATTTTAAAAGGCCATGTAATATTTCGTATTAAACCAAAGCTGGGAATAGGAACCAGTAGGACAGACTGTGGTATGAGGTACCATACTGAGGTCTGGTACCTCACCAAACTCAATTTCCAAGAGCTGAAGGCTCATAACATGTACTGTTTGTACAGCCTGCTTGTGCGATCAGCATTAGTCACTGACACAATTAATTTTGGTGTTCCTCCAAGAGCTCCCAGATGCTCCCACATGTTCCTCTTAATTTATGATTCAGGCATAGAGACCCCCTGCCACTGATTCCTGATTCTTTGCTCTCCTGTACCATGGAAACATGATATTATTGGTTTTGGGGGGGCTATGTACCAGTGCAAACCCTGCTTTGGATTTCCCTCAGCATTACTGAGGCTCATAAGATGCTGTATAAAAGCTTACATTTCTCTTTTGGAAGATTACAGTTTTAAAAAGTAGATATGGCCAATTGCACCTGACTGGGTTGTGTGTTAATGAGGTGACTACATTATTTTTATCCCATACCATCTGTTAGATGGAAGTAACAAAAATATTAACTCTGTCTAAAATGTATTTTGGGATAATTAATTTATAACAGGCACATTTAAGCCTTTCAATGCAGAATTTAATTTCCCTTGTAGCTTTCCACTGTTGCAATTCTTTTCAGATTTATATGATCGATCACCCTATTTTACCCTCACTTCAATAAGCAGCTGCCTGATACACACCATATGTTGTTTAACCTAGATGTGGTACTGTTTTGTTTAAAATCCCCTCTTTCTGCTTGTTTACTCATTTTTTAAATGGGTCATGGTGTTACCTCCTTTTCACAGTAGCTTTTATCCATGTCATACCTTCATTCACCCCACGCATCATTTCTGTTTCTGTATGTGTTACCTCCGTGAAAGTCTTTATCCTGAGCATCATGATTACATTTTTGCAGATCTCTACAACAGGTATCAGTGAGCACTCGTGTAATAATGCTGTTTTCTTTATTGCCCTCGCAGCATATTAACTGACTGAATTTTCTGCCAGCTATTTCATAACCTTCATGATTTTTTCCCTATTCAGGAATTTTGGAAGGGGAGGGAGGATTTTACTGCAACCCATTTTGCCATATAAAAATGTTTCTTTTTCCCACTCCTTAATTCCATTATCACCTGCAAGTTTCCTTCATTTGACTCTAATGGATTGGCTCTTCACCATTTAATCTTCCCACTCTACAGATAATTTCATCTGTAGGCATCATTATGCAAAGATTTTTCTAATCTTATGTAAATACTATAATGACAGAAAACAAAACTCCAACCTACAATAAATAAAAAACACGTTTGGATAACACATTTATTCCAAGGATCTTAAATTGCTTTACACATAAGGATGCATGCCTAGACACTGTGGTGATGTTGTGGCTTAACTCCTTGGGGAAGATTCAGCAAGAACCACATCTGAAAGGGCTCAGGGAAAGTGTCAAAGGGACCGAAAGTCCCAGGTGTGTCCTGCCACGGGCCCATGGGATTCAAGGTGCCAGTGGAGTTGTGCTTATGCATAAGACACACCAACAGAATTAAACTCTTCCCAGAGATCATCACTCTTTTTTTAATGTACAGTCCCAAGAAATTATGTTTTCTCTTTAATATATAGTGTTGGAGGACGATATCAAACTTTGCTTTCTTGCTTTGGGGAAAGTAATCTAGTTGAAAGGAAGAAACCTCAAGGGATTTTTTTGCCTTGGGCCAGAATGATCAGCTGCATCCCCATCTCAAAGCAAAAATGCTTTTAGGCAGTGGCCAGTATGTACGGAAATCTATGAGGATGAAAGTGCCCATATTCTGCTTTTCTTTTGCACCAGTCGGCAATAACTTGACAAAAAGAGAATTATCGATATGGCAAGATTCTCATCTTAGCTGTACAATTCTCACTGCAGTTGCCTCTTGTTCCAAAATATTCTATTTTAGCCATTCACAAATTTTTCCTATATTATCACATAGCAGTTTATGTCATTGAGCTATTTTTGTTGCCTTTCTTCTGTATTCATATTTTGCTTTCTATCCTCAGATCCAAGGGCTGAGTAGCTGGAGAAGCTGACAGAATTCATAATGGTAGACTGAACATGAGCCTGATATTAATGGCAATTCCTATCTGTGTCCAGACATAGATTTTAAAAAGGTTATATGTTCCCTCAGTAGGAAATGTTAGGAAGAAGGAAAAATATAAATATAAACATGGAGATTGAGTTGTAGGAGGGGAGAAGAAAGGAATGCAGTAAAAAAACCAAGTCAAATTCTAAAAACTGCTTGTGTTTTCCAGTCAAAATAAAGTTGGGCTTTATTGCAGCACAGTCATTGTGGTGAGTGATAAAGTGAGTATAATGCGCAATAATTTTAAATTATCATGAGAATTACCAGCAGTATCTCTCAGCTTCAGTATCTTGGCTGTCAGAAACCAATGAGAGGAATCATGGTGTTTGCTTTCTTTACACCTAATGTTGTGGAGGTTCTGCTTAACCTATCATTTACCAATGAAAATGTATCTGATTTTATTCCTAAGGCTTTGAGAAGTGAAAATTATACCCTGTGTATTAAATTTAACTGAATGTAATATATAACAGTGTAAATCAAATTTAATTGGTGTACTATTCCATACAAGAAGTGACAAGATATTTCTTCAGCTGTGGAGAAGATAAAGTGTGATTGATGGCAGAAATTAATAATTGAGGAAAGTAATTCACTGCAACAGATACAATCTACAGAGCAGTCTTCAAAATGGTTAGACAAGGCTAATAAATGGGAAAAGTGTTTCCATAGCTCTTGTTTCAGAAGCACAAAGTCGTGAGATAAATAAACAAACAAATAAATTAGAAGGCTCTTAAAGACAAACAGAGCTAAACTCCAACACCTTTTTAAACAGTATGCCCATGTCCTCTGCACATTCAAGGGAAACTACAGAGACGAGGAGTGCTGGGGACTGTGACTGCCTCTGCTCCGGTACACAACAGCCGCTTTGCCATCCACTCCATTAGTGTAGCAAAGGGGGATGCAGAAACTATTTTTGAAACAGAGATTTGACAATGTGAAGAATCTTGTTTTAAAGTTAGATTCCTGCCTGTCTGCACCGCCTGCCAAGAAATGACTCTTAAGTGTCTCCTGGAAGGGTTTTACTGCAGAGTCCTATGCCAAAGACACACGTTAAAACACCCGATCCTGCTCCTTGCTGTAACCCTCTGATTTGGGAAATGAGTGCTGTGTCCCTGCTTTCTCACTCTTGCCCAGGATCAAAATCTCCTGCACTTGCACAGGTCATTGGGACCAAACCTGGCAACGGAGGGAGGAGAGGAAAGGAGGATGCTGGCACAGAGGTGCTGGGTAGCCCCAGCAGGGTTAGGTGTTAAGGTTTGGTTCTCAACAATGCTTAGTATAGTTTACTCCTCACTAGACCCCACTAGACTCACTAGACTTTTCTTTACCCCTGAACAAATGCAGTTCAATAAAAATAGAAGGCAAAACACAGCTGTAAAAGAGCTAAGAGAAATCTGATTATATCCAGTTACTTAGAAGGGGTTTTGTGAACTGTTGTTTGGGCTGTGTAGGAATTCAGATTTGAACAGTTTTACCCCCACATGTCAGGGAAAAGCATAGCTCTGCCGTCTTTCCCTTTCTCCAGCTGTAGGAATCCTTCATACATTCTTCCCTGTGCAATCAGCTGATCAAATGAGTGTCCAAAATAATGACTGGCTAAAGAGCTGAGAAAAGCAGTCATTCCAGCTGTCCCAAGCAGCTATAACTTCTTCCTATGCTAATGTTTCATAGGTACTGTTTTACATTTATATGATCAATAAAGCACTTCCAGTTGATAGCCAGAGGAGTAAAAGGTTGTGGTGGATACAGTTTGCAATATGTGTTTCCAATTGTCATGACAAACAGGACATTCAGCTCATTATTTACCTATTATATATCAGTGTCACAGCCAGCTGACTTACATTATTCCTGTGGAGCTGATCCCTCGACCTCTGCTTCCTCCACACACACGTGCTGTGGCTCCTGCTACCCCCAGCCCGATGAGCCACGACGAGCCTCTGTGACCCTGACAAGATGCAGACAGTCCTCTGGAGCCCAGGCTTCATATATGCAACCCTTTCGATATCGCCTCTTTGTGTTAGTCTTCCAAGATGAACAGCATTAGAAATAAAAATGTTACAATCCACGGAAGGAGTAGGGCAAGAGATGTATCCTGAATCAGGCGCAAATTCAGCAAAGCATCACTTTATAGGACAAATCTTTTTGGTGTTACCAGGCCACAAGCTTTAAGGAAAGGGCATGCTCCAGTGCCTGCAGGCCAGAGGAGTGGCATTTTTCATCTTCCAGGCAGTGTGTAGTTTATGTTGATATTGAATAAAGCCCTTTTTAAGCTAATACATTAAAGAAATTGTTCAAGAACAGTTCATCCTTTATAAACATCATAATGACTGAACTGAACATTGGTGCACTGGGTGCACATGAGATTTGAGGCACAGGTGCAGAGATTAGTAACTAAATTTTCATTTTGGATTCAACAGCAAGTGGACTATTTTTCCCCCTAATGATCACTGTAACCGTCTAATATGATATTGTAAATTAGATGAAATACAATTATTATCTGGATTGCAATTTTATTATTGGAATAAGTACCTTATTGCTATCTTGTTGGGCTTTTTTATTTTTTAAAAAGAAAAGGCATTATTATTTCAGTGAGGGTGAAGGAAGCAGACAAAGGGGTAGGACCGGGGGCATGCTGCTTGCTGCACTGCATACAGCGGGGATGCAGCTGCGGCTGCCGTGTGCCCAGCAAGGAGCATCTTAACCCTGGGCTCTGACTCCTGCCTCTATACCAAACTGTGTTAAAAAGCGTTAAGTCTTGGCAGTTAATGTTGGCTCTCTTTCAGCTTGTGTGGAAAAAACAAACAAATGACCCCCCCCTGGAATGTCTGCTTTTTGCCATTGAGGGTTCTGGTCTGAAACTTTGCTGGTGGGCATGGATGGAGACTGCACTGCCTTCCAGGAGAAGAGTTAATAAGGCAGCTCAAAAAGCATATTTTCAGTTATGAAGTAGGCTGGGAAGGAAAAGAGAATTTTGCCATTGGTTCGGTTGTTCTCTCCATATCAACAACTTTTTTTCTCCCTTGCTTATCTCTGTCTGTCATTCTTCCTCCTTTTGTGTTTTTCTCCTTTTATTTTACTTTCATCTTTTTCTTTTCTCCCTATAACTTTTCTATACCTAATCCTTGCCTCTCACCTGCAGAGAGCTCAGCCGGAGGCGTACAGCAGTTGGATCATTTCACAACCTGGAAGAGGGGATGCTCTGCTCCCAGCAGTGGAAACTCTGCGTGTGAGTGCAGTGCCCTTACCCTCAGCCAGGTGCAGAAGGATGGTTTCCTCACCATCCCTTCCAGTCTCCCCAGCTTCTCATGAGGGCTTTATGCCGACACAACAGAAATGTCCTGGAGCTTTTTTCAGGAGTCAGTAATGCACGTGGTTTCTTTTACCCTCACATATCATTTTCTACTCACAAGAAGCAACAGTGAGTCCTCTGATAATCACAGACCTAACCTGAGATACTGGTGCTAATTCTCAGACACTTATCAGTGCCTGTTGCTATTCACGTTAAGTCTGTGATACTTATCCACAGAACTGCTGCTGCAGTTCCTCAGGGGGGGATCCTGCTCATCTCTCACCTATTTTAAATTTTCTCAGTGTCTTGTAAGCACAATTTTTTCCCTATCAGTTTGAACAGTTCCCAAATTTCTCTTGGAAAGGGCCAGATTGACACCATTATAGTGGGCACTCAGTTCAGGAGCCATCCCACTGAAACCAACAGGACCACTTAAGAAGTAAAAGATTACCTGATTTCAGAAAGCTCAACTTATCAAGGCAACTCTATCTGTTCTTCTGCACTTGAGAGTTTAATTTGGCCGTCACGTGTTGGCTTGTTTAGATTTAGCAAGTCTGTGCTGGAGAGCGCATTTAATTTCCTCTGTTCAATTTGTTATAAATATTTTGCAGACACCCTGTCTCTATCAAAAGGCTTCACTTCATCACAAAATGGACATGACTGGTTTAGCTTCCTTCAGTACAACTGCTGGCTCTGTTTTGCAAAGCATTTCCTTAGGTGTTATCTTCCTTGCTTTTGAGCCTCAGGGACCAGCTTCTCTTTGCAAGAGTGGAACAAGTTTCTAGTGTAAAGATGTTCTGAGATTTAAACCCAGTTCTGCATAGTTTCTCTTTCACATGCAGGTATGAAGAAATCCCACACTGAAAAGCAAACCTAGATCATCACTGCATTTTATGTTATTTCACACTCAAAAGCCAAAGTTTCATGATTCTCATGGAAAAGTGTAATTTGGTGGTATTCATATTATAATAACTCCTGGATTCCCTGATCCAGGATATTTATGAGTTTATAAGCAGAGCAGGCAGAGGCAGAAACTCCTTCTGAAGCAACTGGCATTGCTGGAAAATATGGGCAAATATTTATGTACAGAGACATTTCTTCAGGTCACCTGCACCTATAGCAAACGTATACTTCTGATGAATAGTCAGAGACTTATAAAGACACTTGACGCCTTTTATTCCAAACTGCAGCACAGTGTTAAGCGATACACATGTGCGGAGCTGGAGCAAGGACTGTTCCCGGTAGCCTCAGAGTCAAGAAAGACACTCAGTCATTCCTGCAACATTCCCAAATGAGAATATATACTTCAATAACAATAAAGCTCCAGTTATATTAAACCCACAATTTTCCAAGGATAATACATAATTTTAGCTCAGGACAATGGTGATATTTTATGAATTTTCTTCTCGCTTTCAACCTTCTTTTTATTTAAGCCAGTGATGTATAATAGAGCTGAAATACTCAGCAAATTTCAAGTCTTGAATAAGCATACTTGTAATAGGTCACTGGTAAAAAAAAGATTACAGTTATTACAGTGCCTATCAACTAAACTAGCTGTACTGTAAAAATGCTATTAGAAAGTCAAAAATGCCCTATATGAAGCTCTCTGTTTTCTTTTTTCTCCCATGTCCTGTAAGATGATCTTTTAGCTGTGTTCAGAACACAGCTAGCACTCTGCTTCCTGCACTTTGAAATGCAAAATTACTTCTTTTCTACCTGTAGGCAAAAGCCATGTGTATGGGTGCATTACACTCAGTGCCACAATGTCTGTAGCAGCCAGACGATCCAACACCTGCAGTGAGATTAATAATTTCAGTTCAGTAATGCATTCACTCCTCCTTATTAGTGTTACTCATTTGCACAGCCCCTGCGTGTACACAGGCACTGGCAATACAAGGAAAAAGCCTCTTCCTTGAGGAGATTTGAGTTTCATCTGAATTATGATCTGAAGGAGGGGCTGAGAGGTAGGAAGCAGTCCTAGACTTTGCAATGAGATCTTCAGAGCTAACTAACATTAGTGGGGGTCTTTGCTGGGTCAGCGACATGGTCAAATAACACTAGGTTATCTTCTGCAGGTGTCATCTGGCTGCCACTGTCTGTTGTCCATAGAAGGTGATAGGATTATAAACAAGGAGATGAAAAAGAACCCAGAGAACCTGCCCTGTTGCAAGGACTGCATGGAGCCAGGTGGGAAGAAGAAAATGCCATACAGCTCTTCTAGGGGAAGCCATTGTCCTGTCCCTGGAGTGCAGGGATGCCTCAGTCAGCTTTCCCATTGCTGGGTCTTTCCACTGAGCCTTGTTGACAGAAAGCTGAGGAAGGGGAAGGTATCTGTTGAAGCATATCAGGAATAAAATCATAGAATTACAGAGCAGTTGAGGTTGGAAAGGACCTCTACAGTTCATCCAGTCTAACATCCTGCACAGAGCAGAGCTCACTTCAAAGTTAGACTGAGGGCCTGGCCACTCTGAGTCTTGAAAACCCTCAAGGACAGCAGTTCCGCAGCCTCTCTGGGCATATACTCAAGGGTGATTTGGTTTTTCCCCCATATATCCATCAGAATTTCCTTGTTGCAGCATAGAGCCATCGTGCACCTCTGACAAGAGCCTGGCTACTTCTCCTTATAGCCCCTCATCGGAGAGGTGCCACATTCCCCCACTGCACCCCTCAGCCTTACCTTCTCCAGGATGGACAATCCCAGAGTCCTCAGTCTCTTCTCACACATCACGTACTCCAGCTCCCCAGACCTCTCAGAAACCTTCTGCTGGACTTGCTCTACCTTCTCAATCCCTCTGTGGTATGGGAGAGCCCAAAAGCATTTCAGAAGTGGCCTCCAAAGCTCTGAGCAGAGGGGAACAGTCATGTCCCTTAACCTGTAGCAGAGGGCAGCCTGAGCTGGGGAGTGAACCAGCGCTGACTGGGATACTGTTAAGAAGAATAAATGGGAAGACAGAAACCTGTGTTGCTACTAACATCTGAGAGCTGCAGCAGTTTGAATAAGACACAAATGAGACTTCAGATGTTCAGGTGTTTATTCAAACAAGGCCCCTAAAACTTGTGAAGTTCTCCCATCCCTAAATAATGTGTAGTTTCAAGATGTTTCTGTTTTCATCCATCTGTTCTTGTTTCCTTGGGATTTTGTTTTACTGAGAGAAAATGATGGTCTTTTTGCTTTCTATGAGCACCACTGACACATTGCTATGGCAACTGGAAGTTCAATATTTTAGTGTTATAACTTCAGGAAAAACATGCAGGTACAGTCAAGCCCATTCCAATTTATTTGCATAAGTTTTTCTTTAATTTACTGCTGTTTCTGGTTAACTGTGGTTTTCATCTGTACTAATACTATTTTGCAAAGGTTGGCCTGTTGGCATATAATTCTTCAAGATGAAATGTGGGTTTCTTTCATCATAGTAACTGCTTACCGGCTTTCACGGAAATTGATTTACCAGCTTCAGTTTGTGCGGACGGACCTGTACATGTGTGTACAGGGTTGAGACCTTCCAGTGACTGGGAGCAAGTGATTTTGATAGTCTCAAGTTTTGATTGTCCATCTGAGATAATAAATTAACTCAATATATTCTGAGAATCCTGCCCACCAAGCAACCTAACTGTTAACTGTCCATGACTGTTAAAGACAGTCTGGATGCAGGGCCATCCTTTACCTGGGCACTCATCATACTGACCAGCCACATGGAAATTATAAAAGGAAATGCTGTCTGTATTCACAGTAGAAACAACCTGATGCATATTATATGCTTTTTGTTACTAAAATCAAGTAAGCTTTTTAACAAAATACACTGAGTCTCTCCGGCTTGTCCAGAATAAAACACGTGACAGATAGCAGAGATCTTATCCTGTGGAAGCAGCTCCTGCAATTACATCTCAAAGCATGTGGCTAGCCTTAACCTATCTAATGTACATGTGCTCCTGTAAGTGATAATGGCAAATTAGATCTTTTTCAAAATATTGAGTGCTTGTTAACACTGCATTTCCATCACTCCGGTGTTACAGTATCAGCTGTCACAGAGTTGTCAAACATCAATTTTCCTAAGTATCTTAAAAAATATAATCTGCCTTCAAGGACACTCAATGACAAAACATCGTTGCTATCTAGTCAGCAAACATTTCAAATTATATATTAATGTGTTACAAGGTTAATTATGCTCATTACACCATTAGCAAATCATGCCTTCACTTACATGTGCATTTCTGCTATGCAGAAAACTTGTGCTAAAACAAAGCTACTGAGCTGTTAGCAAGGCCTCTCAGCAGCACTCCTTCTTCCCCACCACCACCCCCTACTTTTTTCCAGGTGAGAGCAGCAGTTGCTTTCTCTTCCTCAGGGACATTGCAAGTTTGGCTGGTCCTATGCCAGGAGAGAAGAAAAAAGCAAAGGGAGGAAGGTCTACTCCCTCGTAGGTGCAGGCTGGGAGATGGTGATGCTTGTCTTCCATTGAGGAGGAGTGCTACTGTGGAAAGTCCTGGTTCTTTTCAAAATGTATGCATTCTCCATTTATTTATACATCATTGTTGTGGTTTAACCCCAGCTGGCAACTAAGCACCACACAGCCGCTTGCTCGCTACCCCCACAGTGGGACTGGGAGTAAAAGTGAAGAAAGAGAGTAAAAGTGAGAAAACTCATGGGTTGGGATAAAGACAGTTTAATAGGCAAAGCAAAAGCCACGCATACAAGCAAAGCAAAACAAGGAATTCATTCACTACTTCCCACCAGCAGGCAGGTGTTCAGCCATCTCCAGGAAAGCAGGGCTCCACCACAGTTGCTTGGGAAGACAAATGCCATCATTCCGAACGTCCCCCCCTTCCTTCTTCTTCCCCCAGCTTTCTATGCTGAGCATGACATCATATGGTACGGAATAGCCCTTTGGTCAGTTGGGGTCAGCTGTCCCAGCCATGTTCCCTCCCAGCTTCTTGTGCACCCCGTCTCCTCGCTGGTGGGGTGGGGTGAGGAGCAGAAAAGGCCTTGACTCTGTGTAAGCACTGCTCAGCAGTAACGAAACCATCCCTGTATTATCAACACTGTTTCCAGCACAAATCCAAAACATAGCCCCATACTAGCTACTATGAAGAAAGTTAACTCTATCCCAGCCAAAACCGGCACAATAATTCATACTGCTTGGATGAATAAGAATGGGAGTGTTTTTCCATTATGTAAACCATTTCTCAAAAACACCACTTGTTATTTAAAAAGTAAAAAAGACTGATGGCAACAACTGTGAAATAGAATCTGTGTTTCAATGAATTATTTAGACTAAAAACAAATGCTCCAGGGTGGAAGAACATTATTGTTTTACTTTAATCTCATTGACATCAGTGAGTGTAATTTAAGTAGAGAAGTAAGCTTAAGCTGAGAAGTGGTCAAACCCAAATAATTTGTTTCCTTGCTGTCCTAGTTTCAGCTGGGATAGAGTTAATTTTCTTCCTAGTAACTGGCATAGTGCTGTGTTTTGGATTTAGTAAGAAAATAATGTTGATAACACACTGATGTTTTAGTTGTTGCTAAGTAGTGCTTACACTGGTCAAGGACTTCTCAGCTTCCCATGCTCTGCCAGCGAGAAGCTGGGAGGGGGCACAGCCAGGGGGGCTGACCCAGACTGGCCACAGGGCTATGCCATACCATATGGCGTCATGCTCAGTATAGAAACTGGGGGAGTTGGCCAGGGGGCAGCGATCGCTGCTCGGGGATGGGCTGGGCATCCGTCAGCAGGTGGTGAGCAATTGCATTGTGCATCTCTTGTTTTGTGTATACTTTTATCATTATTATTATCATTATCATTATTATTTTCTCTTCCTCTGCTGTACTGTTAAACTGACTTTATCTCAGCCCACGGGTTTTACTTTTTTTCCCCATTCTCTCCCCCATCCCCCTGTGGGTGATGTGGTGGCGGCTGTGTGGTGCTTAGTTGCTGACTGGGGTTAAACCACAACACTTGCTAATAAACATCATAATACAATCCAGAGAATGGCAGTGATTCAACCCACCATGAAACAAACTGGAGAAACACAGGAACACGGTGCGTCAGGGCAGCAGAGTGAGGTTGTGCTCACTGTAATAGGGCAGATATTATTCACAGAAGATATAAAACTGAGTTTGCTATTTTTCTGTGTTTCTAGCTGCTACATACTATTGATTTAGAAAGGGTCATGATGGCAGGAACCCAGCTAATGTCAGTCTTAAACCCTTGCACTAGAAAAAGCTACTGTGCATATTAGAAAACTGTCTAATGGGAAGCACATGGTAATATTCAAAGAAACAGCAATTAATCATGCGATAAAATGATTCATCTATATCATACATCAAATGAAATGTGAAAATTACTCCAAGGACATTTTAAATATTAAAAAGAAATTTGTACATTAGCATTAGGGAAAAATTATGACTTCACTGCTTATTATAGTCTACGTGCTCATAATGAGGTTACACAGGCAATATAGGGAGGTTTGGGTTTTCTTCGCACTCCAGACTACCCAAGCAGACAATGTCTGTTAAGAATCATCCTTTTTAGCAAGGGCTGCCCAGAACATTAGCTTGTGCATCGTAACCCACAAAGAACACCCAAGACCCCCAGCTTACAGCTAAATGTAGCCAGAAAGCAGAGGTCTGCAAGCTCCAAAGGCCAGAAGAGCCTGCAGGTCTAAGAGCAGCTGGAAGGAAGGTGACCTTAATCAGAAAATTGTTCTTAAAATGCAGGTTGGTGTAAAAATTTAGACTGTGAAAAATGTAGAGTTCAGATGAATCTACATGAAGTCTGGAGGCTATCAGTCAAAAGTAATCATTTGCTGCACAGAGTTGGTACCTCTCCCCTATAATATGTAGACTGCATGAATATTTGTATTCAGTGGCAGTCAATTCATTCAAAAGACCATTTAATCTTGCAGCTCTTGCTTACTTAAAAAGAAAAATATAATTTTTTTCAATTCAAAAATGGTGCATAGAGATTGAAGCTGAAATTGTATTCCTTGCCCTCACATTGGTACTTCAGCCATATACTCCTGTATTAATACGTTGGCAGGTCTCATAAACCTTGCCTGAAGACCAAGACCTATAAACATTATTTGTCACATTTGTAGTCTCACTTTAAAACAAAAGCTCTTTCATTTTGAAATGCCAAAAATATTCCTGGTTGTTTTAAGAACGACTTTGCCTTAGTTGCTGTTCTCTACCATACCAATAAGGGGGAATGATGGAGTATGATGGCTTGTCAGCATAGAACAAAATGCCACCAGAAAAACAAAAGGTCTGTGCTTGAATTTTGAACACTTCTTTTCAAATGGGAAATAAAAAATCAGAGAGATATAGGCAAATTGTTGCACATCTACTCTATCTAAATTGCTATATATCTACTCCCACAAGCAGTCCTTATGACATAAATGTTCCTAGTGATTTCAGTGGCTTTCTGTTGAAGCTGTAAGATGTTACGTACTCAGACAAAGTATGCAGAAATGTTTTCAAGTATGTGATTTATAAGCCTAAGCTCTAATCTTACTGTTTTCCGCAAAGACACTTTAGAGCACAAAATTATTCTGTATAAAAAATAAACACATATATCCTTGTGTCAGTTTTCTGCAGTTCACAAAAACGTGTTTTAGCAGCGATACTAATTGTAGTAGGATTGACAGCAACAGCAGTATAAAATATGTTGGCAACTTCAGATCTTTTTGAGGGCGTCCATTTGTATGTCAGAAACCTAGGAGCTACCTAGCCATAAACTGTGGTTATGTTGTCATGTACTAGCTGTCATTGTAGCAACTGATGTCACTTCAGTGCAGAAAAAATGATCATTTGTCTACTGATAAAGCAAATATGAGGTCTCAAGTTTGAGGTCTGATGATGCAATCTCCTTTGAGAAAACTGGGGTCTCCAGTTGCAGGATAACCTTAATAATGTGAATTTACAGCACATCTAACCTAAAATAAAAGTTTTTTATAGAGAGGTCATATCTTTCATTAGATCAACTAGTGTAGTTCAAAAAAAATCACAGGTTTTTGAGCATAAATTCTTTGCATCCAAAACGGGTTGGAAAGTTCAAAGCTAAATGCAGACTGAGAACAACTGCTCTGAATTTAATTAGCAGTGTTAATCAGCCTGACCACATGAAAGAAAAGGTTATTGGTATCTATAGAGTAAAAGGAGAGGTGATAAGCTGGTTTTCTCTTGAGAATAAAAGAGAGGCAGGCCATTTATTACCTGCAGAGCACTGAAGAATTAATGAGAGAGGGGGATAATAATGGTCCAAAAGCCAGTATGTCTCTGAGGTCCATGACTTCACTACTCAGTACAATTGGGAATTATAATTCCCAGGACCGAAAAGTCAAAGGAGAAGGGTCTTTATAAAGAAATACTCCCATATAGGTAATGAATGTTTCTATCCTTTCCTTGTTGTCTGTATGTGCCCCATTTATGGTGACGCTCAGTTACTTTAAACATGATACTGCACAAAAACCAAAGCTGTTGGAGTGCAGAAGAATGTCAGTCTGGGGTAGGTCAGTATCGGCATTTCCCTGGAAAGAATAGCCATGCTGTGGTTACGTGAGCTGTTCTGTGTCAGCAGAGTAAGTGCCAGAGGAATTCTTAGCAGAACTGGGAAGAAACAGAATTAAAGATGGTCTTTGCTTCTGGCTTCAGAAATGAGTGCAGACTCCCCACAAAGGTAGGGGTTGAAAGCCTGGCCAGTGATACAGAATGTGAGGGTAAATTACTCTGCCACTCGTGCTCCCCTCCCCACCCCACATCTATTTTGTTTAGAAATTGTAAGAATCCAAATCTTTAAAGGTGCTTAGCATGCACATCTCATTGAATTTACTAGCTCATTGTTTATTCAACTTCAGTACCTATGTTTCTTATCTCCGTGTCCTGAGCCAGGATGAGACTTGCACACAGCCCTGTCCCAGCCAGCACCTGGGACAGAAACCGGGAGAGCTCCAGGGAAGAGGACTGAAAAGGGGCCCTGCTGAGATGACTGGAGAAAGAGAGATTGTTAGGAGTGTCCTAGAGCACTCCTTTCCCACAGTTTAGATGCAGCCGACCTAGTCTGACCCTCCATGCCTATCACAGCCACATCTGAGAGCATCCTTCTGCGTCCTTCTGCACAAAGGCTTTCTTATGCTCTTTCCTTCAATGCAGTTAAATAGACCTAGCAAATATTCACATTTGCTTTGAAAAAGAAATTGTTGCTCTGTCTAGCTGATTCCTGGAGTACTGTTGTTCCTAGAGTTCCTAGAGTCCACGGGTCCACATGGCATCTGACAGAGGTTGTGCAGTATACATAAAATTTTCATTTGGACTTCCTTAATTGTTGTCATGAGTGGATATTTGGAAAAAAAGAATCTGTTTGCAGTTCTAATATGAGTCTGTCAATTTTGGTTTTCTAGTTTTCATCATATTTTCTTTTATCTTTTGAATCACAAGCACTTGGTATGATCCTGTGAGCTTTCTTTTCCTCTCTCACTCATATTCTACTGCTTTATCAGTATGTAACTTTCTAAAAAGAGCTGATGATGTGAATGGAAAATATTCTTCCATGTCCAATATTTCCCTGAGCTTTCTGCAAAGAAAGCTGTATTTCTCTCTGAAGTAAGTTTGCAAAAGAGCTGCATGTTGCCATAGCTCCATGAAATATATCATTTTTTAATTTTATAATGCTGAAGGTAACTTAGATGTGGAAGAGCCAAAGATATTTTAGGAATAGCTGGGGTCAGCACAATAATCCACTCTGATCTCCTTTGACATACAGGCCACAGAATCACAATCACAAGCATCTTTACTGAGCCCCGAACTCTTAAGGAGAGGTATCTAGACTTGATTAAAGGCTGTGAGGGGTAGAAAAGCTGGTGTGTAGCCAGTGAATTGTCCCACTGAGTATTCATGCTCACGACTAAAAATGTTTCATATTTCTAGTGGCATATTAATGAATTTGCCTTTAAAGCAACCAATCAATATATTATGGTATATACTCAGAAACTGTTGCAAGTTTTCCTCACTCTTCTTATATGATATTGATGATTGCTGTTTTTCTAGTTATTGTTGGATCAATTAATGACAATCCCTGAAATTTCCTTTGCTGTCTTTGCATTGACCAATGCTATATTAAAGTACATTTAGAGGAAAAGGTTAAAACCCTTAAATAGCAATGCAATTAGAGTGAACATCCATTTACATCCATCAGATGTGAAATCCATTGCAAAAATCCATTGCACACAATGGGTTTCAGCTGAAAAACTGCTTTTGCTGTCTCTAATGAAGTCCAAGGTTTATCAGCTGAGGCAGACATTTAATTAGAGTTATCTTGCAAACTTACGGCTAAAATGTGTTCACTGTCAGGAATAAAAACAAAGATTCTGACCATAACCTCAAGGTGGGAATAATTTCACTGAAATCAGTGACAATTGCGTTAAAGAAAATTAGGTCAGAGTCTTACCTAACGTCTTTTTTTAACACATTACAGGCCAGCTTCTGCCATTCTTGTTAGTGCTAAATAATCCTTTTCACAGACAAATGCTGTAGAAAATGGCCCTTTAAAGTATACTCATTTCTGCATTAATGGTCAGAAGGGGATGAAGAAGTTAGGGTAAATCTCTGTTCTGTTCCGCTTCTCCACAGAAAGTGCCAAGGTACTTGTTTGAAGTGCTCAGATGGCAAATCAGCTTTTACCAGCCTTTCTGTTTCAGCCACTGATTACAGCTATAAGCCTTTGATAAACTCCATGGAATGGGAAATTAGCCTCATTTGACTTTCTAATTTTAATTTTTGTAGGTTGCTGCTGTTCTAAAAAATAGCCCAGTTGTATTTTTATTGCTAGAAATAAACAGGAACCTGTAGTTTCCTTCCCACTTCAATGACTAGATTATAAATACTAATTTTAAATTAAAGGTAAATAATACAATATATGTTGCTCCGCATGCTAGCCAGCATGGAGACAATCCTGTCTGCAATCCCAGCTGGCAGTGTGGTCCTGAAAGTACAGATTGCTGAGCAAAGAGTAATCACAGCACCTTGGTTCTACTGCTGCTGCAGAAATGTTAGGAAATTGGTGGCACACTTGCATAGAAAAATAAGCATGTAACAAAGGATTCCTTCAATTACAGTTACTTCTGAGAACTGAATTCAATTAAGTGCATGAGTAAAACAAGAGTTTGAAATGTTTTCTCTCCTAAATTGGATACCTCATATTAAAGTGTAGAGCCTAAATCCTAAATTTTATAGATTTTTTTTTTTTGTAATTTAAAATCAGGGAGTCAAAAATGATCATGCAACTGACCTTCTATGTAAAACAGGTCATTGAACTCCACTGATAGTTTCTACAGCAAACACAGCTTTATAAATACCTAACATACCTAGAACTTATTTTTGGAAAGGAATTCAGTCTTGAGCAAAAGCTTTAGCTAATGGTGAGTTTACTACCCCTGTTAGCCAGCATTTCATTGGTTAATGGAGCATAAAGAGAAAAATGCTGCACTTTGCATTTTTATAGCTTTAATATTTGACTACGGGATTGAAATCAGATTTACAGGAAGATTTTTAAATATTTGCTTTATAAACTGCAAACTGCGGTCCTCACATGTATGATCAAGATGCTGAATCCTGCTAGATTACAGTTGTGTAACATCTCTGAGTTGAGACTGATATCTTAACTTGCTTTTCATGTGACTTGCTTTAGCTTGTTTTTTTATTGAAGATTCCCATCTCCAGCAGTCTCAGAATAGAGTATCCTCTAGACTTTATCTCAGTCTGGAGGATACTCTTTGAGCAATTTTATATTATTTTCATGTCTGGGCTCAAGACCTGGAAGAACTATTCTGTAGAAATAAAGGAAATCTCTTTTTTTTGTTCCTTCCTAACACTTTTTTAACTTCCATTTCCCAAAACCTCACTGGAAGAAAATATTGAGGTTATCTACCATTAACCTTAAGGTCTTCTCAGAATTGCTGCTTCTAGAACACAATCTTGCAGTCTGAACTTGCCCTTCTCAGTTTTGATGTTTGTGACCTCTCTGAAAGCACAATGCTCTATAAGTAAATCTAGTCTGGTAATTTTTGGAGCCAGTTTTTTCTTTTCATTATGCATTTCTACTTCACATATTAAAAGGCATAAAGACTGCTGTTTGACTTGGGATGCTAAATGGTCCCTAACATTTCTCTCAGGTCAAGCTAAATGTTTGTCTGTTCAAATACAATAAATCCTCATCAAGGACTCTTTGTTCTTAAATGTCTTTTACTGTCCTTTTGTCCAGGAAATCTCCTGTCTTAAGTGTCCACTTGAAAATATAGTCAAGATTCCACTATGATTTTGTTTGATCTTTTGTTAAAGCATGTCTCTGCTAAGCCACCAATTTCTGACACTCCCTGGAGTGGCTGTTCAGCAAAGGCTTAAGGATACAATATCAAAGCTGACAACACCTGATTCTGTTTCAGTAATATTTTGAGGTAACAATTAGAAAATCCTATCAGTAAAATGATCTCAACAAGACTCCAGAATGCCATAAAACAATAGTTTTTTGAATAAAATCAGTGTTGGTGAGATCCAGAGTTTCCTAAAGCACCAAACTAGCCTTGGAGGAGGAGGTAGGGAAGAAGTAAGAGGAAGGAGTTAATATATTTCTTCTAAAATAAGAGCTTAAGTTCCCTGTAAAGTCAATGGAAAGAGTAGCTAGGATACTTCTGAAGACCAGGAGCAGTAGTAACAGTTTCCCTAAAACAACCATTGTTCTTCTCCACTGACTGTCCAGGGAACTGGTAGGAATCAGTAGGAATGATAAAGAATTACAACCCAGTATTTCCTATTCGTCTCCTGAGCAATAAGTTCCCGAGGAGAAAAGCTAGCTCTTCCTAAAAGGTGGTAGCAGCAACATCAGTTGTCCCCTAATCTCTATGACCACACAGTTTGCATGAAGCTGGACGCTAACACAGACAGCATGGGAAGGGCTTCAGCAAGTCCCAGAACTGTACCCAAACCACCACAGTGAATGCAGTAATGTGCTCTCCCCCTCTTCTGAGCCTCTGTTTAACCTACAATGAGAAGATACAAGGATTCTCATTTGGGAAAGGGTAGGAAAAATAAATGAATTCAATCTGAAGTCCTGTCAGTATTTTTAGAGCTGTTTGTAAGAAAATACAACTATTTTTTTGTATAAAAGTAAGAAGGAATCTAGCTGGCTTTACAGCTGTTTGCTCTGTTAGAAACTAAAATTATTTGGTCATATAAACGTAAAAAGAAAACCAGCTACAACATTGATTCTTGTGCTACAAGTTAGGCTACTTGTTCTGCAGTGAAGAAGGCAGATGTCTCTTACCAATATAATTTGGACTACCTTTGTCAGTACATTTGGAAGAGTGTTTTTTGTTTCCATGCTTTGTAAGTGTGCAAGCAAGTGAAAAATCCATCTGGATAGAGAAAATTCATAAACTAATGCATATACTTATAAACCAGAAACAAATTTTCTTAAGCGACAGAATTTGTCAGCTTTCACATTCTTTCCTAAAACACTATAAAATGGTGATAACTCAATAGGGTGATGAATCAGAAATAGGAAACTGACCCATATTTTGATTCTGTCAAGTGCTGATGCTACTCAAATATTTCAGATTTCAGTGTTGTGAACAGCCATGTGCCCTAAATATTGTTATACTCACAATCGCTGAACAGCTTAATATCGGGGGAAAAAATTTTTAAAAAGGATTTTGTGTTCAAACAGGAGGTTATTTTGCACTCACACCAGAACTGGTATCTCAACACCTCTAGAATCTATTGGCATGGCACCTCTTTACTCTTGACCACTGTTGCTCAAGTAGGATCAAACGATATGTCCTTTAGGTTAGGAGGGACCTCAGGAGGTTTCTAGTCCAACCTCCTGCTCAAAGTTGGATCAGCTCTGAGGTCAGCCCAGGCTGCTCAGGGCTTTGTTGAGTTGGAGCTTGAAAATCTCCAAAGATGGAGACTGCACAACCTCCCTGGCAACCTATCCCACTGCTTCACTCTCTTCACGGGGAAAAAGGGTTTTCCTTATACTCAGTCTGAACCTCTCTTGTTTTACCTTAATCCCATTGTCTCTCTTCCTCCCATGATGTGAAAAGCCTGCTTCAGTCTAATCTTCCTTGTAGGTACAGGAAGGCTGCTGTTAGGTACCTTGAAGCTGTCTCTTCTGGGGGCTGAACAAGCCCAAGTCCCTCAGCCTCTTCTCACAGAGTAGGTGCTTCAGCCCCATTGCCATCTTGGTGGTCCTCCACTGAACTTGCTGCAGTTTATGGATGTCTTGTTCTGGGGTGCCAAAGCTGGATGCAGTGTGGTCTAACAAGTGCTGAGTAGAGGTGGATGATCACTTCCCTCAATCTACTGGCCCTGTTCCTATTCATACAGCCCAGGTGCTCTCAGGGCTGGCTCGTGCTCAGCTTACTGCTCACCAGGACCCCCAGGGCCTTTACAGCAGAGCTGCTCCTCACCAGTCATGTCTTCCTTCCCAGGGGCAGGACTTTGCATCTCTCTCTACTGAATTTCGCGAGGTTCCTGTTGTCTTATTCCATCTGGAAACACTTCAAATAGCCCTTCTTCACAATATTTTGGGCGGTCCATTTTTGGTCCTAGTCACAGATCGCCGAGGATTCCCAATATCCATTCCACTCCCATTTACTCTGTAAAATGGCCAGGGTAAACTTGTTACCTCTGGTATTTATCCAGTTCTGAGACATGTTTTTCTTTTAAAACCCCCCAGTATAGCTATCTCGGAAAAGGCAGACGGCATATAGGTGCAGGTAAACAGCACTTCTGTTGAAGCAGAAAGTTACTTCCTGAATAAAAAGTGTGATGTTGTTCTAAAGGCTGTGCTATGGAGCACAAGATTAGTCACTTGCCAAGATAATAGGTCTGATTCTCCATGGTGCTACTCCAGCTGCACTTCTTCCTGTGCATTCTATCATCGCTTAAAACTGAAGTCATACACTGGTGAATCAGGCCTAGAAAGTTTAAGAAAATAAGAAATGGAGGTGTGGTGGGAGGTTAATTTCCCTCCTACAATATTTCACAACAGTGAAAGCAACAAAACTACCTTTTTTTTTTTTTAACTGAAAGAAATGTAATCTAACTCTCGACTCACCACACAAAGTAGCAGTGCTATTGTTCAACAGTTGCTTGTAAAATAAGTCCCTGGTTTGTAGCACAGAACGTTTTCTTCTGACTTGTTTTTAATGACAATGATTGTCTGGGTAGACTATTAAAATATTGGAAAATGCACTGATGAAACTTGCAAAAAGGAAAAATAAGAGAAGCAAAATAGGAAAAATTATATTCAATGAAAGCACATACTTCAAAGCATTCAGAATTAAAAAATTCAGACCCCAGTTTGTTGAATGTCCGTACAGTATAGAAGCATTCGTCTTATTCTTCCAAAACTGATGTGACAGCAATGCTATTCGAGGAGCTGGAATATAGTTCTAAGAGTTGCAGTTCTGTGGAGTGACAAATAAGTTCTCATCTATTTCCTTCAAAATAAGTAAGCTGGTTTTTTTTCTTACAAATGCTGACAAAAAAATTGTGTTTAAAACAACCTCTTAGCTTACTTCCTTTGGCTTATTACTTTTCTTTCTTAACCTTGTCCCTTATGATCAGTATATGACAACGTGACAGTAAATAGCTTATATTAAAGTTAGACGTTTGTAGCAAACTGTCTACATATGCTAATCTATAGGGAACATGATGGCTACTGAAGAGCTGCTCTTGGTTTCCAAATACATCAAATGACAATTATGATCGGAAGACTTTTATTATTAATCTTTTAGTTCAGAAGAAATAAGTTTAGACATTTGCAGCTCTATTTGGTATTTTTTAGGGAATTATAACTTCTCTACATTTCCAGAACATTATGCTCAATAATACTCTAAAACAGTACTAATTTCTCTGCTGCATTGTCAAGTTATCCCATCTTAGTAACAAGAAACGCAGTATGAAACTGGTGAAAAAAGCTGCATAATAGTTTGATTTCTGTATAATTGAGTTTTCCAAATCTGCCCTCAGATGCTAAAGCACAGATCTGTCTAATTTGCAAGAGCGAGACACACATATCTGAACAAAAATCAGCACTTACTGTTTAATTCCTTCACAAATCTGCTTAGTGCATTAACATCATTATTCCCTTACTCTATTATTGCTCTTTGCTGGGCCGATGTTCCCTGACACAACCTTCCCCTAAAGGGTTTATCTTTCCTGACATAAAAAGGAGTCCAGACTCAAGATGTAATTTTGATCTTTGTGTTGTTTCTGTGTTTTGCAAGAGAAAATGTGATTGTGGCAGCAATACCAGCAGCAAAAAGGTGACCTGTCTGTGATTTGCCTTTCAGCAATAAACCAAACCTGTTCCTTTGCTTATATCATTAGCAGTCAAATTTATCATTGTTGTGTTTAATGCTATCCAAGAATAGGTCCCCAGAGTGCTTTATGAACACAAATCGAAGGTGGTCACTGCTCCAGAGAATTTTCATTTAAAATCATTCAGATGGGAAATGGGAGAAGAGCCCTCCACAAGCAGAGCCAAGGAACACTACAATAATTCAACTGTTTGGGACTTTTTGGAGAAGGAGTCAGAGAGAGGGAATCCAAAGGGGTCTAAGGAGGCAATTAGCTCAGTGAAAAGGAAGGGAGGGCTGGTGAGGAGGACATTTCCAGGGAGAAGAAGTAAAATGGGCAAAGACAGACTGGAACTTGGATAACAGAGGGTGGAAGCCAACACCCATGAGAACAGGGCAGAGAGGAGCCCTTTAGTGCTAGGGAACATCTGAAACCCCCTAATGTCTGACTCCGGTCTCACCAGCTGGGATCTCTCACCTGTTATTCTGCACCTTCTGGTCAGGGCCTCCCAGACAGCAGTGACCCTCTCCCACCGTTTGTGTCCATTTCTGACATTGCTTTTGCTGTTCAGGAGCCCATGCTTAGTTACCCTCATCCACCAATGGAGCTCCCATGAGGTTGCTTAACACCACCGCTGCAGTACAGTGCTGAGACTGTTGCAACAATATCAGAATACATAGTCCTATGGTAGCTGTGTTCCTTGTGTGAGAGAAACATCATCTTCTAGAGTTTTGTCATTCATGGCACATCCCCTAAGCCAACCCCCACAGAATGAATATTGAAAAAAGAGAAGACTCAACAAGATAAGGAGTGTACCATAAGGATAAGGATGGTTAAGTGTACCATCAGGGCAAGCCTTTCAGAGTTTAAGAGAATGAGTCTGCAGTGAGGAAAAAAAAGGTGTGCCTTCTCACTCATTGCAGATCTGCATTTGGAAAGCTCCATTACGTTGGAGCAAGCACATTTAATGCTTTTCCTGCCAGGCATGAGGTATCCTAGGAAAAGAACATCCTCTGTAAAGCAAGAAAATCCAGCAGATCAGACTGCATCACTCACTAACATAAACAAATACCTTTCTAAAACCCCAACCATTTCCTCTATAGGCTTCTTAAGGAATTATTCTGAAAGGCCAAAGAATAGCCATTCTAAAGAAAGATTTCCCTCTGATTCAAGTACACAGGTTTGTTTAAAGAATAAACCTTTCTGTGAGAGAATATGAATAGCAAGTCTTAGATCTTATATTACTATAAATTTTACATATTACTTAAGTGAATGCAAATGAACTTGTCACCCGCTGATCAGGTATATTAGAAATTGAGGAAACCGCAACCGCATGTAGCCAGCACCACTGTCAACACGAATCTGTCACTGGCAATGATAATATGGGAAGAAATATTTTGCTAACAAGCATCATCAGAATAAATAAAGGTATTGCAAAGCCACACTGTATCATAAGTTTTTCACTAGGACCCACACTAAAGATGTATTAACAATAATTCTGTCTCAAAAACATTTGTTGATAACAAAGCCTGATTCAGACTCTGCTGGTGCCATTGAAAATGACTTGGTCACCTAGAATGGAGACTTCTGCCTTTAATGAGAGTGAGGTGAAGTCAATGCATGAACAGTGCCGAAGAGCGCTACTATCTCATCTCATGCTTCTCACTGAGACTTGACCCTCAGAAAATATCCCAAACAAAAGCTCATTGAGTACTTTTATTCAAAAAAATAAAATGAAATCATGTATCAGGAATGACATTCTTCCTTCCTCATATCAGCTGAGCAGTTAGAGTGGAATTTGGTATAGTTCCACACACTTCTAAAAGGCTCTTCCATCATCATACACAGCCTCGGTGTCAGTGGAGTGTTGTAACCAGATAAATGGCAAGACCACATGCATCAATTTTTCTACCAACTATCTCTGCCCTCAAATGCTTAATCAATTTACTTTATACAAATTGACTGATTGAGGCTACAGTAGAAGTCATCTTCACACTCTTTTCACCCTTCTTTGATGAATAAAGATATCTCCTTCTCAAGCATCACCCATTAGCTCTCTTTGTATTGTGCTTCATAGATGCTTAATTGGCTCGTCTCAGATAGCCCAGCAGAATTCAGAAGTCACTGCCAACACTGAGCTCCTTCGACTGTGCTCCTCGAGGGACAACCCTTGGAGGTGAAGATGGGGATGTTACTATGGAGACAAGAGGAGTCAGCATTCGCTCATGTCCCACTCGCGCACCGTGACATTTCTGCATCTCTATAGTAACAGAGGAGTTTCTTGGTCTGTCTCCCCATCTGTGGGGTGAAAGAGGAGCCCTCAAGAATGGATCAGGTGACTGTAGTTAGATTGCACAGACACCCAAATAAATGATGGTTTTCCCTGGGCTCACAGCACAATATTTCTGCTACTGGACAGCACCCTGAAATATGGAATAGAAAGTGATAATTGAGTTCCAATGAAAGATAAGACAGAAGTTATGGTTTAGGAAAATATGAGTTTACAAAATTAAGCTATGTATATTACAGACTACAGATTTGTCTCTGTCCTTTCATGTTCTCTTATACTTAGTATTTTTATACTGTGAGTTTTTACAGTGACTTGTCTGTGCTTAAGGAGCTGAGTTTGATTTACACCATGCATTTAAAAAACTAATTTCCTCCATTTTTTCTCATACTGTGAATTGTGATTCTTGAAAAAAATTGTAATGAAACTCAAAGGATGTTGAGAAATGCTTAAATCAGAAAACTGTTAGCAGTGGTTGTTATTGAAAGCTGTCGCCCAGGTAAAGTGGCTGAGTATTTGTAACTGCAACCAGGAATTACAGCTGGTTGTCACTCTCACTTTGAAAGACTTAAGATGCTTCCTGCAATTACAGGTAATTATAAATTTCCTGGTGAATACAAATGCTTCAGGGTAATGGAAGGTTGCGTGGAGATAGCTGCACCCAAAGATGGAAATTTTGCGTTATCAATTAGCATATCTATTATTTGCATAATCTGAGTAATCACAGAGCAAGATGAAGTCCTAAGGAATAAGCATGATATCTTCTGGATCCTTCTTTAATTTTGCAGTAGAATCAGTGTGGGAATACTGCAGAAGGGAACAGAGAATGACCTTACTTACGTTTACAGCAAGGATTTCTGATCCTTTTGGGGGAAGGACCATATACTGAGTTAAGATTCTGCTACTGTTTTTTTGCTAACATTTTTGTGTCTCTCCTTCAGAAAGATCCAGAGATCCAGGTCTCACTACCAACAGTTTTAATGGGGTAACCCTTTATCTCCATTTACTTTCAGTTCACCTTCCCAAACATCTGAGCAAAATTTGCCAAGTCCGATTTTTCTGTGTGATAAAAAGAACTGGGGCAGATAGCACTAAGCACCCAGAAAAAGGAAAAAATTCAAAAGATCCAAAGTGAACCTCTGAGCAGCTGCTCAGTGTTTTCAAAAAGATGCTATGATTGCTCATAGAGTATGGAAATGAACAGGGCAGTAACAACAAGCTGCATATCACTCAAGTGTCAAGTGAAACAGTAAAGCAAATCACAGGGTCAGAGGGTGAGCTGAAACTCAGTAAAGTACAATCAAAAAAGAAAATCAGCCAAAAAGGCGGAAAAATCAGACAAAAAGACATGACAGGAAGCACACAGAAGTTTATATGCAAGGGCAGTACTTTCTGTAGAGTTTGCCTCGTTGGCTTTTGCATTGTGAGCTGAGCACATGATCCACCTCCAAGAGGATTTGGGTTACAAATGTTCTTATCAAACATTCATCAAAGGCTATGGGAAATAGGGGCATTAACTATGCTTCCTTGGATAAAGTGGGGAGCTTTCAGATTCAGTGAGGCAACTGGGCAAAGGTGGGAGCTACAGCATGAACAGAATTAACAGGACCTGCCTGGTCACACGCAGGGGATAGAAGCAGAGAACAGGATGTTTTCTTCTTTATGCTGAAATGCCACAAAACTGCCAGCATGATTGTTCAAGTGTTGTCAGTTGGTTTATGGTCATCTAGTGGATAATAAAAACAAGGCCTGAAAAAAGAGAACGTTAAAAGGATTGAAGCTTGGGGCTCTGTTTCTATTCCCTGGTGATAAAATTGCCAACTGACAAGCAGTAACCCACAGCAACCAGAAAAGTTTATTGAAGATACAAGCTAATAATTACAGTGGTACACTGTGCCTGTTGCTCTGGGATAGACTGACGTGCTTTCTTGCTGTCCCTTTTGAGCTAGACTATAGGAATCCTGCAGTTATGTCCAGGGCCTTATTCAACCAGACACTCAATGAATGAAGCAGATCTCTGACTTGAGATTGAGGGCTCTGGCTTGCCCTCCATGAGCATCCGATTTCCACCTGAGACTGTGCAGGGAGTGAGTTGCATTTCTCCCTTTGGAGATTTCTGTCCCTCATTTGAATATTTTTCATTTCAAGATGGACCACTTTATTTTTGTGTAAGATGTACTTCTTAATAACTTATAACTTTCTGTGCTGCTATTAGTATCATGATGTCCCTAAATCTCTTTTCAGCTGCTTAGGCTCTGAAATTCCTATTTTTCACCATTTGTTTCAAAAAAGAGGTATTTTTCAGTCTATCACTTAACTCGATTAATGTCTCATTTTTCTTTGACAGCACAATGTGTGTGATCATTATGATTTTCATGATCTACTTAGGAACTCAAAGAAGTTAATTTTTTTTTTCTCCTCTCATAAGTACTCCTCTTTGCAAAAGCCCAGATTCATTAGGCCTAAATTAGGAGCTTAGTCACTTCTAGAGAGTGATTCAGCCTACCTCACACCTAAACTGACCCTTCAAAGTACCTTGATCTATGGAGGGAACCTAAAGCGATCAGGCTTATGATGTAGGTGTATCAGTTATGTGTGTAGAGCTAAGTGGGAAGGACCATAGTCTTTTGCTTCTTGTGGCAAAATTTTAATTCTTTGCTCTTGTTCATAATGACAGTTAATTTACTTTGTCTTCAATGTCAGTTAATTCCATTTGCCTTCTTTTTTTAAAATATACCCCAAATAGCATGCTGATCGACATGCAGTTTTGGAAATCTAATATCAGCTGTTCAATCTGAAATTATGGTTTGCAATATCAGATCCTATAAGGCAAAAGCTTATATGTTTAATTTCATCCATTTGCAGTAGCACAGAATTAGTAAAAGGGGAAAAATATCTAACATATAAATAAGTATGTATAGAACAAGTTTGCAAAGCTAAGGTGTTATCTAATGGCCTCTGGCTTACATAGATAAAATGCCCAGTTTTTACTGTCTGTAAGAGGTCTTGTTTAACAGTATCTCATTGTGTTTTGACAGATAAATAACTAAAAATAAGGTAATGACTTACTTGTTTCTAGGAGCTCTGTAGTAATTGTAATGAGCATACTCTTGCCCAGTGATAAATGCTTTGATTCTAATCTTGACCCCTCACGAGTGCATGACAAACTCAGTCCTAGTACTACTCTCTTTCTTCCTGCTGCTGTGATCTTTGTTGTTTGATGTGAAAAACTACCTGCATTGCATCTGGGTTTTCTGTGCACTAAGGAATCAGAATGGCAGAACAGGCTCATTCTGAAATCCGCAGTAAGGTGAGTCAGACTCCAGTCATTGCAGAGCACAACTAGTGTTGTTTGGAGGAGATGAATTGGGGGAGCAGGAGAGATGCAGCTTACCCACAGACCAGCACCAGGACAACTCTCTTCTAGTTGTACTGATACAGTAAATACCTTCTTGCTTTTGGTTTACCATTTCCTTTGAACCTTTCCGACTCCTCACATAACTGATTTAAAACAGGTTTTGTTTGCACTCATGGAAGCCTCCTTTTTCTTCCATTTTTCTTGTCCCACACCATCAGTCCTCTTTCACACTGCCAACAAACCTGGCAGCCCATCACTGATTTACTGAGAAGTAAATTTGCATGTCCTGTACTCAGGATGAAAAGGAAGAAGGAATCCAGAGTTTCATGAAAGGATGAGCAAAATGCAAGAGAATATAACTTTTTTCTCCCAATAAAACCTTATCAATCAGGTTGTGTTCTAAGGCACATTCTCCTTTCCTGATAACATATCTCACTCCAAATATTTGGCCAACATGACCTCCTAAATTAACACAATGGGAAAAGAAAGCTCTACAGCCAGTGAATGAAGTCAAACCACTTTGACGACAAGGTGCCAAAGAGTTTATGTTTGGGTCTACGGTACGCACGTGGTCTGACTTTTTCTGTTTCATGGAGTGAGAAAAAAAATTGACAACTGTCCATTACTGAAAAACAAAATGTCCCAGGAATGGAGATACTCTAAGAGCTAAGGGGCATCTGGGGTCCTCGTTATTCCCTCATGCTCCTTTGGGAACATGATCAGCTTGTTCCTGCTATTGTATAAGTAACTTTTGAATCAGTGATGCTGCATCTCTCTGGCTTCTCAACGCCACGTGCCAGATGCAGTCGCATCTGTTCTGTGGGCTGATGAAGGAGGAAAGCAACCACAGCAACTACACAGTGTGTGTGTCTCCTTAGGTGTTGACCACACTAACGTAGCTCAAAAATGGGGCTGGGAAAGAAACATGTTCATGTACCTTGGTGTTAGGGAAAAGAAGGGATTTGTGTCACCATAAGCATATTCACTGCTGACTAGCAGAAAGGCATGCACAGTGAAATCTCCAAACTTGCAGGTAGTAGAAAGCTCTTCTGAGTGGTAAGTTTTGTGCTGATAACAAGTCCAGAAGAACCTCACAAAAGTGAGTGAGTAAAAAGGTGGCAGATGAGCTTCACTATAGATTACTCTAAGGTGAATTATGTAGAGAAAGTAATCAAAATGTTGCCAGCATGATGCTGAGCTTTGAACTGGCAATGGCAGTTTAGGAAAAATATTATGGGATCATCATTGGCAGCTCTCTGAAATCATGGAGTCATTGTGCAGTGGTAGACAAATGCCCAAAAAAGTGTTGGGTATCGCCAGGAATGGTATTGAGAAGAAGCCTTGGTGTAATGACACAATGAACATGATGAATAATATATATTATGTGTACTTTTAGTCTCCCTGCCACAGGCTGGGCTAGTGATGATCGAACAGGTACATAGAATAGTAGAGCAAAATGATCAAAGCAATGGAGAATCAATTGTATGAGGAAGGATGGGATCTTCAGTTTTGGAGGGCAAGGCTGAAGCAGATACTGCTGAGACTTACAAAATCATGAAAGCAATTGATAAGGTGATTGATATACCAACTCTCACAGAAGTAGAATGAGGGAGCACCAATTGAACCTAGTTGGATATCAATTTAAAACACAAAGAATTGTCTATACAGTACGTCAGGAACTTCTGGAATTTGTTGCAACAGGAGGTTTGGTGGCAGATGGCATCAACAGCTTCAAAAGGGATTAGACAAATTCATGGTCTAATGCTTAAGAGAATAAATAAAGATGTACCCTTTTAACTTTCCTAATCCAATGACTGTGAATGCTGGGAGGAGTATGAAGGGTTTCAACTGCTAGTAATGGGCAGGCTCAGGTACTCTTCTTAAAAGGTATCCCTTAATGCTGGTTTTGGAGATAGAGTGCAGGGGTAGCGGGAGCATCTATCAAGCCAGTTAAGGCATTCCTTACGCTCCTAAAACTGATTGAAGACATGCCCGAGCGGTTGTCCATCCCCCGTGCACTCCTAGCACTCACTCTCCATCCATGTGAGGGCCTAGTTCACCTCCAAGGGGTACCAACTCGTGAGCGCATTGGCTTAGATCCTCACCTCAAAGATGTGATATCAGTGTGGTGGGGAAGCATTTTACAGCATAAAGAGACTGGGCAGTCATGCTTACTGTGTGTAGACATGCATATTTAAATATGTGTTCAGCTGATTTTTGCTTTTAAAAGATGTTGCTAAGGCATTTTGCCATGACAAACTGCAGTTTGTATTTACAGCCTTTAACAGTCTAGAGTCAAGGGCATTTACAAAAATGATTGCAGACAGTTATTTTGTACAGATATTCACAAATGTGTGTTGAAACTCCAGCTATCAGAAGCTAAACATCCCCCCTCCCTTCTTCTTTAAGCAAAGTTGACTACAATTTCAGTTTGTTGAACACCTTGTGAAGTGTGCTAGGTAAGTGACAGAGAAGGCAAAGCCTATGAGCATCACCAGTTCTTTCTTCAAATTACCCCCTCCAAGAGAGAGAGTGAGACATTAGAGTCTGCCTCAATTAAAAGGCTAGCAGGCAGTCCTGGTACACTGGTACAACCAATCTAAAGGCGAACTATGTGGGTTTATCATCCTCCCACCTTTTCCTCTTGTATTTTGCCTTCTGTAATTTGCCTTAGATTGTATTGAATTAGCAAATTGGAGAAAATATCAGATTCCCTTAAATTACATATATTTCTTTTACTTGCTGTATTACTTGTTTTATTACACTTGCAAGAATGGAAAATACTTGAATAAAATGCAATCCCTTGTGTAACTGTAGGAATTGCCATCACAAACAAGAGACAATAGAATACCATTGGATTTACACTTGGAACATCATGAGAAAATAAAAGCTATGTATGCATAGGAAACACTTCAAGTGTCAGCTCTACTACATAGCAGTATTTCCTTGTGCGAAGAAAGTCTTTTGGCACTGGGTTAATGAGGAACTCAAGCATTTAGCAGAACACATTCCAGGATCCTAGACCATCCTGCATGGAGACAGCATAACCTTTCCTTAGGACTAAGTACATCTCTGTCTGCAGTCCATCCAGGGCCATTGTAGATATCCACACAGACCCCCAGAGTTTCTGCTCTTGGGCCCATCATATGACAATCTTTTTTTAATCACTTTTCCCCAACACTTTCTAGCTAATAATGGCAGTGGAGAATGTCTACAATAACAGATAGGCTGTGTGGCTATTTAGTTTGTTGTTGTTTTAATAATATGTAGCCCTCCAACAGACAGAAGCTTTGTTGTACATAGCATGAGCTCAAAGGTATTGTCTGACCTGAGATAAGATTATTTTATAATAAGGAGAGCAAACAAGGTAAAATGACAAATGCCCTGGAAGAACAAAATGCCATGGCCCAGATTCATGATTTGTCATTTCTTTTTTGTTTTTCCTGTTTGTGACAAATAAATCCCTCATGAATTGACCTGTTCTGGCAGAGAATTATTCTTCTGTACTGTAACATGCACAATACTATATAATTCCTCATGTTCATATTCATCTTTCATCAAAAGCTTCTTAAAGCTGCCCATTAAAATTGTTCAGTACTACTCTTGCTCAAGTCCAGCTTTAGCAAGGGTCACATACCAAGATGAAGTTTTCTAGTTGGTACTTCACGTACTGTAAGCTGTTGGAAGCTGGAAACATTTTTCACTTTGATTGAAATCTGCCATAATGTTTTTTATTACATTGCACAGCTGCACACTCCTGAAGTAACCCCAGAGGTCCCATTCCTTTTACAGAAACTCTCTGTAGAGACAGACCCAGTTTCCATGAATGAGGTGGGCACTGTCTCATCGTCAAAGCCAGGGTTCAAATATTCTTTCTCTTGTTAAAGGCAGCATCTTCCTCCCTCTCATATTCCCATCAATTTCAACTAGACGGTGCCCATGAGGGAGTCTGTTTGACATGACTAATAGTAGATTTTAGCCTTTTGGTAGTAAAGCACCCTATATACTTCTAGCACTGCATAAATAGATTATTAAAAAATTATTAACATTAAGTAAATTGAGTGGGCTTTCAACAATGGAGAATTAGAAACAGAATTGTTTGGGAAGCATTGTCATCATGCTGTAGGACTAATATCAAAAAGCAGAGAAAACTGATGTTCACAGAAAAACTTGGGTTTTAGGGGAGATTTTGTGATGAGACAAGGCTGTTTGGAGGTTCACAAGCAGTGGCTCAAGAGTCATGGAAGAGGGTCAGACATGAGTTGTGGGACAAGATGGTGGGAAGCACAGGGAAAAGAAGGTGATGAAAGCAATTATATACTCTACAAGTTTGTTTTTTTTTTCTAGAAAATCTATTTTTCCTTTAATGTTGTTGCTGAAAACAAAGTTGTACATTAAAATGATGGCATGTAAAATGTACAGTGAGATCTAAATAACTTCTTTCCCATCATGATGAGCTTCAACATTGTTGAGCTTTTGCCTATACATAGTTTCAGTCCTGAGTGTACTTCAGACTACCAGGAGTGTGTACATTAATTATCATTTTGAGACTGCTCACAGTGCGTAGCAAAATGCAGATGGTTCTTACAGAAACAGTGTATAAAATCAGCTATATTTCTTCACTCCATTTAAGAATGTAACATGTTAGAGGCAGAGACAGAAGGCAATCCATGATTAAACCTGACCCATAAAAATCCCCATAAAAAGCTTGTCCAAATCACCATGTGGATTCTTATGGTAAGGTTTCGACTTTGTAATGTTAATAACAATACTGAAACTGCTGCATATAAGGAAATTAGAAGAGTTTTCTGCTTTTTCAGCTTTATCTATTTGAAACAAGTATACCTGTATACTTGCGCAGCAGAATGAACCAACGCTTGGATACAGCTGTATCAGTATAAAGTGGTTTGCACTTTTGCACATTTCTGTAGCATTTTTTTATTCACCCTGAAATCACTTCAACCACACTTGGCCAAGTCACTGATACAGAATGAATAACATGAAGAGAAGCTGACCTTCTGTGGCATCTCTTGTGCAGCTGCTAAATTCAGAAAGCTCCAGACAAACATTTAATTCAATAAACATGTCTTTTCCATGTGCATGTATATGTATAATATGTGTATGGTTGTCTATCTATCTGTGGAAAATCTTATTTGCTTTGTAACTAGCAGTATTACTGATATCCATGTATTTTAGCAGAATTCGGTGTACCTCTCTACTTTAAATACAAAAGTGACTTGTTAAACAATAACCTGATTTTTTGGGAGTTGTCTGAGGATAAAGAATTTTCAAGGTAATACAAAGTCAAATTAGATCATCAGCTACTCATATCCTGGTAGCTAACTATCAAATGCTGAAATTCTAATTAAATTCTTTGCAGCTACAGTATACTTATCAGCCAGTCTAATATGATTTGCTTCAATGTTTTCTTCAATAATTTAAATCAGCTTTTGTAGACATGTTATGCACATTTCTGGAATACTAATATTTGCCGTATCTTAATAAAATAATTCAACAAAATATCAGTGCTATTCCTGCAAAAGATTTGGTTTCTATAGGAAAGTAGAGATATTAAACAAGTTACGCACCTGCTAATGTATTTATCTTGAAATACAGCTACAAACAGAAAATCGAGCAGGCAGTACTTGCAAGCTCTTTAATGGACTGTTTCTTGTCTTCATTTTTTAAGTTAATGAACAATTTCGAAGAAAACATTGGCTCATCACTGCTAACATTTGCAGAGGACACCAAAATGAGGTAAGTACTAAATAATGAAGAGACCAGGCTAGCTGATCAGAAGTGATTATAAACCATATTCATAGGATTAAAACTAATGCTTGGGATGACTTTTTGCTGATGGTTTAGAAATATCAGAATTTTGAATTCCTAAAGAATGGTCACTGGAAATACAAAGTACATTAGAAGTTGCATAAATGTAGATTATCCAAACTTTCTTTCTTGGGCACCTTTTGGAGTTCTTTAAAACTATTCAATAGACTAGAGAGGACCACAAGCAGTGCTTTAGATCCAGATACTTATATGGACAGATTTTCCCTACAGATATAGCGGTCCTAGAGGTCCCTAAATATAGAAGAGATTGTCAGGCACCAGAGCAGAACAAAAACAGCAGGAAAAAAGAGCTTGTAGTGTGAACTGCAATTAAATAAATTTGTAGTAGAGAGAAAATGGATTTCACATGGAAGTATAAAAAGTCCCCTGTAGTTCCTGGAGAGGACAAAAAAATAACTCTGATGAGTATCATTAAATGTTGTAGTTCTATAATCAAAATTGCCCTGGATCTCCAAGAGGCTTTCCTACAAACAACACTGGAATAACTATTTCTTCAAATGTTTGGTACAGACTATACCTCCATTTTCTGAACAAGGTTTTCTCTGGCGGAATGAATTGAATAAAAATGTTTTGACTGTGAGATTGCCGCACTATAATTCTTTCATCTAGGCAACAAGAAAAGTTAAAAGCTCTTAATTTTAAACAATCACACCTGAAAAGAGCAGTTTAGATCTTTGGCTGGAATAAATTGACGTAGCCACATGAAATCAATGCGGCTAAGCCTACTTATATAAGAAAGAGATCTCTCTCTAGACCTAAACATCCGAGAAGTTCAGATTATGCACACAAATTCAGCAAACTCCTATTCAGATGCAAATTTCCCGTGGGAAGAGGGAGAAGGGTAGGAGAGAGGCACTTCACTCTCACCTCGACTCCCATCCCCGCGTGTTAGCACATCAAGGCATGAGGCTCCCCATCTGAATCACAGCCCTGCAGCCAGCTCTGGCGTTAAGTCAGCAAATATGAAACAGTGACTTCTGTCTCTCTTCTTGGCTTCTGAAGTCCTGGGGCACCCAATCCTTTAACAAGCACACCCCAATGTTTGTAGCCTTCCTGAATTGTGGAAAGGATTCTCATTTTCTGTGTGTGCGGTGGTAGGATCCTCCAAATTATTAAAAACGTGTAAGACTTGTGCAAGGGAAGGCAGGAGGACCTCATCCCTTGCCTGCACTATGTGACCACCCCAGAACTGAAGGGATGCAAAGGGCTGGCCACCAGGCAGATAAGTACTAGCCAGGCACTGGAAAACTGCAAACTGGCAAGTTCACAACACAGCAATAGGGAACAGAGAGTAAAGCTGAGGATGGCTTGGAGCTGGGAGTAGTGAGGGCAGGTTTAGGACACAGAGAGGGGATGTGGAAGTGTGGAAAGCATTGGGCCATCAGGTTATTAAGGGTTGGGCATTTTATAGTGAAGAAAGGCTGGTCTTACAGTGGTGAAGAGGATTTAGCACCTAAGTTTTTAGGACACCAGGCTTCATTAATTCTCCTCCTCATGGAGGGAGGAACTTGTTTTACAACAGGCAAACATTTCTAATATCCCTTCTCTGTTGGAGGGGTGGCAGGAAACAAGTATTTCTTGAAGTTGTTTTCATTATCTTTCTTTGAGGAAAACAAGTAATTCCTTCAAGCTTATCCTCTGCCAGATTAATTTGGCTAGGCTAGACTGGTGGCCCTCTACCAGGAGCAGATGCAAAACTGTATGAGGTAGAATGAAACGATAATCATCACATAGAGAGGAAAAGAACTGCGTTTGGAGTGACCTGAACGAATACTGATTTCTTTTATTGCCACGTGACATGAAGAATACCACGTGTGAGGATTATGCAGAGAGCGATTGCTTTAAGAAAATAAAATCAATCCATGTGATAATGTCTTCTTCTTTCACGGTATTTAGTTTTTTATCACAGTTAGTAGCTTGGAGTGTTTATCTTCATACTGAGGCTGAACCTCAAATAAAAGGATTAGAAGTCCTCAGTTATGCGAAGGCTTTGCATTGACAGGAGAAGCATAAAGGATGAAACAAACTGTGCAGCTGAATCACCAGGCAGCGCCAAAGCAGTCTGCTTCTGTCGGCACGTGGGTTCTCACCAACTGGCACCAAGGAGCATGCTCCGCACGACACCAAAAGCTGCTGCACACCACAGACACTGATAGACATAGCTCCATGCCGTTGCTTTGACATTAGGTAAATACACATATACCTGAAAGATGTGCAAAAATATAGGACAAGCCCAGCATTCCTAATCTTTCGGTACCATCTGCAAAGTCAACAATTTATTAGGATTGATTTAGAACTATTAATTTTGCTTAGGAACTCTGTAAGCAGCAATCTCAGTGAAGGCTAATTTTACATGGATTTGGGTGTGGAAAATAAAGTTAGGTGGCTCCCTGTTTAATAAGGGATGAAAACATTCAACAGTCTTCTCCTCAGCATAAGCACTGGTATGCTTTCCTCTACCCAGAGGCTAATTTTTACAAAACTTGTAGAAACTTCATACCTCTTGTCTTCTACAGTTCATATTGACCAGCAAATTAAAAAGTTATTGACAGATTCCAGAGGCAGATGGATGCATAGACTCATTCACCAGTGCAAAGTCACTGAAGCTTCATTTCCTTATGGTTTTGACAAAATTGGATCCTGAAGCGAAGGCACTGCATGGTGCTTGTCACCATGCAGAAACCATGCTAAACAGCATACGGCGTGGTAGTCACTTTATTAGCATGCTAGCAGGAGCAGTGAGAGTTTCAGAACAATGTGTCCAAGGTCAGTAAAAACAGAACCACATCCAAGTCATGCCAAAAAGCAACAGTCAGCAGCCTCCTCTGCAGAAACCGTATTTCAAGGCACTCGGACCAAAATCCTGAGCGCTGGCATTCACCTAATGGCTTGTGCAAAGAGCACCCCTTCTGCTCAGCTAGAGCCTCCAGAGTAGCATGGATGGGCAAAAGACCCCTGTTGTATCTGCTTCTCTCTGTCTCTACTAATACAAGTGCCAGACAAGTCCTTGGAGGAGCAATTGTCTCCTCTGAGCTCACCAGATGGGAAAAGAGGAAGAAGTCTATCTCCAGAAATGCATTATCAGTGGTTGATCTTCCCAGCTTAGCTTTGGGTTACATATCAGCATCTTTGCTGTTGCTTGGTTTGAATTGCAGGCCACTTTAAAGTCAACAGTTGTTTTTAGTGATCTGAGGACATTGTTCTGCAGCTAGTAAAATAACTTAGAGAGACAACTCCTTTCTACGAAGCAGTAGAAAACCATAGTTCAAAATTTACTTCCTTTTTGACCATTCCAGTCTCCTCTAAGGCTTGTAACATAAAGAACCTCCCCTTACCCTATGCTCTCTAGAGCGTGATCTATACATAGCTAATACTGTAAAACAAACACACTGAGAGGAAGCCAGTGATTATTAGGAGCAGAAACCTCCTAACAAGGCGGCATCAAATTGCAGTTTAGCTTCTTTTTTGGTAACAAATTGTTGAGAGGGTGAAGGAAAAAATAACCTCTCAACTATTCAGGAAAGGAAGGATGCAAAATTACATTGATGTGAGTGCTCCAGTTCCAGTTCAGGCTGCTCTACAAATGGAAATACTAAGTTTGTATTTGTAATTTTGCATTATGCAAGTCTAAAGAAGCACACCAGTTACAGTCAGGCAGGGTGCTATGCCTGCATACGATTTGTGGGCACTATCACAGCACTGTCATTTTGACCAACAGTGGGAGATGATATACACTGGTAATGTCCTGTGTTTAAAATGAACTCAGAAGTCAGTATAGTCAGTTCAAAAGTAAGGAAAAGTGTATCAAAAGTAGGTATTTTTAAAAAAATCTGGAGACAATTAAACTGCAAAAAGCTAAACTCAAATTTAGGGATAAGAGTGAAAATAATAAAAATAACAGATATACTATAATTGAATTTTATCTC
Source organism: Platalea leucorodia (assembly GCF_965183815.1). Taxonomy (NCBI): domain Eukaryota; kingdom Metazoa; phylum Chordata; class Aves; order Pelecaniformes; family Threskiornithidae; genus Platalea; species Platalea leucorodia. Next base: position 75,647,563 of record NC_138828.1, read on the forward strand.
TTAAAGAGTGCTAACACAAAACATTCTTCATAGGTATTGAAAACAAATTTTACCTCCTATTTTGTGGCAAAGTCAGAAACATTTATTCAAAATATAGGGTGCTTTAAAGTCTAAAAGTTGAAGCTACTAAATATATGTCAAGTAGGTTTACATTGCTGTGAAACAGATAAATAGTTCATAGTTACACTTTTCAACACTGAAAGTGAAAAATCTGAAGAAAATTTTAGATGGCCAAACACTCGTGTAAACTTTACCTGATCCCAATCCCAAATCCCAATATACATTGTGTTCTGGTCCTCCTCACACGTATGCTGGTTTGTCAGGTGAAATCCCACTTGTGTCAGTACAGTTTTGCACGCACAAAGACTAGTTTCATTATGGAAAAAATACCAGTATTAGGGTGGTTCGTCTTATTACAAGAAAGTAGATACATAAAATTAACTGGAAGCAAAATGAAAATCAATGCCTCCCCAGAGCTCAGGACCACAGGTCTAATGCCGTAGATTGGGCTGACAGCCTATCCATAGTCAGTTGTCTGGTACTTTCCCATCACAAGACTTTTTTTTAGCTGCCAAAAGTAACAATTTAAGGTAAATGTGCATTTTGTTTCTCCACCCCGATGAGAGCCCCTTCGTGGGGTGGGTTAAAGCGGCAGAAGGAGCAATGCACAGGTGAAGCAACCTTGAGAAGGATGAGGAGCCACCAGAACCCCTGTGCAGAAGAGGCAAACTTGGACCTCCTGCTTACTCAGCTCCTGCCTTAGCTATCAGGCATTTGGGCAAGAGGGGACGAACACGACCTCCAGGGGCCAAGGCATGAACGAGGAGGGAGCTACCTTTGTCCTCGCAGACTCTAGTTCATCTCGGGCCAGCCCAGGAGCAGCAGTGCGGTGGCCTAGGGCATGTTACCATTGAATATCTTCCAAAAGTTCACCTTTTCGTGGACAGGCACATCGCCAAAAGTGCAATACCTACATTATTTTGCTGCTCTAGTTCTTAATGTTAACCAACTTGTTAGTGTGCCAGTCTAGTAGTAGACTTGGGGCTAAACTCACCTCTTAATAGTTATTGAGCTTGGCAAGGAGTGCGTTGGAAGAGAGCACAGATCATTTTACTTTTATTTTCAGCAGTTTCCCTGCTGGCATTTGTTGCCATTAATCACTTTAGAGTTGACTTCAACTCCTATCAACTTAAACCTTCCAAATAGACTTAAAACACCCCCCCCAAAAAAAAAAAAAAAAAAATCCTTCAGAAAGATGCACTCATGCATTGAGAGTGTCTGAACATGACTGATGGCTCAGCAACAAAAACATTAGTATTACTGTACCACAGGAAATGAAAGCTACTGATGCACCGAACCATCCACGCAGCTCCCCACCACACACGCACACACACACACCTCGAATAAGAGTGCACTGGAAAATTAGGAATTTACTGAGCAACCTTAATTTTCTCTGTATGCATCTGCTTCATTTCATTACCTTCCCTTCTGTGGCCATAGGACTTGTTCCCTTTGAAAGCAAGAGGAGGGATGGTACCCAGTGGGCAGGCAGCTTTCTGGCACTACGGTTTGTCCTCATTGCCCAGAGGGTGGCCTTGTGCTTGGTCTGTTACACATGATTAAAATACACTCTGCATTGAGAATTATTAAAGTTCCTGTGACATTTTCTATAGTATTCATCTTTATAGTGTCTGACTGCCTTATGAGCACTAGATAACTAAACCCTTACCATACCACTCTGGGGTGAAGTATATTAATTTCACAGGTAGGGAGCTGATAAAAACGTACTGAATACAAAAATTTCCTGCAATTTTGGGAGCTCAGTTTACAGGAGCTGTAACCCTAGAGGAGACATTGATCGTATTTTCTCCTTAAGATTGCAAAAGGTGCTTTTTAAATTTAATTTACATTGGTATACATAGATTAGACTATCTGTTTTACAGATCAAACTCACAAGAAGGTCTGATTTGGATCAGTATATGCTTATTCTGACCCACTTTTCTCATCCCCAACAGAGACAAACTTAGGCATAGGCTCAACTCCTCACAGGGGGTAATGCACTATAAAAGACAAGACATATCCAGTACTACTTCCAGAAGCAAGATTTTTACTATCAACTTCAGCATAAGCAGGATACTTATTTATTTTATTTAAGAAAACAAAAACTTAAAACATATTTGTTAGGTACGTAGAAAGGGAATATGCTTTTTAAGTGCTGTGCAAGTAGGATGACTATAAACAAAGCAAAAGTTGCCAACCCCTGGAAGAAGCTGAAGCAATAAGGATGGATTGCAGGATTTCATCTTGCCTCATAAAATAAGAACAGGTTACCAATGTTTTAGAGTCATGCTGGGTCTTCTCAAGAGTGATTTCAGTTTCTGATTATACAGCAGAAAGGAGTCTGGAAAAAACAGCCTTAAATCTAAACAGCCAAACGCAAATATTTTTTATTTCCCTTGCTAGACTTAGGTACTTTAAACTCTCTATTTAAATCAGCCACAACATTAAAGGGCAGTAAATTTCAAATATGAAGTCTTAGAGAGGCTCATAGTTCACAAAATTGAAACTGAAAGCTCTAAATCCAATTTCAGGACCAGAATACAGAGGACAATACAGGACCCCCAGCTGTCCATTATAATACGTGCCCTGAAGTGTGTCACACACAGAAATAGCTCCCTTTCATACTCATTACAAATGCCTGCTGAAAGCAGCATTTCACATCTTTTGCTGGGTTCCTTTGTAGCTCATTGAAGGATCATTTACTGGTCCAGTTCTTTGAGTTAAGGTACATTAAAAGTAACGCATAATTTGGGGCATCAAAAAGTGGCAGTTCATTTCAAGAAGTTTTAAACCTGCTTTTTTGGGAACCCTTCAGCATGTCTCATGATTGGATTCTCAAAAAAAGTTACCTACATTCACTAGCCATGTTAGAAAATAGAGTCATTTTCTTTTGGAACTTTTATGCTGTGGGTTTCTCTCTTCTTGCTGCTAGCACTTTACAAAGAGTCATCTTGAGCCATAGAAATGCTGAACCCAAGCAGTGTGACACCAACAGTCCTATACTCGACTTTTTTCCTGATGCTGAATTTTGCACATACAGTATTTTGGCATGGACTTCTGTTTTGCAAAGCGAAAATAAATTTCAAGTCACCATGTTTTATCAAAACCATATGGCTTAACTCAAAGTTCTTCAGCTTGGCAGGATTTGCTTGTGGAAGCAAACGTGATATGAATAGCTGAATTCCCTCTACAGTTTAAATGTGTTCTTGGAGGGGCCCTGACTGATACTGAAAACAAACTATATTTGATTTAAAGTGATAATCATCTGATTTAATTCCAGTTTGTATTATAAAAATGAAGTTAGATATAAATAGCACAAAAAGGCAAAAACTAAATGGAGATTAATACGGCCCAAAAGAGAGATGTCAAATACATAGGTTAAAATGTATGATTTGGTGGATTCTCTCCAATGCCTCTGTAGAAAATTTATTAAGAGTAATGCTGCCTCAGGACTAGTATTTGAGACTTCTTATGAAGTATGGGGTGCAAGATGCTTTTTACAATCTTTCCTTAAGTAACTGAAGAAAAATAATAGTGAAAAGAACAAGGAGAAACCCATTTTTGGAGATATTACAAATTCAGGCAAGATAAACCTCCTATTGACAGTGGAATAAATCAGGATACTAAAAACTCTGAATATATTAACTTCAGTCTGGCAGGAGAGAAAAAGCTGAGCTCATTAAATTTTACCTGCATTTGCTAATCTCTACTGTTACCAGAATTCATGCACAGGGCAATTACATTATCTACTCATGTGGCTCAAAGGTGGAAGGAGCAGGGTTTGGTTTGGTGCTGCCTGTTGTGGTTCAAAGACAATATGCTTACATTGCATATGAAGTGGCAGTGAAGTTTGTACAAGTTGCTTCTCCTGAGTACAGAGCTCTCGCGGAGAGAGCTGACTGCTGGACCACTGTGCATCATGTAGCAAGTTAGACTCAGATGTGGCTTTCCCCAACCCAACTTCAGCCCTGGCTCCACCAGGAGGGAAACCGCACATCAATTCTCAGATGTGCACTGCCAGGCTCCAAGTACAGATGCACAACAAATTTGCACCAAAAAGAACTCCTCTAGAGCTCTAACTTGCTAATGTAGGCACACCTGCAGGACCCTGTCCCCTGCTTGCACGCACGCGCACACAGAACTAATGAAATCCTCAGTGTCGGTGTGAACTACATACCGTGGCAATTAACTTTTTTCTTATTTATTGCCCCCAGCAGGGCCTTGTACTTTGAACATTAAAATTATTTTATTTAAATTTTTTAAACCGTGGCAAAACGCAGTCCTCATGGGACTGATCATGTAACATGCTAGTTGCAGCAGAATGCAGGTTTATACAGCCATATTTCTGTTTTGAGATATAGCATTACACTGTAAAGTTGGAGTAACTCCAGTGACATCAATGGAGTAGCTGTAGTTATACATAATTTAAACCAAAATTAAAGTTAATTGTCAGTAACCATACACCAGCAAGTCTATCCTCCTCCAAAACCCTTTGTCAAGCAACCATGCTCAGTTCCTCTGCATCAACTAACTTCTAATTCCACTGCAGTAAAGATGGCTGGGGCAACATACATTTTAAGTAGCATTTGGAGTAAATTGAATTGGCAGTCAGAAATCTACCTATCTTTGCATTCTTTTCACATTTTGTTAGCTGAAGATCATCTTGTTCCTTCCTCACCATTTCCAGCTAAAACTGAGCTCAATAAGTCATTGACATACAGGGTTGAAGCTATGACTACAGGTGGTGTGAAGCTGGGACAGGATTGGAGATGTGTCTCATAAAACGTTCTTAGGAGAACCAAAATTTTATGGTATTCCTCCCCTGATACTTAGTATAGTATAAAGTAGACACACCATGCTCATCAATTCTGTGAAATTCAGGCTTATTTAATGATATTTTGCCTCCCTTAAAACCCAGAGCCAATGAAAAAAACCCTCACTTTGACTGGTAAGAATAAGATTAAAATATTAGTGAGACAGAAAATCAATTTTCTTTAGGAAAAATATTTCTTCCAGATAAAAAACTTCAAGAGAATTCACATAAAAACAATTAATATGGTGTTTCTCTAATGACTCAGGTTTCAATTTTTCTCAGCTGTAAGTGTATTTGATAGTCATTTACTTTTCTATTGGAATTACTATTTTTCTTCTTAATGAACTACTTTGAAGTCACTTAAAATCCATGTCATGACACCAGACTCTCTCAGTTATATCTAACCTAGATATATTGATGTCTTAATCTGTATCATGCTAATAATGGATAACGTATGGGAAAAATCAGTTATGTACATGCTATATACTAAAGAGCTCTGATAAAGATAAAAAGACATGCCTGTTACGGCCTTGCTTTAGATGCTTAAATTACGTCTACATCTGACTGCTTTGTTATTCATTTGGCTGTTCCAAGTGTTTGTAGTAATAACAGCAAGAAGAAAAACATCACTGCAGCACTTTGGCTTTAAGGTTGCCCAAGTTCATTTCCTGCCCTACTGCAAGTCTTGCTGGCTATGTCTATATTGCTGTTACTGCCTGTACTTGAGCTAGGTTTAAAAGACAGTGATTAGAGCTAGTTGCATCCATTTAGCCTGTGGCAGCAAGGTTGGGTTATATCTGACTTTTCTTGGTGGAGAGTCTGTTGGCTCCCTTTCAACCAGAGCCAGAGCACAAGGCAACATCTAGGTGATAAGGGACCACTTCATCATTTCTCTTCCTGCCAACATCTCTCCCACCCACGAATAACAACTATCCTTTCTTTCAGGTGATGCAAGCAATTGGTATTTACCTTTGAGAACGGCTTTCTCTATTTCAGGCCTGAAGAAGAACTCATGTGCCTGAACACTGGTGTATTTTTCCAACTATATCAGTTGGTCTAATAAAAGATATGACCTCTTCTTGTCTTGTTTATATCCCTTGATCATAATAGTGACAGCAGCACTACCAGTACAATAAAAATTAGGCAGTGGAGAAGGTCCTGAGCATGGAAACAATAATAATGAACAGTCTTAAGAGAACACTCCCCCTCTATTTTACAAAGGTCAAGCTTCATCATTTTTTCAAATATAAGTGTTTCAGTCAGTTTTAGATTCATACACAGAACCCAGATACAACAGTGACACAATCCGTAGCACAGCAGAGGGGAGCCATCAGCTGTATTGTACAGCTTCTGGCAGCTCTCGCTTTGTTGCTCAGTCTCATAGCATGGATGTCTCTGCTAGCAGGCTCTTCTGCCTCTATCCACTTTCGAGGTCTTGATATAAAGGAGGTGAAATCTTTGTCACCTTTGTTTGTTCCGTATCTTACTTCCCATTTTGTTATCTATTTCATGTATTCAATTTTTCAGGCTTCTGCACTTTTTATTTGGAAAAAAAAAAATAGGTATCTTTAAAAAAAGTAGAATTATATATTATTTTAATTCATTTAACCATGGGAAACAATCTGTGTTCTACCTTTTACTGCTACCCTTTTCTTAGACAACCTGTACAACACTTATTGTTATGGTCACTTCATCTAAGGTCTGGATTCATTACAGCCTTTGTCTTAAATTGGTTTTAGGATACATGTTTGGAGTTCCTGTACTAAGGTGCTTCTGAGTATGTTCATTATGTCCCACCCTCAGAAGACTTTGACAATATTTTATAAATCCTTAAACAATCTTTAATGTCCTTTTATGTCCTTTTTCTACATGTTCGCTCATACAATCCTGGCTGCTTTTGTTTTTTTGATGATACACTTCCAATACAGGCAATTCCTTCACAAGGGCAAACCATCAAAGAATAAATCACTAAGTTTTTTATTATTTCATACTCCTGCTTCAAGCTCCTTCAAAATCTTCACTGAGTTTATTGCATAAATGGTCAAGTTTTTAATCATATCTATTTTCCACAGCATTCTAGAACACTGCATTTAAAATATATCCCTTAAAGCAGTGCAAAAGGAGTGTACGCCAGCAGCAGTATCATGATTGCCAATCTGCAGTATATTGCTGGGGTCTAGGAACCATTAACCTTTATTATCCTTCTTTGTCCAACAGCCACCCTCAGGACCCCCTATTACTATTTGATGCGAAACTTTGTTGGAATAATTTCCATGCTCTTGTTTGTGGCATTCAACCCTGTTCCACAATATGGGATCTTGGAGCTGAAGTTCTGAAGCATATAAATTTTTCTTCGAATTTGAGGAATAGGAGTGAAGTATTTGTTTTATTAGTTTGATTCATCCTTCACTTATCTCTAACTTCCTATTACTTCAGATGAATAAGCACATTTTGAATTCATTTTCTTAATTGATTGTCACTCAAACACTGCCATTCTGTCCATTAAAAATATTATCATTTGAATACTACAGCTCAGAAACTGGGAAAATCACATATGTTACTGGGGACAGGGCAGTGGTTAGATACCAGGTTAAAATCCTGAAGGCTGTTTCTCAGGAAAGAGGAAAGTCCTGAATGTAATTACAGTAAGAAAAGACTTTCTAAAGGGTCCCTTGAAAGCTTTGCAAATAAAAGGAACTGAGACATAGCTCCAGAAAAGAAGATTCTTGTCAAGGAGAGGAATTGAGGTCACTAATTGCCAACACCGAGAAGATCTCCAGAGGAGACAGCAAATCTGTCTCTGAAAAATGGGGTTTTCACTGTTTTCTTTTATTATGATTGGCTCTACAAGAATGCTTTTCAGAGACTTAAAAACTGAAATAATAATCTTCCAGCAACATGATGAAAAACCATATGAAAGTAAATAATGCACCCAATCCGAAGAAGAGTCAGAAATCTCCATGTTATCTATAGAGAAGTCTTAACATCAGAGGAGCCAAGATGAGTTCTGGAGACTCAAACAAGTGGTGTCCTCCATTTGAAGGGCTTATAGAAAGTGAGAGAGGAGTGGATGAGAGGGTGAGATCACAGGTTCCTACCAGAGGGAAGAGTCCCACTCAGAGGGAGAAGGTGTAACCACAGCCCAAATAAGTACTCTTGCGTTAGCTTTAATCCGGCCATCTTGGGCAGCAACAGTAGAGAAGACATCACAGGTACAGAGAGCAGCACAGACTGGCTGCCCAAGCAGGTACCCAGAGACCCCAGCAGGTTTCTACAGTCAGGGAAGTGGAGCGACAAGAACCTAAAATCAGAAATACTTTGCAGTTTGTCATGCTAGCCATGTGTTTCCCTTCCAGAACAGGAATGATGGAAAGCAAACTTTAATAGAGCTTAGGACATACAGCAAGCATCAAGCAATAATGGTGAAGGTAAAACACAAAGAAACACAGGGAAGGATGGGAGGCAAAAGAGTTGCTTTTAAATTGAACAGGTAGGGTCTCAGAAAGATGAAACCAAGAATTAAATTAACAACTCTACTGAACAGGAGATTCAATTCAGTGAAGACCTTGTTTATGCAGCCATAATAACCATACTGAGAAAATACCTCACTGCTTCCCAGGCAGTAAGTGCCTTCGTCTTCCTTTCTGTCCCTTAGCAGTTGACAGTTGCATCATTCCTTCCCTCACTAACATCCGTATTTGCTCCAAAAGAACTGGCCACCATTTCTCTCAAACCATCTTATTCATTCAAGAACACGATTTAAAGTCTTAGCAAATCCCCTCAAACTTCATTACATTTTGAATTTTCCTGTGGAAAGCACAGGCCTGAGCCTAAAAGGGTACCCAGTTCTTCAAAGCATGTCACTGGATATAAGATTATTTCTCCCTATAACTTTGCTTCATTTATGTCCATAGTCTGTCACTGCTACTGAATTCCCAATAACACACTGTGAAAGAATTCAATATGAAGGTAAAATAGTCTATTTTGACCATTAGAAAGGATCTTGCATTTAAAAATAATAATAATAAAAAAAAAATCATTTTCTCCCCTGTGAATTTTTACTGTGCTCCTCTGCTGTCTTGCCAAAGCACTATGAGTGCCCATCAGTGTAATCCAGACAGTGCATCCATCATCTCTGACCACAGCCAGGACTGGTTAACATAGGAAACAGAGATTTTAAAATAATGCAGACTTTGTGTGTGTATTTATGCAGGAAAATGGGAAAGTTCAGCCTTACAGAGACACAAACATGTCATGGCAGCACCACATCTAAATTACAAATATAGTTAATTTTTTTTTTCCATTTTATAACCTCCTATGAATGTGTATATCCTAGAAGAAAGACTCAAGGGCACATGGCAGTCATGGATATATGCCTTGGGTAACCTAACGTCAATGCGCAGCCCCCTCTTTTACAACACATGGCAGGGTCTATTACTCATTTTTTCCCCTGTATCTTCTGCTGATGATGCTGTTCTGCATGGCTCACAGCAAATGACTTTTTTAATGTCATTATCACTCTAATTGGGAATTCTTGATAAGGTACTACCTCCTCTAACAATCACACGGTGTTAGGATCATGCATCCTCATGCCTTGCCTTTGCAGATCCCATAACAAGCTAGCTGCTGTGCAAGAGGCAAAGCTTATTTGAGGTCATGGCACCAACAACAGCAGACCCTGGTGTGGTACGCTGTTTTGAGGCTTTGTGCTGTGGTTCATACTGGGATTTGTACTTAGCAGTGGTGTCCTAGAAAGAAGATTCAAGGGCTTGTAAGAGCTGAAAATTCAGCCTGTGAGAACCATCTAGCACTCATCCGCTTACATGGGTACAAAGGAGCACACATCGCTTTAGCCTCTTTCTGTACTTATAAGCTGATTTTGCTTCAGAGTGCAAAACCTGTTAATGTTGGCTTGCACACAAGTGGGCTTTGTATGTCTGAAATGTATCTTTGGCTGAACACGATACTGAGTGATTTTGGCTATGATACTGAATTACAAGACCTATGAAGCCTCTCCAAATGTGTGTTTGTAGCATTGAAATGGGAAATTGGGAGTGGGGGTACGAGCTTTCAGAAGGAGCAATATGGAAACTTTGGCATCCTTCCACACCCTCTCCTGCTCCATTTCCCCTCTGGAAAATGCTGGAAAGCTGCTCAAGGGCTGTCCTTGTGTGCCAGCATATACTGGTTCACTTTGAGCACTGGATGTGTCACCTGCACAGATTTTGGCTGCAAACATATCTGAAGCTTACATAGCTTTTAAGAACGATACAATTTTCATGAAGAGAGCAGCATGTTTTTTGGAAAATACTCACACTTCACATGCTTTCTGGAAGCATCTCTTAGATTTGCAAGATCCAAGAAATTAAAGTTGCAGTTCTTTATTGTGCTAAGGAAAGGTGATAGGGCTGACTAGGCAGTCTCCAAATAAAGTTTGGAGTTCATTCAAAAAGTTAGAAAATCCCAAGAGTATCCAGGTATGGAAGGAATGGTAGTGAAAATACTCTTCAAAAATTGAATGCAGTGACTTCCCTGACATCAATCCTGGGGTTAGTTTAATCTGTCCAATACCATATGTGCTTTTGACTTGCATGAAGCCTGTTTTAGAAGAAGTGCATACACTTTCAGGGAAACATTATAATCCTGTACATTCTCTCACACCTTTTGCTCAAAATACAGTCTAATCTTACTGAAAGTACATAGCTCTTCAGTGTGTTTGATAATAAAAGCAGTAATTCTTCAACATGAACATAGTACTATTTTCTTTTAGCGTCTAGTCCTTTTCTCTGAGCCTACTTCTATATGTTTGATAATACAACACATCCGTTGATGGAGAAGAAAAGCTTTAACAGAAGACAGAGAAATACAACGATCTGACTGGCGTTGTTAGGCTCCATCAAAAGAGTAGGCATGCAAAAATAGGTTTGTTTTCCAGTGCTCTAAGTTGACACTTTTCCACAGTATACAAGAAACTAAGGCTTTACTTGGAGAGCACAGCATCACTTAGCATTTCATAGAGCGTTTTGGTTTTGTTGTGGCTGGGAGGCAGAAGTAATCACCGACCTCCCTCTCAGAAAGTAACAGCTAGAGCCCGTGCTAAGTGTATTCTTTACAGTACAGTCGAGTAAAGCTGGGAAATTGCCAAAAGCACTGTGTAAATCAAGAAAGATTAGAAATAGGTGACTGCCAAGCAGCTATAGCAGAAAGCCCCTATATGCAAACAAGCAAAAATATCTTCTGCCCTAAGAAAAAAAGAGCTTTAAAGAGGCTTGAAGTGTAAATACTATTGAGATATGTTATAAATCTTTAGAAATTGAAATGTGAGAAGAGAAGGCTCATGCAACCATAGATTTTTTCACTCAGACTGGATTTCTGAGAGTCAAACACTGCTTTATTAACCATGACACCACGACAGAAGCATGATGTGGTTGCTGCCTTCTGCCAGTCTCCTTGCCCCTCACCACAGCCATTAAAATTCCAGAAAGAAAGGAGCTGCAGAAATAATGTTCTTATTGGACAGAGTCTATATTGTTTTTAACTATCCCTGCAAGAATTGTACTTGCTTTGTTCATTTCAGAGAATGCTTGTTTCTGATACTTATGGCTGAACATCTGTTTTATAATCTCTGGAGAAAGCTGTGCAGAATAAATTAACTGCCATTAAATACAGAGCAGCGTTGATCTATTCTACTCCCCAATTCAGAACATTGCTGTTATTTAAGGGCTTGAAATGTTTCTCTTCATGGCTAATTGGTCATGATCCATGTGACAGCTCCTCCTCTCCTAACAGTAAATATCACTAAGGGTTTCTTTGCCTTTCTTAAAGTCTGTGTCTTTATCTTAAAACTTGATTGTTCTCATCTAGGCAGTGGTTTTGACAGAGTTAAAGGTAAGGTGGAACCAGGATTAAAACACAACTAAAACCCAGACTGCCCTGACAACCCAGAAAGCTGATGTCAGGCATCATCCACCCTACCATAAAACCCAGGGATGAAGAAGCCAAATTGCCCTAATCAAATATGAGAAGGGAAAGTATCCACTCACTGCAGAATTTGTGTTATGCCACACTCATGACACCAAGGAGGGAGAGTTACGCACATGGCTTCTGGTGGGAAACCACGTGAAGCACCCAAGATGCCACATTTGCTGCTGCATGGCTTCTAAGCTGGCTCTTGGAAAACCAGTTAGCATCTTCATTTACCAGTTAGCAGTCCCATTACAAATTCACTGGTGAAAAAGCATCTCTCAGGCTGACATGCTGTTACTTACTGTTACTTTCCACAACACATTCCTCCTTGTATCTGATCTTTTTATGTGGTCTCCCTCTGTATCTGCCTCACTCGGTTCCTGCCTCCTCAGCTGTCAGCCTGTCAAAGCTGGCAGGCTTTGCTTTTTTCCATTATTCAAAAGGATACTGGGGACAACAACATAATTTAAATTGCTTTGGTCCTTTCCCTCTCAAGGCCTCATCCTGTTCCTCATCCCTGTGCCCCACATCTTCCTGTGGGCTCTGCTTGCCTCTGTGATTAGAATAATCTGGCAATATCACGGTGCTGATCACAGTTGATCACAGCAGCCAAACATGAGGTTACCAGGAGGTAACAACTTCACAAGATCCACAGAACAAAAAAAAAAAAAAAAAAGAAGCAGCTAGGATTTTTAGAAATAATTGAGCATCCTGTTTTTCTTTAAATTTTAATGGGGATGAAGGTCCTACACTGAGCTGATGACCCAGAACCGAGCTTGTGCTTAGGAGAAAGAATACAAACTGAAAACACTATGATTATATCTTTGCTTTTTCTTTCTTTCTTATCAGTTGCAGTAACTGCATTCTCTGGCATGCTAAACCAGTATTTGTTTTTTAATATTTATTTTTGAACTAGAACTATTTTACACTGAGTAGAAATTATTTTCTGAACAATTTTTTTTTTTTAAAGTGACTGCACAAGAATTCAAAATCATAAGGTTGGAACAGGAAAAAAAAAAAAAAAAACCACAAAACCAGCAAGTTAATTTGAAGAAAGTTACCTTTGAGTTTGGAGGCAGGAAGCCTGAGCTGTCACACCGACTTGCCATTCACCTCAGAAGTCACATAAGTGAACACCCTAAAATATGTTTACAGTTTTGGGGCCCCGAGCCTGGAACAACAGATCCTGATTCTTCCAAAGTGTATTTCCCATAAATTTCCCCCGAGTGTGTTGTCCTGCCAGAAGCAAGGCAAACTATGTATGTCTAAATATTCTGCCCAAAGTTTGAGATGGTGAAAAATTAAAAATTTTGAATATATCCCGAGTTTTTCTATATCACCAATGACACAGATAAGAGGGAGGATACATCACAATATTTTGCTGCCTAAGGGGGCCTCTCATTTGGGAGTTAATAACTGAGTAAAAATGATTACAGACAAACTAATGTGCATACTGGAAAGAGAGACAGTGGTCTGTAAATAAAACAATTTTACTTCCTTGCTAAACTGGATCCAGCAAGTGTATTCACCATTAAGAATTATAGCTGGAACAGGGGCTGCAGGAAGCAAAACTCAATGAGGAAATTAATATTCAGTGCTCAAGGCCGAGATCATCATACAAATTTCTGCTGCTTCAATGCAAGCTGAGACCTACTCAGAAGTTCATTGTCCCTGTAGTGTGACACTTTTTATCAGTGTTTCCCTACTCTAATGAAACTGCTTCCTGGGCCACCCTCAGAATTGAGAGGCTAATTCACTTTTTTTTGAGTCTATAACCTGCAATGGCTATGCTCAGCCTTACTGAGAGGACTAACGATGTGAAAAAAAGCCGGAGACAGCTCCAAACTGGTAGTTGATATCTTAATAGCAGCTTTTCTCCTAACATCTTCACATTATGTCTGTACTTACCAAATCAGGCACACAAGTACTCAGGAAACAGACAGGGCAGAATTGTTGCTACATTAAACATTTTGTTTGTTTTGCATCACCTTATCCCTTTCCTTGTGAAAATTAATTTGACATTTTTTCAGTATCTTAATTCCAGTTTACTCCTTTCTTCATTTATTTTTCAAAAATCTAAAGCTGTCTATTATACTCTTTGAAATTTTCCTCCATATCATTATTTCTCTTCCCTCTTCCCCTGGATCTCTTTCTTTTGCACTCCTAGCTAGCATGGATTCCTAAGGCACAATTTGAGGGGTGTCTTGGTGGATGCTTTGTGAAATAAGTGCCATGGAAAGCGGACGGGGGGGTGGAAATAAAAACAAAGCAAAGAACACCTTAAAGAGGAAAGATTTAGGCTAACCAGTCTTCATCCTGGCAAAGACACTTCTTCACCCCCCCTCCAAACAAACAAGGAGAAAAGAGAAGTGCAGAAGGAACCCCAGTTGTTATTAGTAGCTTGGTTCCCAAGAAGCCAGTACTTACAAGTGTGCTTACACATCTGCAGGAGCTCTGCTTCTGCAGGTATAGACCTCCTTTTTCAGCTGGTGTTGTATAAAGTTTGCAAGATCACAAGAGCCAGACCAAAAAGAAGTGGTCACAGCACTTTAATGAGGTGCCGCTTGGTTTTGCCTTGGTTCTGAGAGGCACCCTTTGCCTCCAGGTCCTCTGGGAACCCTCTGATGAAGTCTGGCATGTCACTGAAAAGTTATTTTCTCATGCTTTACTGTCCTTTTAAGTCTTTCATCCTTACCCATTTCTGCAAGTTAAAAGCTTTCTAGTTTAACAGCTGACATTTCCCTCAGATCTGGAGCTTAGTGCTTGCCAGAAACCAACTTCTACCAGAAGGAAAGAAACCAGGTGGAAACTCACATATTGAAGCTTTTCTCCTTCATGCCTGCAGCCTTGTTTTATACTGCCTGAGCACAGACACTAACCTCATTACCTCCAACTTTAAACAACCCCAGTGCAGACAACAGATCAAGGAACAACAGAGCATTTTTCTTTTGTTTTGAACTACTCATTAGCCAACAGCTATAAGCTTGCTTTATTTATTTATAAAAATTTAATTTTATCTGATATACCATACATGTGAATGCTTTTAAAGCTTATGCCTTAAGGTTTGGAAATTAGCAAATACAGAGCTGCTCGTTTGGTCCTCGGGTATTATCCACATCTCAGCGGGATCTCTAATGGATTTTCCACATCATTTAATATCTTGCAAGATACAACAATACATTGTGTCATTTTTCAAAAGCAATTAAGCTAAAGTTATGATTTGAGGGAAGCCGCCTGCCACTTCATCAGAAAGCAATATGTTTCCTTTGCCAAAGTCTAGCCTTCACAAGGAGACCTAATATAACAACTCCAAAAATTAAAACTTTGGTTCTGAAGAAATATTTGTAGAATAGCTCCCCTAAATGGTAAATGTTACATGCATGGATAAAAACAGACCCTAGAGTTCCTCTGTTTAGCACTATAAACTGTGTGGGCATAACCAGGTCTAATCCAAAAGCAGCATAAGTAGTATGTATAAAGAAACACCTCATCCAGTCACTCTACCTTATTGATTAGCTAATACATCGATACGGCTCCCAGGGCTGCCATGTGGCCATCCTGGCTGGACAACAAGCAGAGGTTCTGAAGTTCCTCTGAACCTGCCCATGGAGACAAACCCTGTGTCCACTCAGACTTCTGGGAGAAGTGGCATGGAGCAGAGCCCACAGTAACAAGTTTTACTGATTATCACTAACGTTGTCCTGGCGACAAGGTGGTAGTTGAGATGGTCAAAACAACAAGGAAGACAGAAGAAGGCAAGGCCATGGCCAAGCTCCAGAGGACAAGGAATAACCAGGGATAGAGAAGAGATGAATATCAGGAGCTGCCTGGAAGTCACTGCTTAAAGCTGTCCAAAAGCTTCCATGAAATATCTTTAGGCAGACATACAAACTGCATGCACACGCTGAGCCAACTTACTGACTTACAGACAGCAGCTATTGATCTCACTAGAGGTAAAATATCATTTTAAGCTGTTTTTAGTAGCTTGTAATACACTAATTTCTTTTAATCTCATGCTTTTTTATGCCTTCATCTATGCCAAAGCTGAAATATTTTCTTAAAGTTGAATGGAAATCAGCTCACAATTTCTGATCTGAGTTTAAAACATAAGCAATTTTGCAAACCTAATTATACATATTTAGAAAAAGCTTAGAGGCTGATTAGAAGCTGTTCCTGCCCTGGAGACCTTAGACGCTTATGAAAATCCGGAGATCAACAAAGGGCAGAACCATCATGCTCATTTTGCACATTTCATTAGATCTAAAGAACAAGCCAAACGTGTGGCAAGGAGGAATAGGGCAGGGTAGGAGGTCTGGCTCATAGCCTTACAGTTACGTGCATTGCAATGCAAATTTCTCACATATGCAGTAAAGTTGCCATTACAGTTTGATCAAGAGATGGTTTAAAAATGTATTAACTGAACAGTTTATGAATAACTTCTTTTTGCAACTTGTAATTTGTTCCAGTTCCAGTCCAGAGAGCAAGAAACCTCATCTCAGACATTTGCATTAGGTCCCAAAGAGATACCAACCCTCTTGCTTCAAAGCACAAAACAACCTGTAACTGCGGAAACTGAGAAGAAACTTCCCAAAACATGGAGGCTTTTGGGACCTACCTAACTGAGAGTTTGTTTTTCCACATGGTGTAAGGCATAGCACTAGGTACTCTGAGGAAAAGGCACTGAATTAGGATCAATTGGGTAATACTCTCTTTTCTATGCACCTGTCCATTATTCAGATCAGTTACTTATATTCCTAGTAGAGGGTTCAGGTGTATCTCATTCCTTAATAATTAGCATAACTAATGTGATCTTGCATGGCAAAAGAGATTTATCAGCCAATCTTACTCATCCTAACTTTAGCCTATAATTTTTTTTTTCAGCTGAATGAAATATTACTCTGACTGCTGTCACTAGCTAGAAAAGGACAAGTTAAACAGTTCTGTCACCTTTAAACTTCCTGTAATGATTTAGTAAGGTTTTGTTAACTCTTTCAAATATATACATATATTTATTCCAGGTTGATTTCAATCCTGTATGTTAATGGCAGTTCTAGACATACAAGGGACAAGACATTTTTTATCTATTTATGTCCATTTTGCAAAAACTAATCTTGCAAAAGCTAAGTGGAATCTGATAAGAAGGGCTCTTGTATTCTATTGTATTACAAAGAACTACTCATGATCAGGTTCACTCAATGAAAGTGGAAATCATCTATGTTTTCTTAAGTACGGACTTGTAAAAAAACCTTTACTGTGTTGGGATCAGAGTGGAAACTCACTAGCAAAAGTCATGAGCATTTGCCATTACAACACCAGAAGACTGAAATCCTCCTTCATGTTTGGGCAGCCTATGAGCCAGTGTGCTGCTCCAGATGCAAATATGGCACCTTGACACCAGCAGAGAGCAGCTGGCTGGTCTCTTGCAACCTGCTTATGGCAACTCAAAAATCGGTTTACAATGACTTTGCTGTGTGGACGGAAAAGAGACTGTATAACCCCTATTTTGGAAATTAACTGAGCACAGAGCAAAGGGAGCAAATTCACAAGCTGGAGCACGGGCTACAGGAATGATAGTTATTACAATGAAATAAAATACTTCTTTCCTAGCCCTAATGTAACTTATTTAATGTAAATCTGGTTGGCAGCTCACTTCAAACCACGTATGATAAGGACTGGAGACACTTATAATCACTGCTTTATTATTTGTCTTCCATTTGCTAATAGGAACAAAAGACACTAAGTTATTTTTCTAAGAGGAAAGGAGAACTCCTATTGCCCCACACTGCATATATACAGATTATTCTAATGTTCATATAACTAGTGGGCTGTCCAATGTAAATACACAATACAAATTATTGAAGAGATGTTTTCAATGGAACTTAAGCTTTTATGTCAACTGCTATTTTTGAAGACTTGCATGGAATCAAACGCATGTTGAAAGGACAGGTAGAAGGCTGGAGATCACCACGCCTGGCAGAATTCTTGGGGCAGGAGAGCAATTTCTTAGTAACTATGGGTTGATACTTCCACAAAGAAATGAACAATATGATTGAAGGACAGTTCTGAAACACTTTATATTGAAATAATATTGGAGGCAGAAGCTGGAGCTAAGAGTGAAGATAGATACTTGCTATATATTAATGTTTCTGTAATTATTTTCATACCACAGGAAACAGGATATACCTTGTGATCAAATTAGTATTGAAGGAAACGATCCTCCAACTACATAAGTGTGGACGCCATGGTGTATTTGCCTTGAACTCTAGAATTGTTTAACCTTGAATGTCAAATAGTTCACATTTTATGGTTTCAACTGTATAACAAACAAAAAAAAAAAACAAAAACAGAGCTTTTCACAAATTTTACATTAGTGTACAATTCCCAAGATATTTGGGGGGGGGGGGGGGGAGGGGAACAGGGTGGGGACATGGGATGACACACACAAAACAAAAAAAAAGAAAGAAGTATTTGGTAAACCTGTCATTATCCAGCCCGAGATAATTCTTCTAGAGAATTACCATGATTTGTAAAAATCGTCCTCCTTCTTAATTGCCAGCCAAAGGGCAAGAGTTTTCAAAAATAGCACAGCTACCTCCCACACACTACAGTTTTGCCACCATGTTACCTGCCCATATACCAGCATCCCACAGTGTCATGGCGAGACACCTTTCCTCCGGCAGCCACAAGAACAAAACCTTTATATCCCCTGTTGAGGCATTTTTAGACTGCATTTGGCACACCGTAAGTTCGGAGTTAAGACTTATAGATGACATCCTCAGCATCTAAACCGAAAGCCTTGGTTTCTATCACAAATGTAATAACTATGTTGACACCATTCTGCAATACTTCTTCTATTTTAAAATCAATTTACCAAATTCCACAATCAACATAAAACAGTCAATGACAAACTGCCATATTAATGAAATGGAGAAAGTAGCACAACTTCTACAAAAATTATTAAAACTCATAATACATGTAAGAAGAAGATTGTATTTTGAAATACATTTTCCCACTTCGCCCCTCCCACCATTCACCTCAGCCTACAACACATCTCAAATGCATTGTGGAAGCCTATCCACAAGCTGACAAGTGGTGTTTGCAACCAAACTGCTCCAGAACAAAAATTGCAATACCTGCCATCCTACCTTTATATGGTCATGATAATTGTCCCCCAGATGAAAGTACTCAAGAACTCTGAATACAACATGTGGATATTTCAGTGAGTGATATATTTCATCCAGTGCATGCAGGGAAACCACATTGGTGGCACTGAATTACTGCTGTACCTTGACAGAGAATGGTTATATCTACTAAGTTTAACAAAAAACTGCCTCTGATCTAAGTCAGACATCTTCAAAAATCCACCAAATGCCTTTGAGAGATGGGAATTAAATTCACTACTTAAAAAAAAAAAAAAAAAAAATCAGAAGACACACCGGTTTTATAAACTACAATGGTATTTCCCTCAGCCTGTCCTGTTTGATCTCTCTGTTCCTCCTGTGCAAACAACTTCTCCTCTTGGCTGTTCCACCACGACTGAACTTGTCACCTCCACACCTGCCAACTCCAAAAGTGCTAATTACTCCTTTTTTTCTCTTGTCACCTAATTGATTAGTATAATTAAATTAAAATACGAGCAGTTGTTTCTAATGTGTGGTTAGCTTTGAGTTTGTTACTTCTTTGTCAGATATCATGAAAGTACCATGTGCCAGAAAGCTTTTTTATTTCTGCATCAGGCTGCTTAATAAAACCTGTTAAATCTCCCTACACCTTTTTTTTCTCTTGTGTTCTTAGACTAGTATAGCTACAACACAAACCAGCTGTTACTATACATTTGTAAGGCGATTTCTGAGTTAATTGAACCAATTTATTACTGTAAAATAAGTGGGATCTATTGCATTTTGTCTTGTTTAGATTTCTTTTCTGAAGGCTAGATTTTTTTTTGATTCTATCCACTTTAAATAAATGACACACTTGAACAGTCATAATGGGGAAAGTTTAGCAAAGTAAGTGTCATGCACTGAGCCCAAACTCATTGCAGGGAACTTCCTACATGTTAGAAGTCCTGTAAATTTATTTTGCTTGAGTCAATTTTCTACCCAAAATAAGAGCCAACAAGTAATTTTTTCTATCTGTTTGTTTTAGCTATAGGGCTTCCTTTCACTTTTGAAATTTAGAGTAAACAAGTTTAGGCTCTGCAAAAAATTTTCAGATCTCTGAAAAAAAATTTGCAAACTTCTTAGGACGTAGTCACAGAGGAATATAGGAATATATAGGAATGTATATATTAGTGTGAGTGAAAATTTTTAAGACAGCATTAATTTTCATCTTGAAGTAGGGTGTTGTACTCCACACACAATATGTTCATTATTAAACATTTACATTTTGGTTTCTATCACTATTTTTTCTCTTGCCTTTTGGCAGCTGTCAGAATTTATAGAAGGAATAGGAAGAACTTAAGGTCTGTGGTATTTTTTTGGTTGCTGCCTGTCTTTCAGTTCATCTGGAATGCATAGACTGGCTTTTGCAAATATTTTCTATCTAGCTCTATTCTAAAGAGTTTTCAGCGAGACTCTTTCTTTGTCATTTATGTGCCGGAATGTAAGAGGAACTCACAAAGTCTTCCGTACATGAAGTGTGTCTTCTGGACACTCTTCTTTCTGTAAAGACTCTATAGTGACAGATAATTAGGGATTACTGGTATGGAAGTGAGAAGGATAAATAAAATAAACACAGGAAAAATAAAAGGGATTAAATATAAACTGGGTTCATGATTAACTGTCCTTAAAAACCCTGTCTTTAAGAAATATCTTGATGATTCAGACTACTGTGTAATACTAGGTCTCTGCAAGACTTTCACTCTTTCATTCCTCCTCCTTTTCTCTGTTTTCCACATTTGCTATATTTAATCTCTGATTAGATGTAAATGCTGGGAATCAGGCAGGGGTCACCTTGAGTTTGTACAGCACCTAGTTCAAATGAGTCCTATTCTTAGTGGCAAAGTTATTACTGGATGTCATAAGATCACTCTCAAAATAGCACTCCAAAAAATCAGTTTCATGGGTCCCAGTCCTGCAAAGACTCTGCCAGAATTAATTGGACCATTGGAGAAGCATGAAGTAAAATAAGTGCAAACAAGTCTTTGCAGGATCACAGATGCATGCTGGAGGCTATGAATATATTCTCTGCTGCATTTCAGAGGCAGAAGTCTAAGCATATGGAGCAGGTAAGCTGAACTTATGTTACTTAGCATTTATGGAATGAGCAACTGTGAAAATACTGTGAAAATATGTGAAGGAGAGAACTAAACCTTTTTCATCACATTTTTCACCAAAGAAGTTGCTGAAGACAATGGAGCTTGTTTAGTACTGAAGACACAAGGTATGCTGCCTTTCTTTATTGAAAGTTTCAGCTGAGTGGAAAAAAAGAAAATTTAAAAAAATCACTTTCAGATAGGGAAATTATTCCTGGGTGTGGGTGTGGATAGAAAAATAAGGGTAGTGCTTAAGATTAAGCAAGGAGTAGGAGGAAATGTCTGTAGAGGGGAAAGTAGAATTTTATAGCCTTAAAGTACAAAGTTAAAAGACATCTGAAATACATCTGAAATACCATCAGAAATAACATCAGTAAAGAGAATGCAAAATTATGAAGCATACCTTGATCATTTGCCAATAGGGGTCAAATGCAATTTCATTTTTTCCTGCCAGAAATTGAGACTGAATTGATTTTCTTCTGACAGTGAAAAAAAGGTTCCATTAACCCCAAATAAATCTTTTCTTTTTTGTTTTCTTTTGTCCTTTTTTTTTTTTGAGGCTTTATAAGAAAAACAGTTGAGAGAATTATTAAACTGTTGGAGGAGGAGTCATAGCCATCAGCCCAGATGATTTTCAACAGCTCTTAGGATGTGTGTGGCCTAAATTCGTTTCTTGCCTCTAAGGCTCAGAAGGCTCAAACCGACAGCTCCTACCTCCCAAGAAAGAGACCTCGGGAGCCTCTATTTCTTTTTTTTTTTAATGGATCAATTCCAGCAGGAAGCTGTTCGAAGGAAACCTACAGCAAAATCTCTTTTCAACAAGTGGTGAGACTGTTCCCAAGGAATTAGGAGACCATTCAATCACTTCAAATATCTGGGCAGCACAATATGTCTAAATATGGTAAAATATGGTACTATGAAGGAAACTTTCAGGTACAACTATACATTAGCATAACTAAGTAAACCAAAGGCAACCCAGCAGGATAATTCACCTACCACCATTTTTGTTCGTAGGTACCCAAAGCAGACACTCATCTAACCCTGCAGTGGGGAGTCAGATGGAGACGGCAGGGAGTGCGGGAGCAGGAAGCAGGCTGCCCAGGAAGAAGGTCCTGGCACATCCCCTACTCCCACCTCCTCTTCTGGCCAGGGAGAGCTCTGACAGGGACTCATCTGTGCATTTGGCGTTGTCTCTCTTCAGTTGTCCAGTTCCTGCCATTACAGGACCTCCTTCTCCCCTCCTCCTTTTGCTTCCATTGGTTTCTAGTATCTAGTGAGGACTTCCAGCTGGTCCTTAAGGTTGGCCAAGCCTGGACCAAGCCTTTTCTGGCTGTCTTTGAAGTACCAAAGCCCTGGCTGCTTCCCAGAGGGGTATTTCAGCAGTGTTGTGCTGCAGCCAGACAAAGGAGGGATGGGCAGGAAAAACAGGCGCTGTGGTAGGGCCTCTGGAAGAGATGGAATTGTCTTGGGAAACTGAGAGCAAAAACAAACAATCATGCCACCCACTGGGTGTTTTGCCTCTGACTTTAACTTAAATGAAAGGACACAGACTTTCTCATCCTAACCATATAATTCCTGTCATCAGTAACCATCATGATTTTAACTCTCAAGTCAGTAGTGTGACATTGTCCATGCTGTATATTCACAACCATTGGCTCGGTCTCTTGGCTCCCCTAATGCAGACCTATAAAAGATTTCCAAGATTAGGATTAAAATCTTTCTGATTTAAACCAATACCCACATCATAGTTATCCTCCCATAACTCTTTCTGCCTCTTTCCAGAGAAGCCAGCTGTTCCAGAGAACCAGTCCACCACATTTCAGTATTCAATTTGCAGAGCCAAAGTGCAAACGCCTGTAAATTCACATCTTACTGTGCTACCTTCACCTTTGAAGCAATCATTACAGAACACTTTCCATCAAAACTGGAGCATGAACAACCTTGCAGAGAAAGGCCATGAATTAAGGACTCTGTTTCCAATGTTGTCAATGCTTTTTTTAAGTGCAGTGCTAAATTAATTTATGATAACAGACAGCTGCATGCAGTAACTTTCCCTCTATACATTACACAGGAGCACAAATCCAACAAATAATTCAGAAGGAATTATTTGTAACATTCATAATCATACTTACTCACAAATATGCCATAAAATGATCCCAGGCTGGCAGTTTAATAGCTTTATCTCTGATTACTGTTCCCATAAAAACCTTGGAGAAACAGAAGTGCCTGCATTTGGATGACAAAATCCCCAGCTATTTCAAAGACAACTAAAATTTTAAAACAATAAAGATGTTTTTATTGTTCCCTACAGTAAAAGCATGACAGACTAAATAACGATACTAGCATAAATTCAAGGAAAGCCTCTCTATCTAGCAGAGGCTGAGACAGGAATCGTTGGCCTCAGGCATTAGCTCAGTCAAGTATTCATAGCAATCTTCATAGCAATTCTTATTTCAAAGTAAAAAGAGCCTATGTTAAGATAGATTTGAGATACTTTTCCAGTTTTAATGTGTTTTTTCTTTCAGATATCAAAGGTGCTTTGGCACAGGGTTTTCAAAACAGTTTTCTACTCTCAGTGCATTCTCCACTCTGCACAGACGTTGTAATTGTCAGTAAAACACATCCCCTGTCGTGCAACTTTCCTTTTATTCCAAAATTGCAACTTTGACCTCCGTCCCTTCCTGAGCTGGCTGGTATTTGTCTCCCTGGGGCCTGCCGCTTCCTTTCCATACAGCATCTTAGTCTTCTCCATGCCCAGACAGACGGTGAGGACTCCTACTAAGCTGGTAGCACAGCTCTGCCCTTCCAAATACACTCCCAGGATTTGGCAGGAGGCTACGCTCCACACATGCAGCAATGGGACAGCCAGGCAGCCTTGCTGGATCTCATCTGCAGGGACCTGAGGAAAAAGTTTGCTCCAGGATTGTGCTGGGATATGGGATCTGGTCACGGTTTATGTGTCAAGCAAGGTGAGAAATGTTACAGGATTATGCATTAGACTTGGTGCTTTCATCAGTTACTGCTCATTTTTACTTTCTGACATTCAGGGTGGGATTCATCTCTCCAAAGGGAAGTTTTTACAACTGGTCTGGAGTTCCAGCAGTCCCTATATAGCCAGGAAAGAAATGGGCACTTCCAGGGTGCCTATGGCAAATTGGTTAAAATACCTGGTTTTCTCCATGGCTTATAAATGCAGTTCGTACAGTTAACTAGGCCATCTGCACTGCAGACATGTAAAGGTGTGGGAAAAAGGGGAGATGAATCCCCACTTTAATCATCAGCTCTGTAGCTATAGCACAATAAGTAGGGCAAAAAAAGAAATTTAAAAAAAGGGGGGAGGGATGTTTTAAAGCAGTTATTTTATAATCGCTATCCTTATGCCTCTTTAATTAGACATCTTTGGGCTGAGCAGAGAATTATCATTAACAAAGAACAAGGAAAAAACTTTTTTTGTTCCTAAACATGAACCTACAGTGATGATGCAGTGGAGTTGCTTTTAAGGGGTCATGTCTATTCGTCCTGTCATCACAGAGCCAAAACACATGTCTATGGCCTCCACAATATTTGAAATTTCTTTGAACCATGTTGTCTAGCCCAGTAAAATATCAATGATGATATTAGTCTAACATCTACATAAGGTAATACTATATCTGAGAATCATATTATTCTTCCATTTCCAGTCAAAGAAGTGTCACTAGAGGAATGGCTTTTTGTCACTGGAATTATATCTCCTCTGCCAAGAATCTAAAATGCTCTTACTGGTAAGGTTTTATCTACGGAGAGGAAACCATGATGCCTGGAGTGCTCTGGGCATAAAAAAGGGGATGTGGAACTAATCAGTGGTTGCAGTAAAAGGGTTTGGAAACAGAAATTTGTCTCCCAAGGGAAATTCTAACACTTGAAATGGTTTTCATTCTGAATTTGAGAAAAAAAAAAACCTGCAAAAAGATTAGAATTAAAACAGAAAGAGAGAGACTGATTCACAACCAGCAAAAGATTTTGTTTCAATAAAGTAAAACCACAGAAAATGGAAGTTAAAACAATAACTTGAAACAACAAAATAGAAAATATGTATTTTGCCAATGGAATGAAATGAGCTGGAAAGAATCCTTTCTACTGCCTTTTAAAAACAATTTCATCAAAACTGATACACTCTTGTGAAGCTTTTCAGTTGCTAAACCTGTCCTTTCCGACTTTTGCTAAATGACATTTATCAGCAGCAAAATTTTCTATCCAGTTTTCAAGCAGATCTATTTTAGGGGATCATGCAAAAAGTGGTTAAAAGCTCCCAGGAGCAGTCTAGTGTTGTCGGAGCCAGACTGATCTAAGAAAGCAAACAAGGGGAGGTTTGTGGAGAGAGGCTACAGGTTGCCACAGGCCAGCTGAGATCGGCACAAATACAGGTGAGGTATAAGGCCTTCTGCAGGGTGGAAATAAAAGCAGCCATCTCCAAAGGTACTCGCATTTGTGGACAATTAGCTGAGGTTAGGCCATTTGAGAGAAAAGCTACCTGCGAGGTCCACTCACAAGTGGAGTCCTCAGTCCTTATGGAAAGGTAAGCAAGTTTTTAGGGTTCATTGCAGTTTGGTAAACAGTTAAAGAAATAAACAAGTTCAGAAAAAAGCAAACACCAAGTCACTTTTCTCTCACCTTTGGCGGGTACTTGCATCCACTTCAGTTTAATATTTTTGTTAAGGATCTGGATGATGAAATGCAGCCTGTCTGTACTCTTGCACATCTTCTCAAACAGGACTGGCTGTGAGCATTTGGGAGAAATGGGTTCTGTTTCTAGGTAAGCTTGATAACTTTGAAGAAATGGTCTGAAATCAACAATAGCCAATTGTCACAAGCATTCGTTCAAGGAAAAGGAATCAAGGAGATGCATACAAAATGGAGAAAAAATGTCTTAGGCAGCTTTCTGGTAGAAAAAGAGCTAGAGGAGGTGACACTGGGTCACAAAGTGAATACGAGTTAATGTGATAATATTTGGGAAGTGTCTACATAAGAACTGGAAGAGAATCAGTGATGATGACTAATGTATCCAGTTTTAAGCAACATACCCAAAGAGGCAGATTGAAAGAGAGAGAACAACAAGAATGACAAAAAGTTGGGAAAAAAAATGGGAAAAATCTTTGAAGAAAAGTGGATGTTTGGCATCTAAATATTTTTACTAAGGAGAATTTTACAATATTCTTATCAACGTATCTTAGATTCATCATAATTGATCCTTGAGGTCCCTTCCAACCTGGTATTCTATGATTTTATTGATTCTATGATTCTATTGTATTAACGGGTACAAGTCACTCCCAGGGAGATTCCGATTGGACACGAGAGGTAAATTTTTCACAATGAGAACAGTCAACCATTGGAACAATCTCCCCAGGGAGGTGGTTGACTCCGCTATGCTGAACATGTTTAAGACTCAGCTGGACATGGTGCTGGGCCATCTCATCTAGATTGTGCTGGAAAGGTTGGATCAGATGACCCTTGAGGCCCCTTCCAACCTGGGATTCTATGATTCTAAGTATTGTGGATTGCCAGCTTCCAACTGATTGTACTGTGTTGTGTTTAATCTGTGAATGGTTGGTTTGAAGTCTTGACCTCAGCTGATGAAAGGATTCTGTTAGTGGAAGAATTATGCTTAATGCTGTGAGCTGCTAATTCATACAAAAAGTGAACAGAGAAAGAAGTAAATTTTAAAA
The DNA here is from genome assembly GCF_965183815.1 of Platalea leucorodia. NCBI lineage: Eukaryota > Metazoa > Chordata > Aves > Pelecaniformes > Threskiornithidae > Platalea > Platalea leucorodia. Next base: position 75,674,357 of record NC_138828.1, read on the forward strand.
CAGGGACACAAAGAGGGAGAAACTGCCAGTTTTCTATATTTTCTCCCTAACCCCTAAGAGATAAAATAGTACTGGGCTTAGTCCCAGATTACAGAGGAAGAGGAAAAGGGAAACTAATTTTCTTGTTTCGAGTGTAAGACAAGAATTTCAGTAGTTTTATTTGGAACTTCTGACTGCAAGCTCCAGTGGCAGGAGATTTTTCTTTGATGCTAATGCAGCACTGATAAGTAGAGTACTCTTATGGTGCTCAGTAAATTATTCTGCTTTGTACTGAGCCAGACATCAGCCAATACAGAGATAAGATGGAGCTTTGCCAAGTGGACAAAAACATACAGTCTCTGACTTGCATAATTTTTTTTTTCCTTTAAGGGGAAAAAGGATATAACAAAATGTATTTGTTGGCTAAATGGACCTTATCTCAGTTACATGGTTGTACCCTACAGCACTAATGCTGAGTACAATTAACCTTATTCCAGATATACAATACTGAAATTGTCATCAGAAGCAGTCCTGAAATTTGGGGCTATTCTGCTTTATAAGGAGACCAGAATGAAAACCATCATGTATAGCACTTATCTAAATGACTAACTGAACGAGTCAATGATTTGGAGCCCTTTTATAGCCAACTTCAAATCTATTTTTGACAACAATCCATCTTTTCAGAACAATAGCCTCTAATTAGGGGTATGAGAAGTTTGTCTGCGGACTTTTGGCAGATGTTTACCTAAGCATACGCTGTTCCTGTTTCACAACCATGTGTTAAATTGACAATTACCACTGTATCCTCTAATGCTAAACTTTGGCAGCTTTGTCAGATGTTACCAGCCAACAGCGAAGACGATGCGGTTGAAGGAATGCCTGCATGTGTCAAACATGCCGTGGGGACCAGGTGGAAGCACCTGAGTAATTTGGTGCTCTTAATGCTGCCCTACATTACGGAGGGTTGAGACCATCCCTTTGTTAAGGAGACGTATGAGACGACAATGTGAGAGTCAAAGCTCCAATATGCTGACATAATGTTCCACAGTCTGGAACATATCCTAAGCGACTCCTTTTCAAAAGGCTGAAAAGGATTTGGTCTGATATATAACAGGAACTGACAATTGCATTGCCAGTATTTTTGCTACAGATTTGCTTTACAGTTTTGTGCTGAGAACAAAGATGCAGCAGGAGATAAATCCACTTCACTATAAACAGGCTTCATGCATAAAGCCCTCATAAATTTTTAATGAAATGAAATAGTTTTGCTTGTAATTTGTGCAGCACAGTTACCTTCTGCAGCTCCTGGAATAAGTCTCCATAGAACAATTTTCATGTCTGTATCTCAAATATCAGGAATAACTCATTTGTCTGATGATTAATGGCTCATGATTGTCACATACATTATACTGCATAATAAAGCTGGGATCTAAATCCTGGATCTTTTACAAGACAGGGCAAGTTCGTTCAGCTCTCACTCTCTTCATCTGTAAAAATGGGATAGAAATCGTACTTCAGAGAGGCACCATGGTATCAACTCATCAAATATTCAGTGTTTTGTACAAAGCTCTCAGAGAACCATGGCTAGATATTATTTGTAGCACGGTCAAATACTAGACATATTAACAGAGAGTAGCAGGGCAGTCAGGAGGTAGAGTTTTAAAAACAGACTTAAAAAAATTCTCATGTCTGTCAATACTGAAATTCCATTGCTTTGCAAGTAAAAGTTTAGGGCCCAGACAGCTTTCTCAGATATATTCAGAATTTAATTTTTAAAAAGACAAATGAATGTTAATGCTGCAAATCCTGACAACTTAATTTAACTTCCCTGTCCCAGCTGCGTTATCTCTAACGTCCCATGTTTCCTTCCACAGAACTCTTCATCTTTTGGTCAATTATATGTCTACCAGGGATCTCTGTCATTAATATATTAAAGAGCTGATTTAATACGCTAATAGCACTAATACATTAAAGAGCAAAATAATAGCACTAATACATTAAAGAGCAAAAACTTATTCTCCTCCACTCAACACATGTTTGCCAGATCCCATTATACTGCTCACTAACTTGTAATAATTTACTTTCCTTAGGAAATTCTTGGAGAACAAAAGCAAGAAAGTCTTTATCTAAAGGGCTTAAAAACACAGCACAGCCTTAGACAGCAAATAGAGTTTTGTCTTTTGCTGAGCTTGCCAATTACTCTTTGGCTTCCAAAAAGGCATATTGAACAAGGAAGCACCAAGCAGCTATTAAATTAAAAGTTTTAATTTTTACTTCTTAATTTTAACAACCTAACACAACAGGAAACTGTAGGTCATTAGCAATCCCCAAAGGTATAACTATTTCCTAGCAAATCCTAGTAGTACAATTCAAAACTTGAGGCTTGCATATCTGTCGTGGTTTAACCCCAGCCAGCAAGTAAACACCACACAACCACTCACTCACTCACTCTCCCCCACAGTGGGATGGGGGAGAGAACTGGAAGGGTAAAAATGAGAAAACTCATGGGTTGAGATATGAACAGTTTAATAATTGAAATAAAGTGAAATAGTAGTAATAGTAGTAGTAGTAGTAATAATAATGGTAATAATAAATACAAAGCAAGTGATGGACAATATAATTGCTCACCACCCGCCAACTGATGCCCATCCCATCCCTGAGCAACAGTCACCCCCCCCCGCCCCCCCCCCAGCCAACTCCCCCCAGTTTCTATACTGAGCATGACGTCATATGGCATGGCATAGCCCTGTGGCCAGTCTGGGTCAGCCCCCCTGGCTGTGCCCCCTCCCAGCTTCTTGGGCACCTGGCAGAGCATGGGAAGCTGAACAGTCCTTGACCAGTGTAAGCACTACTTAGCAACAACTAAAACATCAGTGTGTTATCAACATTATTCTCATACTAAATCCAAAACACAGCACTATGCCAACTACTAGGGAGAAAATTAACTCTGTCCCAGATGAAACCAAGATAATATCTATATGCAACGCCAGTTAGGGTTTGCAGTATAAATCACTCCAATCAATTGCCATCTTGTATATTTACGCTACACAAGTTATCCTATCCCTAATAGCTATACTAACAGGATTAATAAGAATATCTGGAAAAACAGGCATTCAACAGTCTGGAAGAATTGTTGCCTGTCTTATTGATTATCCTACAGATTGCAATTATAGGTTTATGCTATATATCTTTCTTGCAAACAACAACTGAAGGCCTTGACTATAGGATGATTGGATCCACTGAAATCCTATTTGCTTGCATTCAGGCATTAGCAGAAATAAGCTTTTAATTTCTCTATGGATATGTTAATACTTAGTAACTCCAACACTAAGGATTACTATTCTAATAGCTGAGATCAGAAGCCCCAAATATTGGAGTGCTATATGTGAAAGCACAATTACAAGTAGAGAAATATAGAAACAAATGCTGTGGTGGGAGGAACACGATATAAAACTTGATGTAACGCAACCTGGGAACTGCACATGGGTCTCATCTGACAGACTCCATATTATCCCTGTGAAGGTTATTCAAACATCAAAGTTAAAAGTTCTCAGCAGTCAGGATCTGTATAATCCACTGGTAGTGGATTAGCCAAAAGGTACTAGGTGGGTAAAGTTATCCACTCTCATTCTCCCTACGCAAGAGGCACACTTCAGGTGTGCCTGATAGGAAGGAGCTCGTTTCTGATGTCAGGGGAATGTCTGGTCTTTGGATTCTTGTGCCAGTAAGTTGTAGCAGCATCACTGCAGCTGGGATGGTCTACAGCTGCAAGGGAGATGAGATTAACTGGGAAAAACTCCAGGCTCAGGGCACTCAAACCTTTCTGCAGCAGAGAAATTCTCTGTCCTTGCTACAGAGTATTTCATAGACTCATGGTAAAAGTGAGAGTCGTGGAGTAATAGCAAAAAATAGTGTAAGCAATAAGACATAGGCACCTGAACCTTTATGATGTTGCTGTAGTCTTACATCAGGACAATTCCTTTGATTCTGGCCCTGTGAGTAATCAAGTGAACAATCCTAACATGCATATTTAATGAGAACGCATACATTCACTGGTGAATATGCATGAATCCCAAGCAAATTTTTATACCCCTTGGTTAATTTGTTTCCTAATGTAATGCGAGCTGTATTGTACTTTGTACTTGTACTTTAGGAGGCACTGCTCATGGACTTTGCACAATTTACACCGACAAACAGGTATTTTATGCTGAAATTAAGCAAGTGGATTTCTCTGTATTTGATCTAGTCTTTTTGAAAGATACAGTTTTTACAGAAAGTGGCTAACAAACGAAAACAAGAATAATTATATATCCTTGAGTAGGTTGCAGCTAAACAAGAGTAAGTTCTTGATTCTCCTCTGAAATCCTCCAGATAAAGCTCTTCGAAGTATGGAAAGGTTTTAAGAACAAAGACAAGCAGGACTCATCTCTGATAATCTCCATGAAGGATACAACAGTTGACTAATAAAAAGAAAATTAATCCAAGATTGGAAGAATGTTAACTTTTTATCAAGAAGAAACCTGACCTGATTAGAAACTATTTGAATATTTAGTAATTAAGGACATATTCACCATATTTCTGTATTTGTAACTGTGCTGTTTAGCATTTTTCGTACTAAAACAGGATAAACTTGTCTCCCCTTGGATGGATCCTGTCCCTTTCAGATTGTACTGGGAAATTTGGCAACACTTAAATAACTGAGTACCAGCTAAAAAGTGATCTCATTTCCTATATCTGCCAAACTAAGACCAGATAACCTTAATTTTTTTCTTCAATATATAATTCATAACTACAATAAAGACTTGATCTTTTCCTCAGTTAGCATGAACTTTTACAAATTAGACATTAATGTCTCTCGTGTTGTACTTACTGAAAATTTGGCTGAGATAGAAGTTGATTTATTAATTGTCATTGCTGCATGAGGGCACAGAAACTATAGTGTTAACAGATTAGTAATACACTAAATGGACATAATTTGGTTTGAAAGCACTGACTAACTTAAGTAGTGGCTTCCAAGCAGAATAAATCAGCAGATGTACTTCTGAGATAAATGCAAACAATGTTAATATGCTTGCAGATTTAGATAAGAAGCATCAGCAATGTTTCCTATCAATCACATCTATTTTATGGTCTTAATAATATTTGGTGGCAATTTGAAAGCAAAAATATATTTTTTTGTTTTATTTCTCAGAGCTCCATTTGAATAAAATACATAATTCCAGGCTGAAGGTGCTAAAAGCATGTCTCAATGAGAAAAACAAAAAAGCCAAGGCATCTCTCTTTCTTTCCCCAGTGAATAACATCTGTATTTTTATACAGTAACACTATGCTATAAAATACTGCCTTGCCCTTATGGTCAGCAGCCTTTCAGAGACTCTTTCATAACTTTCACCACCATATTGAGTGAACTCTCTATTCAAACAGTACATGACAGGATTGAATTTGATAAGAATAAATCCTTAAGAAATTACAAAGAAACCTTATTCAGTCTTCTCTTCTGTCTTGCCAGTTTTATCTTGACTTTTCTGAGCCTGTAAGCTCTTTGAAATAGAAGCTCTTTCTATCTTTGGCCTGTTCAGTACTGAGAATACAGCTAATGCTTTGAAAAGAGATTAATAAATTGGGTGTTGCAGAAAAAGCCCCAAGCCATTTGGGGTAAACAATCCATCCCAGCTGCATAAGCAGAATATAAACACCTACACTCTACTTCAGCATTGATCCGGCCTGCCAGAGGCATTCACGGCTGGCTGCCTGTGCAATTTCAGCATGAAAAATACATTTCACTGAATCCATGTGCTTTTGTACCACTGTACCTTTGTTCAGTCACAAGGCACTTCAAGTGGTCCAAGCCATGCTGAGAGCGCACTGCTGGGCACAGTGCCGGAGGACACCTTCTGCCTCCTTACTCTGCAGCAGTGTCTCCATGTGTTAGTACCAGAATGGTTTTCTTCTAGTTGGCCCTTGAGCACTCATATTGACTTTTACTAATAGTATGTAAGGCACCATCCCGTGCTACACAGCAACTTCAAGGAAGATCTCATTTGAATGAGCTCAGTGATACTTGTGATAGTCAGTTCTTAATCTTCCTATGAGTTGCTGAAGATTCAAGGTACAAGAACATACAAGAAATTCCTGCTGCTCTCAGACAGAATCAAATACACCACAATTGTCCCAAAAATAATACTGAAAAGGTAGATATTAGGAAATTACCTAATTTAAAATGCCATATGCATAAATCAAATTCTTTATTTCTTGTCCCAGTCTCCATGGGTATGGAGAAAATTAATTATAGCCCAATTTACAGGGTCTTCCTGCTGGGAAACTAGAGTTCCCACTCTGCCTTCTCTTCCTAGCATTGGTTTGAGCCTTTGCCTCTGAATCTGACCTACCTCATATGTAGGTCCAGAGGCTAACAACAGTGCTTCTGCATGAAAAACTCTCAAAAGTGGTGTCTTTCATTCCTCAAATTAATAAAGTACCTTCATGTTGGGAGAGGGAAAAAATCAATTGATTTACTCAGAAGTAAGTTTTTCCTATCTGGAAAAATGCAACTGGAAGAAATAGGAGCTGTCTAATGGATAGTCAGCTGAGAACACGGATGTTGATAGCTAGGAGTGAACTCCTTCACTGCAGGAGTCAGGGACCCCTAAATTGTTTCCAGTTAACTGATTGTATTACAAATAGCTGTCTCGCATGATCATTGCTAGTGCCTAGTCATGAGTCACAATGCATGCTGAGGTCAAAGAATATTGGATCTCAACAGTACTATCAAGTTCATTGCACAAAATTATAAACTCATCGTATTAGGGAGGTTTCATCTACAGGGAACAGAAACTTTGTGAAAGGTCCTAGAGTATGCTCATTTTGGCAAGGAAACTTAAATGATATCTTGTTTCTAACATTGTGCTGAGGGCCAGCTGGCAAGCAAGCTTGCAAGCACAAGACAGTGCAGGTGCAGGCACAGTCCAAGATCTACAGTATTGTTAAATGTGTCATTAGGCCACAATGTTATGTTCGTGATATCAGAATTACATCGCCCATGCAAGATATAGATGGTTGGTCTAGGCATCAGTAGTGAGGATTCAGATGTCAAGTGAGTCAAAGCCACTCAGAGATTAAATATTGAATGATTCAAAATCGCATATGCCAAAAGGCAACCCAAATCCAGTCTGTTGTTGTTCTAAAAAAAAAAAAAAAAAAGGGGAAATCTAATGAAAAAGACTCAGGGACACAGGACACAGTGTACAATGTCATAGCAAAAGTGGATGGCCTTGCTACGTGGAAATATCTAGACTGTTTTGATGAAAATGGATATTCTATTAGTTTATGAACATCTATAGATGCATTATGTATAGCATGAAATTAGCAGGAAGGCAACTTTCTTGCCAAACAGCCAAACATAAGTACAAGCAAAGCTTTCTCTCTTCAGAGATAAAGGGTAGGCAAAAAACAGCAGAGCAGCAGCAAGCTGTGGATCAGGAAAAATTCCATTTCTCTTACAAAGGCTTAAAAACTGTTTGTAGTTTTAAAGGTAGGGGTGTCAAGCCACTTCTCGGTGGTGAGAGCCAAATACAGTTGACTGATGAAAAAATCTTGGAGTGAACATTGTAGCAGTTTATTAAATGGTCTGTCATCTTTAACGAAGTGCTATAAGAAGCTCCAAAGCAGCAACCAGCAACCCTAGCAAATTTGCACCCTCAAAGCTACCAAACAAATGACAGCAGGTGAGACAAAAGGCATCATGGGTACTGCTATAAAGTGATACACGGATGGTAGTCAGCAGATGGTCATGTTACCAGTGCAGGTAAGGATCAGTTCTCAGGAAGTTCAATGATGCAAACAATATCTTCCCCTTTACAAACCGGAGAAGTGACCATCCATGCCTTGATAAACCGCTGTATTTCACTGTGCTCAACCTCTGCAAAAATCCTTGCGAGACCAATAGGCAGCTGCCCAGTTAGGGAGCTTGCCAGAAAACTGTTTCTGAAAGGCAATTGAGCTTTCAGTGTGACTGAGACCTGACTGTTGCAATCCCTTCACAGCTGGGTAAAGTCAGGTGAAGTGTGCAGCAAAATAAAGACTTGCATGTGATCTGTGTCACATGAAAGCCTTTGAGGCTGTAAGTTATGAACGTCTTTTTGGAAGTCTTTGGAAAAATCCTGATGTCCAGACAGTTTTATGAATGCTGCTCACTAGCTTCACGGCCTAGAGATGAGGATTCCTGATCACAGCAGATTACCACAACATCTCACTGTCAGTGGTATCAAATAAAGCTGTATTTGCCTCCTGCTTCCCTTTTATCATAACTTCTGCAGCAATATTTTTATGCAGCCATAGTGGAAGATCCATATTCAATTACCAGATGGTGTTTTCACCATGCAAAGACCCAATGTGAAATCAAAGGCTGTAGAGCAGCAGTCTTTACTGATGACTGTGCATTGTTCACCCACACATGTTGGACTGCACGACATGTTACAGGCTTATAAGATCCAAATGTCGTGGGTTAGCCCTAGCTGGCAACTAAGCACCACACAGCCGCTCGTTCAATCCCCCCTGGTGGGATGGGGGAGAGAATCGGAAGAGTAAAAGTGAGAAAACTCATGGGTTGGGATAAATAATAGGTAAAGAAAAAGCCATGCATGCAAGCAAAACAAATCAAGGAATTCATTCACTCCTTCCCATCATGCTTAGTGGTTACTTGGGAAGACAAACACCATCACTCCGAACGTCCCCCCCTTCCTTCTTCTTCCCCCAGCTTTATATGCTGAGCATGACGCCATATGGTGTGGAATAGCCCTTTTGTCAGTTGGGGTCAGCTGTCCCAGCCGTGTCCCCTCCCAACTCCTTGTGCACCCCCAGCCTCCTTGCTGGTGGGGCGGGGTGAGAAGCAGAAAAGGCCTTGACTCTGTGTAAGCACTGCTCAGCAGTAATGAGAACATCCCTGTATTATCAACACTATTTTCAGCACAAATCCATAACATAGCCCCACACTACCTACTACAAAGAAAATTAACCCTATCCTAGCCAAAACCAGCACAGCCAGTCAGCTCAAAGTTTATCAAAGATTATCAAGAAAATAAATTCAATCCTACAGCTTTCCTTACTGGAAAGTGTGTTGAGCCAGTTGAGTGGTGACAACACAGTAGCCAGGTCCTGCTACTCAGCAACACATTGCCCCATGACACTGCAGCTGATGGTAGAACCACATAGAAGATTGCAGAAGCCAGCACAGCTCCAGGGAAGATTAAAGCAGTATATCTGGAATGAAAAGCTGTATTATACAGCTTCTAATAAAGTAAATGCATGCTATGCAAGTGTCATCACTATTCTTCTCTATGAAAAATTTACCATCACTGCACCAATCATATACATGCTCTCTTGTTGTGTCCTTACTGTTAGGAATTCCTGAACACTGAGTTCTTGGGGCACTAAAGACTCAAAGAACATTCTCAATGCTTTCATCTGGGCATCTGGTACGTGTGCTGGGCAAAAGATTTTCCCAGGCTTTTTTGTACAGCCAATTAAAGTAGGGTGCAGGTCTGAAAACCAGGTTAGAAGCATATGTTCATCAGTTATATGGAACTTCCTCTACAGCATGGAAAACTATAGGTAGAGGCTATCTGCTAACACACAGTGCAAAAGGTAGCAGGGGACAGGGAGAATAGATATGGTGTTATGTGTTCTGTGGGACATCTAACACTTAAAAATCAGATGAAATTTATCAACAAAAAGCCACAAAATTTGCATTCTAATAATCTGAGTCAGTGGGAGACACCATGATTCCCCAACACCAACAGTTAACAGTGGAGCAGATCCTGCTATTCCAGAATTCATGCAATTTCATGAAAAATTCATGGACTCCAAAACACACTGAGTTTGAAAATTGAGTTTTTCTGTGAGAAGGAAAGTTATTTACAATGTAAAGATAGAAGCTTTGATATGTTTCTTCTACCAAAGGTCTTGTTCCCTGGAGTGTTGTCCCCATAGTATCCTCTGCCATTCAAGTGGATGTAGGAAGAGACTTCCATTGTTTAAAGGAAAAATATTTGTAGCCCTTAAATACGAATCACAAAAGTCAACAAAAGGATTCCAAAATACAGAGGTAAATCTCATACACATAGATTGCAAACTCATGTAAGGATACATAGCACATTTGAACAGAAAAAGAAGGTGCAAGCAAAATGTCATTTGGTAGATAAGTTTTGAAGCCAATTAAGAGCAATGAAAATGCCACTAGCATCCTGAGGATTAAATAAGGAAATGAACACAGGTCCTTGCAGTCAAAACACATCCCTTCTGTCATTTTATATATGTAGGTCATTTCAGGTATCTGAGAGTCACCTATTCTCGCCATAGACAGTTACCATCTCCATCAAAGCTGCAGACTTGAACGTGAGCTCATTCAACAAAGGGTTGTATTCTTTTCTCTCTCATTTGAGATCATGTTAACTGTCACAAGGAGTTCTGAATTTTTTGTTTGTTTCAGTTTCAATGGGAATAATTCAAATACGGAAAGATCTACAGTTCCCTAAGGGCTTAGCCACTGGAGGAAGAGTCAGTAAACGTGCTTTAGTCATGAAGGCAAGACTAAGATAATGGGTTTCTCAGCTGTATTTAGTTAGCACTGCCCATGTCCTCTGCAGAAAACACAGGCTTCTGGTGCTCCTCCCTTCAAATTATTCAGTTAACAAATATTTGACCTGTTCCTTTGTTACTCACTAATATTATTTTTGACCCCAAAAGCAGTTTATAGCAGCTTCTACAGTAAAGAGGAATCAATGTTCATGGTGTTTTCTTTGCTACCTGTGTTCATTTCACAGTCTCTTTATTGCTGTTTGTCTAACGTGTCATGCAAACTCGTATCACCTACACGTATGCGACGGATGCACTCGACCCCCTAACCAAACTAGCGGTAGTTTGGTACAGGTTCCAAAGAAGGTAAAGGCCTGAGCTGTGGCCACACCAAGAACTCCTCTGGTTCCGGTCTGTTCTCTGAGAAGCCACAAAGGAGCCAAGTGGTACGGTGAGCATCAATGCATGGGAGCGTTGAACACCAGTCATGTGATTGACACATGAATAGCAGGTGGCTTTTCCAAGACTCATTTATCAAGGAACAAAGAAAGTTCTGGGTACAAGGAGCCTCCTGCATACCTTTCCCATTGCATGTAATTTGACTACAAGCCAACTGCTTTATTCCATAAATATGAGAGCCTAAATGAGCCTTCCTTGAGCTCTCCCTGCTAGGCAGTGTGGCTGATCTCCCCTTGAGCTGGGACACCTCGAGGCAGAGAGATCTTTTACCAACGTCAGATCTTTGGTAAGTGACTGATAGCATGCTGAATTAATACTAACAAGACATTACTAATCCATGTAGCTATTAAATATTAATTACTATAAACTTTGTGTAGCTAATTTCATTAGACATAAACTGTTGTCCAAGTCTGAGACTAAGGTTGGACCTAGCTGCACCTAAGCTCCATCAGGAGTTTAGAAAGCAAGGGGGTCCAGTCTGAACCTTGTGACTCGACAGGAGGGTCTTCCTTACCCTTTTTGTCTCCAGTCTCTGTGTGAATCATTCTAACACAATTCTAACTCAATTTTCTTTTGGATGCTTCTTCCATGCAATAATTAATAGGGTGAACCTTGTCATTGAACTTTTTTAAGTCACACTTTTACAACATCATATTAAAACTACTTTTGCTAATACCTTTGATGGTGATTCTTTAAGCGATCTAAATCATTCATCTGCGACAAATTGGCGTAGTCGGTAGGATTCTAAATCAGGATTCGTGACAATGTACAGAACATGCTTAGACCCCGCATTTGGATACTTTAAAAACTATGAGATTTTCTTTGCTCCCCCTTGCTTTCTATTGACAGTTCTCTTGATAAGAGACAAAGAACATGGGCTTTATGAATTCTTGAACTTTACAACTTTTCCCTAAATAGAAATGATGAGAGGAAACCTAGGGGGCATTCAAATTACAAGAATACGGGGTGTAAGACTGAAGGATTCTTCCATTCTCTCCCTTGGGTCTACAAACTGATGCACTTCCAGGCCAGTATAAAGATTATTTGGCTTGAATAAGAATAAAGGATAAGCCACTGGTCAGTGCCTGAAAAATTCTATCACCATAAGGAACAGTAAAAACATTCAGGGAATTCTTGAAGAAAACTTAACACTCCCAAATACAAATTTGACTCATACTGCCCGTTATCTATTGTGGCAGCCATAGCAAATGAAATGTGGAAGAAAAGGTGTAACAGCCAAAAAAAATGGCAAAAAGATTTCTGAAAGACTATAACAAATGGGAGGAAGAAAACAGCAGCGCCATGCATACAGAGGGGGAAAAGGAGCAGATGAAGATGAGAAGGACGAGGAAATGAAACGAGAGAATTGTTTCCTTCTCTCAGAGCGCCTGCAGCACCGTCCGTCCCCAGCCTCAGCTGCAGGATGAAAGACACTTCTTCCCGGCTGTCAGTAGGTCTGTTCATGTTCGTAAAGCTGACCTAATGAAAAAGGAATACCTAGAACTGTAAGGCTGGAAAAATCGAAGCATACCAACACATCCAGGAAATTTGAAGGACAAACAACTGCCTTTTTCTCCAGTTTTTACCAGTAAAGTATTATTTACAATTACATTTACATCCAAATTAGTCAGAACAGAGGCCGTTCCTGGTGCCCAAACATTTAGATGATTTACTGAATTTGCAGTTTATCTTACACAGGCTTACAAGGCAAACCTGAGACAAAATATAAGGCCCTGCTGTAAACATGCAAATGACTGTACAAGGCAGAGAACCAGAAATGACTTCTCCAGCCCCAATGAATAACCAAAATTTTGTACTCTGAATATCTGAGACTTTCAAGTATCTGATATTTCATTAATGTGCTGTTTGAAAATCTTCACAGCAAAACACTGAGTAAGTCTGAAAAATAAGATGTTTGTATAAAATCTGCAATCAACAAATAAAGAATGTTAATTTTAAAACATTTATCTATTAACAGCAAACATCTACAGTATTTCAGAGCTACATTCCTGTGACTGCAAACACAGTTTACTGTAGAATAAGTAAGTAAATAACCTAAAAAACTTCTGTTCAATTGCCTAGTATAAGTACCATTAATTTATTCATTATACTAGAAAGAAGGCAGTTCCCCAACAGATTATTGCAGAAGAATAGAGGTTTCTACAATATCAAAATTGTTGAAGTAGATTTTGAGCTGGATAACAAACATCTAAAGTGAGGTTTCTACAAGATTTTACATCATTTCTCCATGTGAGGTCAAAACCCATATTTACACTGAAATGCCTATTTTAATGAAGGTCATTGTGCCAGAGGTTGTTCCACCTTTGAAATAATTTTGTATTTGTGATTAAGAAGTGCAATTCACAGTGCCACTTGGCCCCCATTACACGTATCCAGGACTGCAACGTCAATCTGTACAACTAAGTGCAGTATAATTGTTGATATTAATTTAGTTTTAACGTCTCCTCAAAACCTCCGTAGTACGCTGATCAAAATTTCTCAAAGCAATTTACCGTTAGAGTACTATTATATCAAAATTGTAAAAAGCAGGATATCAATTTAGACAAAAATGTGTTTTGAAAACAGTGGAGAAAGCTCTTTGACAGTGTTGAAATATCTTGTTTTGACATTTTCAGCATAAGAAAGTAGGAACAGGAGTTTGCCAGGCAGGAACAGTGTTAAATGACTCTGTACAGTTCCCAAATCTCTACTTTGATCATTTCAAATATCTGTTTACTGTAGCTATTATTTACACCAGATTTCTGCAGTTGGGAAACTAGCTCACTAGGAAATTAAAGTGTTTTGATATGGACATTCAAAAAAGCATAATCTAACCCATCCATGCTTTAAAAAGATTTTTCAAGAAAATAGAAAATCACTAGTTATGGTCTGTCATTTTCTTATTCAGTTTTTAGACAGAGTGGAATTAACTCCAGCTTATATGCACTATCATCTTTAAGTCACAGTAATAATGGTTCACCTTCTGATTGTCGCACTCCTATATATGTAAGGACCAATTTCATGTTGGACTCAGGGTGCCTGTTGGAGTTCGGCAAGATATTTCTGGTTGGAATACCGCCTAGTCAGATGAAATTCTGGCAATTCAGTGGCACTGCTAATCTCCAACTTGCCTTGGAAGTAAGAATAGGTTTTTTAGAAAACAAACTACAAGGAGAAAAAATAGGGTCCTGGAGTGAAATTTCAGGAAACAAGGTACTTACGTCAAGGCATGGAGTAGGTCTGTGTCTGTGTTGCCAATAAACCCAAATGCCAACCTGTAACTCTGCATGGACTTTAATTCAGGGTTTGTGAGCAGTGTTAAAGAACAGAGTAAAGGCTCAGACAGTTGATAGTGTGTAAGTAGATAGAGTGGATAATGAAAAAAGGTGTGAGAGGAGGAAAAAAAAAAAAAACCAAACTGTCCAAAGTGTGTAGGTTAGATGGGTCTTCTTTCCTTTAGTCCTTTAGTTCCCCTTAGTTTCTTTACTTGCTGAATTCTTACTGCTATAGCTTGTATCTCTACTGAATTATGAATGGGCTGTGCAATTTATGTCATGTGGGAAGTGAAACTTAAGGTCAGGCTTATATTGTACTCACAACTATGATCAAATAAATTACACTATCAGATTAAACTTTTTACTAGCAACAAGATCTTGTACAAAGGAGCCATTTGCCCTTGTGGGTACAACACTGTTTAAATGATAGTTCTCAATAAACAAAAGATATCAAGGCTATGCTAAATTGTGGTTGACAAGATATTGTTATGATTTGGTAATACGGAAAAACAGAATGACAAAAAATGTATTTACTTTCTACTAAAAGGAAGGACTGAAATAACTATTCAGTTTCTGATATTGATAAGGTAATCTGTACACTTGAAAGATTTATTTACAACTGAATTTCCTGAGTCATCTTGAAGATGTCATAAGGGTTGCATACAAATAATTTTTAAAAGAGACATAAAAAGAGCTGAGACTATTAAATGTGTAATACAGAGCTTTATTAAGAAAAAGAGGGTCTTGTCAAAGGCAATTTCAGTCAAAAACTGATTTAGGACATCCAGTTTGGCTCAATTCATTAGGGCTGCCTAGGAAGTCTCATTCCCACAGATCAGCCAACGAGGGACACAACTCTTTGAGACTGTGCAATTAACCCGACTTAAGCAATGTAATTGCCAGGTCTCTGTTGCCTACTCACACTAAGCTGTCTTCTTGCAGCTGCCTTTAAAAACACAGAATTCCTTTTACACAGCCCTGGTCCTGTACCTCTGGGGCTGATTTTATACTGTGTGTTTGCTGTACTCAAAACAAGAAACCTTTTGCACAAGTAACCTAACTGCTTAAAGAGGAGCTGTACCTATAACCTAAATGCCCTATTTTATAATTCTTTGTGGATTGTGCTCTTTATTTGCATCTACTAACACTCTATCAGTCATTCCTATATCAGCTGAACAAACGCTACCAGTAGGTTGAAGGGAGATTCAAGGAACTTCTGGGCCAAATCATGAGGTGTCTATGGACTTAGACAACAACAGAAAGGAGATGACTTAAAATGTTACCTGGTACTTAACTAGATTTTCTTGTTATTTACATTCCAACTCATATTGAGTTCAGGTATGGGTTCGACTGTTAAAGGGCACTGAAAGAGTTAGATAATATCATTCCATAGGCTACTGACTGGCTTGTTCAGATGTCCTAAATAAATCTAAAAATCTAGCTGTCCACGGTTGTGTGAGATGCCAAAGAAAAGCTGAGATATATCTATGGGGCTAGCAGAGGTAACAAAGGAGTTAGAAGACATACATGGCCTGAGGGTGAGATCTGTTCACAGATTCAGGTGTCAGGATTTAGGCATCTACAGACAGATATTTCCAGATGAAATGTCTGGAATTTGGACCTTATTCTGTGGCTTGGGAACAATCTGTTCTCATTCTGTGCATCACAGAAGTCTGAAGACTTTTTTAATCAAACTCAGTAAAATTTCTTTTTCACCAATAGTGACTTGTTTCTTTCAATGCCACCAAAAATAAGCTGACAGAAATGCATAAGTACTACTTAAGTTTAAGAAGCGAGGCTTTTTTTTTTTTGCATTGACATGACAAAACGCCCAATAAAAACACTTTGTGTCAAGTGTCTATCAATTCCTCTTTGCATTTCAAAGGTAGGCAGAGACATCTGCATCTTTTCTGGAGCATATTCATCTTCACTGGCATAAATAATAGTGAACGGATAATTTCATTTTATCATTGTGATTGAAAGTGACATGAAATCTATGAAGCAGTAAATGTAAGTTAAGAACATCAGGTATGTACACATTATTGAAATGTTTGGATATATAATGGGAGTTATAAAATAACTACTAATATTAACATTCATTTGAGAGGGAGCAGAGCTGAGTTTGCAGGTGCAAAACCCTGTAATATGCATACATTTTACACGAGACCATTATGAACTAAAAAAAAAGACAGTCTTAGGAGAAGACTTAGTAAGTTTTGCTCCTCAACCACCTAAGTATCATAGTCTAGTCCAGGGTCAGGTTCCCTTATAATCTACTTGATAGCCTGGTAGTCAGGCCCTCTCTCAACATATGGGCTCCAGTCTCCTTTGAAGAAATTGTGCCTAGAATTCAGGTGTCCTGTGTTGTGGGTAGATATTCAAACCTCTAGACTACTAATCACAAGGTGGAGTATTTAGACTCCTAAATATGAATGAATGTGAGCTTTATTATACCCAGATCCCCTGCACAGATGGGTTACAAAACTAATTCAATTAAGGAACCTCCAAGCTAGTTGTTGACAGTCAAAAGTTGTTGACAGGCCTAGGCAGTCATACAAAGGAGATGGTCTTGATTGCTGCTTGGAATCAAGTCAGGCAGGATCTCCTAGAACATCTAAACCAGACACCTATGCATGGACAGCTGAATCCCACTATAGCTGTCTCCTGTTATTTTCAGTGGGGATCTAGTCAGAGTCTGAGTCTAGAGAGCTGTTAGGCTGACCTAACATAGGTGTCTGCAGTATAGGTGTCTACTTTAGGATGAGGTGAATAGCTCTTCAGACTGCATTAACAGCACTGAGTAGACCTCTGTCAACTATGATGTAGGTTTAGACAGCTAGCTCGTGTAGATACATTTACATGTAGACAGCTAAACGTAAGCATGTTAATCTGGACCTCAATCCTGCCTTCAATAATTTATGTAAAATGTTTAAATTTGTGACATGTTAATTTATTCTTTAGTGTTACAGCAAGAACAGAAAATGCTCAGATTATTCTCAGTAAGTTAGGAAAATGTGTTTTTCTTCATATGGATACTATTTGAAATGGCATGTGGTATAAAGGAGATCACTAAATATAAAACTCAGAGGTGTTATGGAAGAAAAAGCTGGTGACTAATCTCATTGTTTCGGTGTCAACTGCCACCCACTAATATTTATGAGGTGAAAAGAATAAACATCAGCCTAAATGTCTGTCCAGAACGCTGTTACCCAAATCTTTGTTTAGCTCTTTAAACATTCAATTAACTTTTAAGCCTTTTCCAAATTAAGATGATGTAGAAATGGTGAGATTTAGAGATGGAAAATACTCCTGCTGTGTTAAGGCTTTAAAGAGCTGTACTCCTGCTCCATCCTCAGATAATAACAAACTGATTGCTTTTTCTCCCCTCAATTCAGAACTCCTTCAAACCCAGCTGTAACCAGCTGAAGCAGTGGCTAGTGTTCAGATTCAGCTACCTGAAAACAACATTGGTCCAAATCCCCACTTTCACCAGCCTCCCTCTGCCTAGCGGATTAAAAAAAATGAAAAGACACACAATAGTAGTGTTTCAGAGCTCCCAAACAACTAAAGCAATTGCCTGTAACAACTTACTGTGATTTCTCTGGAAGAAACATACAAGAGTGAATAAGATCAACTCAGTTTTTCCTTGATAAGATGATCAAAGGTATCAAAGGTAGAATTATCATTAGAGATGCATAATCTTTATTTACTACTACAAGGAGCTCATCAGTCCCCAGTACAATGCAACCTGTCAGTTACCATGATAAACTATACTCTTACCCAGGCAAAGATTAGAAATCACATGTTTTCTTGTTACAATTTTCTCAGACTTCCCAAAACCAGAAAAATGACATCTAGGTATCAAGGATCCACTTCTGCTTGCAAAGGAAATAATCAAGAAGTCCTACCCAACAGATCTACCCATGCCCTCCACCTTAAAGCCACAATGGCAACGTTGCTGAAGGGAACCTTGAAAGGTGCTAGTCATATAACTACAAAAGGCAGGGAGCAAGAAAAATCAGCTTGTGGAACAATGTCTAATCAATTAATGCTAATTCCAACAAGTAGAAGAACTCAAGCAGAGAAGGAGGAGATACACCAGGAGAGTGGTGCCGCACTGGGACAGGTTACTCCAAGAGGCAGTGAAGCCTCCAGCCATGGAGGTTTTCAAGACTCAGCTAGACAAAGCCATGACTGGCTTTTGATCTAGTGCTAGCAAAAGTCTCGTTTGGAGTGGGTGGTTGGACTGGAGACCTCCAGAGATCTTGTCCAGCCAACAATTGTATGATTCTAAGAAGATGTTGTAGAGGGAGGCATGTACCAGAGAAATTCAAAGAATTTCCAGCTGTTAACCCATGAAATACAAAACACATTCAGGTCAAACTAAAGGACTCTGTTGAAGCTAGAAAATTAGCCCCTCTATCATTGAACACAAATCCATGTAACATTTCAGAGCTGTAATCAGAGAAAGATTAAGGCATTTCCTTGCATCTTGTGTTGAGGAAATTCTAAAACAAGGTTTCAGTTATTGAAAACAATCACACTGAGACTTTTACCTTTGGCTTGCATTTCCTTCTGCTGCTGCTCACCTGTAAAAAAAGTTGCAGAGGGAAGTCAAAATTTTGCAGGGAGATCCCTGGCATCTGTATTGATGATAGAAGGCCAAAAAGACCTTTACAAAGTTTCATGCAATAACTCCATTGCAAGAGCAATGGCCTCCTTTTGGACTTCTTGAAGTCTTGCAGTTTCTTTACACATACTTGTAGATAGACCGTTAGCATCTAAAAATAAAAGGAGACCTATTCAAGCCACAAACAGTTGGTTTATTACATGCTGTCACAACGTTGTAATTATGTTGTAATTCCTTTTGCTTTCTTATTACTCGCATTCTCTTTCTTTTTTTATTCCCCAGTTGAAAATAATTTTATCCAAGTAGGCAGCAGAATGATAGGATGAGACTCAGGTGACTTCATATACAGCAGAAATAATTTGCACTGAAAGCAAGCACCTTCAAACAGCATAGACTGAAAATAGTTCCTCCAGTCTTCACAGTGAATACTTTTCAATCATCCCACCATTCAAGGTCAA
This sequence comes from Platalea leucorodia, assembly GCF_965183815.1. NCBI lineage: Eukaryota > Metazoa > Chordata > Aves > Pelecaniformes > Threskiornithidae > Platalea > Platalea leucorodia. The sequence continues at coordinate 75,693,730 of NC_138828.1, forward strand.
TTCATAAAATGGCTTTGCAGACACATAGACAGACTATATTTGCAATGTGTGTTATTTGCAGCAGATAATGAGACTCACGCCACCTGTTAACGCTGAGTCAGACATGGCCCCTTTATCAGTGGACATTTCAAAGAAGGTTCCTTTTGCAGATTTTAAGTCATGCATATACCCTGTGCCTAATGTGTCATTTGAACTCATAAAAAAATTGTCTCTTTTAATATTTACATTCTGAAATATATTCCTTTGCTCACTTAAGACACATGGCTTTCTGGCTAATGAAGTGCTGCCAAATAATCTGCTATGTTGTAAATGGGGCATACAGAGGTGGACAAGATAATTACATTATTTATCGAGTGACTTTTCAATCAAAGTCAAGGGGTCTTACTAAACCATAGGCAAAGTGAAAAAAAGATCTTGGTGTGCTTGTGAAAAACACTTTTATAGAGTAGGCTCCTTTTGCTGCTAGAGAGAAAATATGAGCACCCCACTGAAATGAGCTGAATGTTTTTATATTTGTATAATTATATATAAGCATATAAATGTATTTTTGTATATCCATTTCTGTCTTTCCAGATATATTTTTACAGAGGTCTGAAGGTAAAAACATACCCAACATTGATAATATCAAAAAAAGTTAAAAAAGCATGGATCCTCCTTCAATTTCATTCAAACTGAGTTTTATGTCTCAAAGATTCTCTCAATTTCTTCTGACTCATATCTGTGCAAATTTAGGACAAAACTAGTGGAGTCAATTATACAGTCAAAGATCTGGTGAAAGTAAGAAAGACATGAATAAGCACTGCATATAACCAGCATATAGAGAAAAAAAGATTACAGTAATATTCCCCTTAATATTAGGTCATAATATCATAGAAGCATAATTTCAATTTATAGAGTGAATGGCAATCTGTCACAGCTAGCAATCTCATAAATACAAATCTGCTTTCAGGGATTTTACATTCTTTTTCAGCTTTTGAGTGAACTACATATATATATATATATATATATATATGAGTCCAAATAGAAGAAAGTAGTCATTTGGATAAATAAACAAACCAGTAATCTTTTCTTAAATATTATTCCTCTTCCCTGCTTGCCATCATTCTCTCTTTTTGTTTTCTTTTTTTGGCTGTCATCACTGAGTCACCGTAACTTCCCCAATGGACTGTTACTGACTCTGCTAACAAGCTACAGTTTCTGTTGATAACACCACCAAAAGATAGCTCTTGCTGGGCTGGTACTGGCATGCCCAGAGAAGGTCAGGTCACTTGCTCTAGCCAAACCACAACGACGGGCAACTGTTCTTGCATTAGACAAGGAACAATCTTAGACAAAAGTAGAGAGGTAGGAGCAGGTTTTGGGACATTCAGTTCTCTGCTGTTTCTGCCATGCAGCACAAAGTATAGTTGCAAAATATCTGCTACTCAGGGTGAACTGTTTAGGGAACAGCGTTGTCTCATTCTGCTACTCTTGGCATCTGCAAAGATTTAAAAGGCTGCTAAGACTGCAAGTATACTTGATGCAACAAGTTACAGTTTTTATACCCAAGCAAAGTGTCCTGGTGTATCTATGGCACTGTATAAAGTAAAAACAATGACACAGGACAAATATGGTCATATTAAAGACCTGACCATCCCCTAAGTTTAAGGAAACATTAAGTAAGGAAAGTGTTTTAGAATGGGATGGTAAATTTGCATCCAAAGAAGAACAACAAAGCTGGTGAAGGGTCTGGAGCACAAGTCTTATGAGAAACAGCTGAGGGAGCTGGGGTTGTTTAGTCTGGAGAAAAGAAGACTCAGGGGAGACCTTATCGCCCTCTACAACTACCTGAAAGGAGGTTGTAGCAAGGTGGGGGTCCGTCTCTTCTCCCAAGTAACAAGTGACAGGATGAGAGGAAACGGCCTCAAGTTGTGCCAGGGCAGGTTTAGGTTGGATATTAGGAAAAATTTCCTCACCAGAAGAGTTATCAAACATTGGAACAGGCTGCCCAGGGAAGTGATTGACTCACCATCCCTGGAGGTATTTAAAAGACGGGTAGATGTGGTGCTTAGGGACATGGTTTAGTGGTGGACTTGGCAGTGCTAGGTTAACAGTTGGACTTGAAGGTCTTAAAGGTCTTCTCCAACCTAAACAATTCTATGATTCTATACATAAAAACAAATATCTGGGTAGCTCTAGCATCTAATGAGACATAAGAACTGAATCCATCATATCTGTAATACAGAATGAAAAGCCTCTGGAATCTCACTTTCTGTTGCATATACCTGAGGATGAGTCATTTACAATGTGTTATATTTTGGAATTTGTATTGGACAACCATGTTGCTATAGGATGACCATGAGTCACGCAAGCAATGAAAAGACTTCATGGAGGCAAAAAGCAGATTAGTGATGAAAGCATATTTATCTTTAAAGTTGCATCTTGAATAAAATGATTTGTGAGTCCTTAAGTATCATACAGCAAGAGGTTGGACTTTTGAAAAATCTATTCATAATTCATTGAGTCATGACAGTCTGAAATTCTATTGTGCTCTTACATGAATTTCTATACAGGCAATCATTAAGGAGCTTGTGTCCAATAACATAGATGCAATTGCAAATCCCCATAATGTAAATGTGTGTAGATGGGCATTGCTTATAAAATAAAAAAAAAAAAACAAAACAGGACTGGAAAAAATCTTAAAAGGTCATCTACTTGTTATTTGCATCTTGATAATCTATGTCTGACCCTTGACCCAAGGAAGAATCTCATAGAACCAGGTCATTCCTGAAACGTGCTTTTCTAACTCCCAGTAATAGAGGCACCACTTCTCCCCTCCCAACACAATCTATTCCTCTCCTGCACAGGCACTATCATTAGAAACGTTTTTCTAATGCCTACTGTAAACAATCCTAAGAAATCCCTAAGAAAAATTAAGCACTTTACTTTTTGTCCTGTCTGCTGTGAAAAGTGGGAATAAACAGTTTTCCTTCTCTCCTAAGCAGGTATCAGAAACTATTACACGGCAAGTCTAACTTCTTCAGCTAAAAAGTAATAACTGGTTGCCTTAGCAGAAACAGAGTTATTGATGAGGGAAACTTGTCACAAGGCCACAGCCTCCTGCTTTGTAAGAGGTTCCATTAATTCAGGATTTATGCAGCATCTGGAAACTATCATTTGATGCTATTGATGTCATCCCTTTATTAAGTGAGAAATAATAAACCCAGGGATGAAATAGTCACTAATCACTCTTTTGATAACATAAAAAAATTCTCACTGTACTTTCTAGATTGATGTCAAGCAATGGAAAACTCGCTAATATCTCTTCTCAGGCTCTGTCCTAAAACATTTCAAGTTCTCTCTTTGATTTTCTTATTGTACTATGTAAAGAAAATGGCTGAGGACTGAGATATTCCAACTATTTCAGTTTCCAGCTTTGTTTTCCATTATTGCCAACCAATCTGCTTTATCACAGGCAGAAATGTCTACATTTGATTTGATAATTCTGTTGTTACAGTTTCATGTGCATGGCACAAAAACGCATGAGAAAGAATTAAGTCCCAAGATGACAACAAAGCCATTTATGCCTCTCAAACTTTTTAGATGAGCACTGGGCAATAGCTGTCCAACAGCTCAAGAGTGTGTTTTCCAGAGAGAACTCTTTGGATGATTTTTTTTTTTTAATCGTCTTAGCTATAATACTTGGTTTGAACAATATCACCTTATATTTTATGCTCCTTCTCTGTGAAAGAATACCAAAACTGAGTCTTCAACAAATTCCTGGTAAAACTCAGCATAAAATCTTAATTTTTTAAAAAGATATCAAGAAAATGCAATGTTTGCCTAATATAATTTCAGAAGTTCAGCTGTTCAACAATTCATATTTGCACTATGCATGGGAATGTTCAAACATTTTACTGTACCAAGCACTTTCAGTAGGCACATGATGTGATCTGGTGATATACAACTGGAGCAGAGTGATGTTGGCACATGAAAATGTATGTTGGATAGTGCAATGACATGGTTATAAAATGAAGGCTGATCCAGAAAAATGATTTACATATGTGAAATAAACCACATCTTTGATGGTATGGCAGAATTCAGGGTCCCATGAAAGAGAAAAAGGCTGTGAGAAGGAAGGTGTTCAACACATGAGGGACAAAGAAGAAGAGAGACAACAGTGAATATTGTGGATGGATGACTTTTGGTAGGGCAGCCATGGCAGAGGGTCAACAGTCTTTGACAGAGGAATTGTATTGGTCTCTTCTCCCAAGTAACAAGTGATAGGACAAGAAGAAATGGGCTCAAGTTGTGCCAGGGGAGATTTAGATTAGATATTAGGAAAAATGTTTTCATGGAGAGAGTGGTTAGGCATTGGAACAGACTGCAGGGAAGTGGTATAACCAGTCCCTGGAAGCATTCAGAAAACGTGTGGATGTGGTGCTTAGGGACATGGTTTAGAGGTGGACCAGGCAGTTAGGTTAACAGGTTGGGCTCGATGATCTCAGAGGTCCTTTCCAACCTTAACAATTCTATGATTCTATGATTTACTTTGATATCATGAGGAAATCGGGGGGGGGGGGGGGGGTGTTGAACCTGTCATCAGACTGTTTAGTAAAAGGATCATACTGGTTCCACATTTGTTGAGTCAGTGGCCAATGTGGGGTGAGCATCAGGAAAGCCAAAAACAAGATGAGAGATGAGATCAGACTGAAACCCTATAAAAATAGCTGTGCTCTCTGCCCTGAAAGGAAAGGTTGACTTTAAAAACATCTGCTGGAAAAAAAAAAAATATGTAGAAGATATGCATACATTTTTTAAATGCTAGTTGGACTCTAGAAACCAATGTAAAACACCTGCAGGCTGGCTAGACCAGTATAATTAGCTACTCTCTATATTTTTCTCATAATAGAAACTTCACCCTTATTGCAATAGAGAGCTGTATAAAAGTAACAGAGTAGGAAATTATCTCCATGGTGAAAAGGACCTCACTATTGTGACAACTGATGTACATTAGAAACTTCCCGACAATATAACCATCGTGTCAGAGTAGAAAATATTCTATTCTGTATCACCCTTAACTTCACCATTACAGCTGTTGTAATATCTTAGTCATATTATTTTTGGAGATCACAGGCAAAACTGAATGTTAGCTCAGTTATTGCTTCTTACTAAATGCTGATTTCATGATGTGGGTTGGCTACACAATAGACAAGGATGATCTTTGAGCAAAGATAATCCTTCATCCAAGGAGCTTACATATTTGCTGGACATATTTGCAGGCACTTAGTGAAATATCACCATTTGGAGAGTTAACAGTATGAACTCAGCTCCTCCGCATAACAAGAATTTCTTCAGCTAGTGTTTGTGTTTCACTGCATACCAGTGCAGTGAAAGGCATTTCCCTTTTTTATTCTGAGGTTAAAAAAAGAGGTGCTACAGGACTCAATTCCTAAGAGAAGTTATGCTGCTCTATTCACCTTCATCATTGCTGGGGCTTTTGCCTAGCCAAATTAGGTGTCTTGTGCTACCCATGTTCTTACCCTACTGTTTCAATGTCACTTCATACCTAAAAGGATCCTTTATAAATAGCATTAAGGAATAGAGAGAAGTGTATAGAGAGGTACTAAAGCACAATGGGAAGTAAATGTTAATTACTGATACTGAACCGTAGGTTTGAACACACAGTCTCATTCTTCATGTACAGCACAACTCCTAGTAAAGATCTGCATTGGCCTGATGCTGAGGGAGGGCTGGTGGGTGAGCCACCAGATTCCTTTCCTTTCTTCCTTTCTGTCCTGTAGGTACTTATTCCAGATTTATGCCCTTTGAAAGAGGACTATGGCAGAACTGTCACTGTGAACCTTCATATGCTGCTCCATCAAGTTTATGTCAGACTTTACATTAGCCCACACCAACACATATTTTTGTTCTGGGAAGCCACAGTACTAATATAACCAGGGATGAGGCAGCATTATCACCAAGCTGATCTAAACCTTTCCCAGGCTTCCCTCTTCACCTGTGCTATATGTGCCTGTATTGTAACCTGGGGAACTGTTTCCCGTATTTCTGATTCATGGGTCATTATTGCTCTTTACATAGGTGAGATTTGAATGAAACGAGATTGATCACTGCAATGTTTGAACCATTCTTTGATTGTCCATCTGCTGGATGTTTCTTGATATTCAGTTTGAAAACTGAAGAGCTCTGAGCCAGAACAGTACTTTGGAGAACCACCTCTTGGATATTTATTCAACCATGAGCAGAAAATCTGATTCCTAAAGCAGCTCCCAACATGTAGGTATCCCTTTACACAACTAGGACCTTGATATAGGGAGACAATATATGCATGAAAGTTATCATCTCATTTTCCTTTCGCTTCAAAAGGGGTTTCAAAGGACCTGTCTTTGCAAATCCCCTTTTTCCTCTCTGGTTCTTTAATCCAAAGAAATACAGTATATTAATGCTAAAGTGAACTGATATAAAAAAAGGAAGATGTGGCAAATACTCCCAAGCTTCTTCAGGGATTTTTCACTCTGCTTTTTTCTCCACCTCTGCATTATCAAGTGAAAGAAAACGTTGTCATTACCTTTCTTCTGCAATGTAAATGAGGTAAGGCGTTTTCTTCTCAGTTCTGCTCTGCCTCCCTGCTTAAAGGATCGGTTTCTAATTGGACTTTTCCTTAAATGGTCTAGCAGACATTTTGAAAACTTTCCTGTATTTTGAGTCTATATATATTATATGAAGCCCCTGTTTTGACAACCCCATGGCTTCTGTTAGATTGCCGGTTTACTATAGTCATGCCAAGCCACATTGTACCAAGCACATGGGGAGTTTTTAGGCTCATGATAGACAAGAGTCAGCAACATCAGACATGGTAGTGAAGTGTATAAACAGGACCGTAACTTTCATGGCAGAGGCAGTAATCCTCCCACACTGAAACAACTGGTGGGTAAGAACCCACTGGAGAGAGTCCAGATGACAGTAATGGGAAACAAAAATGTGGAAAATATTTTCCCTTGAAGAAATCTGTAGAGCATTGGGGTTGCTTAGATGTGAAAAAACTGAGGAGGGAGCACTGCAGCAGTGTTCTGGCAAAAATATTGTCTAACTCTCTTATGGACAAGTTGTGAAGAAAATGATATAATTAAATAAATTCCTAATACTAAAGATAGCCAGGCTCTGAATTCATTGCCTTGCAAGACTGTGAAACAGCCATCATTAATCCCACCTTTCAACAAGAAATGAATGGGATTATAAAACAATCCTCAAAAACAGTATTTCCCGTGGTGAGTTCTTTGCCCAGTTTATAATTCTTGACATAGTCACTGTTTTCTCCAATTGAATTAGTATTTTATCTTGCAATCTAAATATACTAGCTTTCACACACTCATCTACTAAACCCATATTTTAAAAAAAATGGCATACCAGCTGGGTGAATATACCCCAGTTTACCTTTGGTGCAACCATGCAACTCAGCCCAGGGTACAGCGAAGAGTGCGTCTGTAGCAGCAAACACCACAGGACACTTCTCCCCTCTGTGGTATTACTGGAAGCATTTCTTGCAAGATGAAGAATATCATCAGCAGTTCCTAAGTAACAAAGGAGAAAGGATTTCTCCCCCGTACCAGGATGTGTGATTATTAAGTGGTTCTGAGCAGATACCAGTAAGTCAAGCCCCGAAGCTGCAGCATATGCTATTCAACCATTAACCAGTTTCCTTCCCATCCGGCCAATTCTGCCTGCAGACCTCAGAAACCTGCCACCCAAAAGCCTGCTGTCTAATTAACTGAATTTATCTGAAGGATGAGCAACTGAGGAGACACCTGTCAGCTTGAGGCAATCTGGGTGGGAGGCTGGCTGTCCTTAGAGAGGCTATGAATGATAATGGAGCTAAATTTGGAGAGGTAAATTCTTCTGATGTGAGAAGTAATCATACGCGAGGTATGTATTGTTGGCTCTTAACTGAGGATGACAACAAAATGTAGTGGGAGTGTTGTGATAGAGATGCACTGAGCCAGGTGCCTGAAAACTCAACCATGTCAGCTGGATTAGAGTCAGTGCTCCAAAGTCAAAGCACCAGTTGTCGCTCTTTGCATACAGGAGGATCTTTTTTGTCTCATTGTCAGCATCACCAAGGTTGTGACAGAGACAGTCAGAAGACAGGAGATAGCACCCAGTTGCCTTTAGCCCTGAGGTGGAATAGTCTGTCATTTAGGACCGTCTATTGTTGCCATGATGAGCTGCAGTCCTCCTCTCGCCTTAACATTTACAGGGTAAGGCTCATTTACCCTGATGTTCATACAACAGTAAATGGAGGTCTTCATAGTTTGGCACAGTTTCTCACATTTATTAGAAGCCCCAGAGATGTTTAGCAAGTGGAAATTTTAAAAAAATGCATAAAACAGAGAATTTGCCCCATTACTTTGGATTCTTTTGACACCTCAATCTGAGTGCAACACAGCTAAGCATCACTCCATACCCTGAAACACTGCACAAGTAGGCATCATCACCTTGTGATAATGCTCCTAAACAGTACTGCCATGCACTGCTGGCTTGTTGGCAGTGCACACTTGTAACAGCTTCTAAAAACTCCTTCACAGAGTCACGATCCAACAGTTCACGAATGTCTTTGTTGACATCTATGAGAGTATCGCGCTGCCCAGGTGCATGCTCCACATGGTGCAATCCTACGCTTCTCTAGGCAAGCACACGACTCTTTGAGGGATGATATGGTGCCAGTGTGTTATGCTTTAGCATCTTTCTTTTTTTCTGTGAGGCTTAGGGAGTTAAAACACTTTCCATTTTGCTTTTACAGCATGCAGTTCTTCCAGTTTGGCTCTTCACATCATGCACATACATCTGGTTACCCTGAACAAATTCTGAGGGTTACTTGTGCTTGAATGTAAGGTGGTTTAGTATGTTCTGCTCAGCTCTTTTCATCATTAGAGATTCCTGTTCTATTACTCTAATTGTCTGTCAGCACCCCAAGCTCTTGCTTTGCTTTTATTTACTCTAAAGTGCAGTCTGCACAATATGATCCAGTTCAGATTAGGTACTAGCATCAGTTCTCAGACAGTCTGTGAAAAATCTGGCCCTAATAAGTTCTCTCAATTCATGATACAGCTGCCTTGTATACAATGCTGTTGTTTTTCTAGGCTTTCTGGGGAAAACCTGCTGTCCTTGTGAATTACAGCTAGTTCCTTTAAAAAACAAAGCATTTTCCCAAATTTTTTCTTATAATGCTTTGCACTCTTCTCCTGTTCAAGTAAAAAGTATTTGGCCACTTTTTTCTGCCTCCTTTCTGAGAAGAAATGCAAGCATGCAAATACAAATTACCTAATAAAGGGTGAGTTTACTCTCTTCAGCTAGGATAATAGGAAGGTCTCTCTCCAGATATTAAATGTCATTAAAATTGTAGGAATTTAGATTATACCCTTTTATTATATTCAGCTAATATTCACTATGAGTTCTAAAAATTAATAGGAGGATGGTTATATCCACACAGAGAGATCTCATTTCCTTAGGAAACCAGGCTAAGTACACAGTTCCTGCCCCATGAGCAGAGCTGATGAAAGAGAAGATGAGTAGGAAACTAAGTAATGGGGAGGTGAGCACAGCCACAGTATAAAACCGTGTGAGGATGGGGTGTTTTTCTGCATTTTCCTTGATCAGTTGAGCTTTTTTTTCTCCTTATTACAGACATGTTATAAATGAGAGGTGGTGCCACCTATTCTGTGTTACAAGCAGTAATCCCAGCACACAAACCCAGTGACTAGTAGATCTTAAGAGGAGATACACTGCCACAGAAAATTCAGACATTTTGATAACCATTTTCTTTCCCTAAGTTAGAGCCTTAAAAGAAAGACCTTGGCACTTTTGACCTACAATGGCACAAGTTCTCACCAGGGAGACTAAACAAGTTACAGTATCTTTCAGAAGAGCAGGAACTACTTCCCACTATGGAAAGACCAAGAGTGCCACATCAGATGTGCCTTTCTCTCCTTCCTGGGTACTCAGGAAACCACCTCTGCCTTAACATTTGCCATATGTCCCATCTCCACTCCTTCCTCCCCAGGGGTACCTACAGAGCCTGCTTGAGCCCCATTGCTTGGCAAGACTTGTCACATCCTAGCCAGCACAACCTCTCTGGCACAGCATTAACGCATGCCACAGCAATCAACTTTCTACATTCTAACTGCCTTTGCTCCCCTCTGCTCCTCTCCTCCCTTCTTCTAATTATTCATCAAAATACTTTCAGGCCCCTCAGCCCCTTAATAATCATCTAAAAAAGAGAGAAGTTAGGCATTTTGCAGTGAAAACTGGCAAAATGTAATTAAGCAGCTGCCAGTGATGTCTGCTTTCTATACTCTCAGCAGCTGCCTTACACATCCTTGCTCTTCTCCCTCTGTACCTCATTTGCTGCCCTATAATCTGCCATGATCTATTAGGCTGAAAATTGTAGTCAATGTTCCTCATCAAGGCAGAGCCTGTTGGCTGCACGCTTAAGTATTGCTGAAACCACTCAAACTGTGCCTGTGAATAAGGAGTGCGTGGCTCTCTTAGGGGTCCCACACACAGGTGGAGGTTGAGCCTCCTGCCTTATTACACAGCAGTAGACCTGTAGATGGCTGTGTAAGTAAGCCTGTATAATGGTTTGGCTTTTTTTTTTAAACATCACAGACTTTAGCTCCTGTCTTCATGTGCTAACAGGTATTCTTTTGCCTCTAAGGCTATCATTAATTTGTAATTTCAATATTATATTGTGTTCCTTGTTCATGTAATTGGGTTCATCTTGTTTAGCTGTCTTCTCTCTGCTTCTAATAGTAACTTGCTATTTTTAACATTGGAGCAGCCTTTCATACAGCCAAATTGCCCACTTCACATAATCTCTAGTCTTCTTTTTCCAGTTATCTGTTGCACCTTAATTATGATGGTTCAAGAGAACATATCATATAATTACATCGAATATCAGTTATCCCCACAATGTGTTGTTCTAACTGTGGTCTTTGAACTATGCAGAGTCTATCAGATATTGTACTTGGTATTTGCCTAAGCCTTTCTCTGTGTTGACAAAGCAAAATTACATTGCAGTGCATAAAGCACTACTCTATACCACTGCATCATACTATAAAGCGCAGATAGTAAATTGAAGAAAACTCTGAGAAGGCCATCACCATTCTCTTTTGCCATAGGCCATGCTGATATTTATTGACTTCTTAATTCTTTTGTTCAGCAAAGCATTAGAGAATCCAAGCACTACACAGCATTTATGTGGTTTTCTTTCATTAGTTAGCTACAAAAAAAATTGCTTGGTTTACGTAAAACTGTAGATATGAAACTTCAGACATCTAAAATTATCCCCACAGCTATTTTCAGTTTTGGTTGAGGTAAACAACTGATAAACTGAAAAATCAAATAGCTGCTCCACATTCTAATCTTCCCTTTCAGAAAGTGGATGAATTTGCTCAGGATGCAGGTTTGGAGTAGTCAGGTTGGGAAAAGAAAGATTCAGATTTGAGTCTTCTCTCTTGCAGATATTCTTCTCAAGGCACTGAATTTAGTGTAAAAGGATGGTTTCCTCTCTGTGTAAGAGGACTGTTTACTTCCACCATAGAATGATCCACCATTAGAATCAACAATTCTAATCAAGAATTGTTGATCACAAAGTAGATTCTATGGAGTTGTTTCTGTCAAACCCCAAAGCACCCCAAGGCATACCAGTCTCTATATAGCAACTGTCTGGTTGACTGCTTGCATCAAAGTATGCTATGACTGCATGAAGGTAAATCCAGCAACACACCATCCAGACTGAAGAGTGCTTTAGGGTGGGTTGCCTAGGTTTATGGTACCTGCCAGGTGGCCATCTGCATGTTTAGTCACACCAGTACCATACAGGCAGGTTGACATCATGCTACCTCTAGTAAAACAGTCCTAAATTACCCATTCTCTTGATAACTCTGGAACTGAGTAAAAGGAAGGCATTGCCCAGGGTTACAGTCACAGACAAGTACTCAAATTAAAAAAGGGGACTTAGCAGAATGGCATGCTGTCCACCGTCCTTATCCCTCAGCACCATTGCATTTTAATGCATTTTAATTCCTACAGGTGAAGGAAATCTGATTAGGATGGACACACCCCCTATGAAATCCATGAGAAACAAGGTAGAAGCATGCCTATAGGTACTACAAAGGCAAGGCAGTCCCCCGCACTTGAGAGCCTGCAGTATATGTATATGTGGGATATGAACATGCAAGCGAACAGCAAAGCATTGAAGAACTCCTGTTGCTGATAACTGACCCTCTCTTCTGGGAAGTCACGGGTATGACTGTAGTTTTAGAATATAAGCCTAAAAGAAAAATTGCTTTTCATTTTATCTTTTTGAAACCAAAGATTAAGCATGTAATATCTAACCATTCGAACTGATTTCACACTAGGGCTGTAACATACATAAACACTAACATTACAATCCCAGCCGACTCATTGTCCTCTGTTTTGTGCTCTGAAGAATAAAAGCCGGTTAATGGCTTCCCATATCTCTTCTACAGCAAGAGACTTTCTCTGAATAAGCAGGCTGCTGGAAAATATAAAATCAAGCAGCTGCATACTAAATGCCAACAGCTGCAGAAGCGCCTTGCCGAGCCATTGGTAGCACGTGCCACTCACTTTATGTAGAGTTGCTTGGGAAGGAGATTTGTTAGACAGACAGGCTACGAACAGAAAGGGAAACATTTTCCTTCCTGGTGCTGTTTTTAAATCCCCTCTCCTCCATCCTTTCATGGCTCAATTTCCTTTTTCATGTTAAACAATGGCAGAAATTAATATGATAATACTACTGACATAAATTCTATAGAGATAGTTTCTCAAGTCCTCCCTTTTCTGGGAAATCCCTCCCTCTCCTCAAAAGCAGAAATACATAGGAGTTTCATCTTTTGAAACTTGTATGTATGCAGTCTGTCTGTGATGGTGATGGCTGCCCTGCATACAAGGATTTGCCAGGGCCAGCAGACACAATTCACCCACAGTTGGTGGGGAGGACCCGCAGGGGCCACCTGTAAAGGACAGGATCATCCGTGCAAAGTCCAGTTGCAGCCCAGGGTTCCCAATAGCAGCAGCTCAAGACTACAGTCAATAGGACCTACCATTGCTGAAATGGAACATGAGAAACAGCAGTTGTTCAAGGCCCCACTGCTTTATCAAAGAGCTCCCTGACTAGTAGTGACCACTGGAGGACTCTCAGAGACCTGCTACCTACACAGAATCACATATTTCAGATATTTGCAATGATCTGGGGATCTGAGCCCTTGCTAGTATTACCCAGACTTGAAGTTTTAGGGAGTGTAAAACTTGTAGGCAAGTTACCTTAAATCATCTTTAACTCAAGGTACGTTATGAAAAAAGCAACTTCCCAAATTCAAAACAAGACAATGCAAGACAAAAAGGATTATAAGGACACAGTCATATAGAATCAAAAGGAAATAAAATAAGTTTCTGAAGATTTAGATCAGGTATAAGGGAATATCTTGCCCTGGGTTGTTTAGCTAACAAGCTGACAGGCTCCTCACAATCTTCCCAGCTGAGTATTTCTCATACAACCCACATTCTCTTTACAGAAGGGATTCAGAGTCTGAGAAACCCACTGGCTAAACTGGTGTTCAAACCTCCCAAAATATCTTCTCTGTAGATCAATCCTTACTTTTTATAAAAACCTGTTAAGTGGCTACCAGGCTTTAGAGACTGGCATGCTCTGCAGCACCAAAGGAGACGCTCTGCTACACAAATTTGATATGATAACGTATTAATCAAAATCAGGAAGGTGGGAGTCATGAACTTGCTGAATCCTCCAGGCCCCAAACAAAGATAATGTCAGATTTGCTCCCTTCATTCCTTAAGTTTTCAGTGAGGGAAGCTCTTGCCAGGTCTGTCAGAAGGCTATGTCCTCTCTGTGCCCTGGAAGTGCTCCTTACTGGTTCATGGTGGAAGGACTGGGAACCTGGTATGATATCCAGAGCCCCACAGTGGAGAACACCACTGCAGCTGTGTGTGAGCCCAGGCTGAGCTGAGCACACCCAGACTTCGATGAACTGTGCTGAACTCAGATTATTAACAGATTAAAAACTCTCTGATTCCCAGACTATCCAAATCTAATTCATACGATTGGAAAGTACAATGATGTGAGTCCAAAGCATGGTACATATCTGCTGATCCAGACCTGGTGAACGTTTTTCCCCAGTGTCACACTCTTATCTGACCAAAGTGGAAGAGAGATGCTTAAGTAGGAGAGAGAGATACAGCACCAATGAGGGAGTAACAGGAAGGATCTGGTATCCTGTTGAAGGTATCAATTTGCTTCCCCAGTTTACCAGCCATTGCTCTTGGCCTTAGAACAAGAAGATGCAATCAAGACAACTTTGCCTGACATATTTGTCTTCTGAAGTGATGATACTGAGCTCCTCTACCCAACCAGCCTTAACAAATAGGCCTTTAAAATGAATGAACCATTTTATCCTTGACCTCCTGAGAGTGATAGTCATATTTAATAGGAAGAAGCCTGATGATAGGTTTATTCCTGTAATACAGAAATCTCTGCTAATTTCTATGTAGTTTCCCAAACAGAATATACAGACACATATTGAACAACCCCAGTGATATAATCAGAGATACAGAAGTAAAGAATTTGACTTAAAATTTCCCACAAAAAGACCGACTCTTGAGAACCTCTGACATCCTTACTACTCCCACCTGATTGCTCAGGGTGGATCATCCCTGGACCCTTGGTTCTGGCATACAGTGAATACCCTATTAGGAGACTTTATTTAAGTGTGATGAACAGTAATTAATAAATTGAAAGAGGAATTTGAGATGGTATGAGTTTTTTAAAAGTCATCTGTAAAAGAACAAAAACTGGATATATTTTTGCCAAAACTTTCCCCCTCACAATGTATACCAACATCTCTTTTATATACTCGTATATAAAAGGACTTGATTTTGGTAGACCACAGCATAATGAAATCATGTTACAAGAATGTACATTCTGAGAACTCACAGTTATTTAAGACTGACATTTCTAACATAGGCAACCTGGTTATCCTTTAAGGAAAAGCCAGAATTCCATTTTTTCTTCAGAAGTTTTCTGCCTGTCTTCAGTGATATTGCTACTAGGAGGAAATGTAGTCTTCTAACAATTTTTCCAATTCTTCCAAATACTTCTTGTCCATAAATCCACCTTATATCATCTAAAAATGTCACACTCTTTAAATGCCTTGCCAACGCGCATCTTCATTAGTGCCTTATTTGCAATATTCTTCATTTTGATAAATAGTTATGTACAGAAAAGTGTTTGAAAAAATCATCTCAGCATGCAAATAGGAAGTCTGACCACTGTTTCTGTCAAGAAAATTTCCAGTTACCTTGTTGGTATGCCAGATTAAAGAATACCGTGCCAGGCAGATTTTAGTCTTCTGCCAGCCAAAGGAGGGGAAATATTCTGGATTTATAGAAGTACAAATCTGATCAAAACCATGCCCTACCCTCTATTAATACTTCATTTATTCTCCACAGTTGCACCACATTTAAGCCAAGCTCTACCTACCCTCATTTCAAGACTAAATTAACAAGCAGCAAGCAGTTTGTGCTGCTGTGCTTTTCCTGTATCCTAAAGCTAAGTTTCTGTGCAATGTTAGTTCCAGAGTTTTATTGCAACTTAAGAAGCAAAAACTAATTCACTAAGGAGAACAGCAGGAAAGAAACATTCATAGATAGAGACAGACAGAATCTGGGCTTCAGAATCATGTCAGGCTGAATTATAGCATTTATTTAACAGTGATGTCTGCTGAGTAGTAACAAACAATAGTGCAAGTCTGCCAAAAAGCAGACCATTAAAATGGGCTCCTCCTCAAGTGCTGTTCTCCACAATCTCTCTTTCTGCCTGTCGAGTTTTGTAATTGTCACATTTGTTAGCTTAAAAAGATATAGAAATCATATAGCTTTCAGTTATGAAAGCAATAATGAAAATAATGGCTCTACTTGATAACGCCCAGATAATTTTGTGGAAGGAAAGGCTCAGGTAAAATGCAATGATTCAGGGAAGAGTTTGATCTGGAGTCAGATATTCACCATAATTCAAGGTTCAATGCATAAACAGACAGTATTTCTACCACAGTCATCAGCTGGGGTGTAGCAACACTGAGACCATTCAAGAGACTTACCTTGCCCACATGTTACCATCCACTTTTCAGGATCTTTTGTCCTCCACCTGTGAATAAAAAGAAGCATTTCATTGTGATGCTGTAATCTTCTCCTGGAACTTTTCATCACCAGGGGAGCTGAATAAGCACGTGTAACCTAAGGGTGACTTTAAACCATCATTCACATCAGAGGAAGTAGCAGCTGATGTTTTGACAAGGCATCGTCAAACATATCATGGAGTATCCTCCCCCCAACCCCATCCCCTTACTCACCAGTCTGACAAAGAGTTTCCTCCTGAATCTGGAGACAAAGCACTAAATCTCTGCACCCAAGCTACAAAAAAAGAAAAGATAAATATGCCTGACAAAGGTACATTACATTTGTCTGCTTCCAGAAAACACATTAACTATCCTCAGCCAATTCATCCTCTGATCAGAGGCACATGTGCACTTTCTGCTTCGGTCTAGCTCATTAGGGTCATCTCTATATTCTCTTTCTCCTCCTTTTTCCCAAATGTTGTGAAATTTAGTCTTTGTAAACTTTTGTCCAATTAGAGTATAAAAATACATAGAGTGACATATGAATTCTGCTTTTAAAGAAAGCAACACCTTGAAGTGCCAGCCACTTTTCTCTGCACAATTGCTATGAGAATATCAAAACATCTTCCCCAAGTCCATTCTCCTGGCCAAGGCGTCACATTTAATGAAGTGCACTGTTTGTTTGTTAAAACTCAGCAGGGCTAAACACTTTTTTATTCTTCTGATAAAGCCCTGACAAGTGGTCGAATGATATAGGCAAAGGTGAGAGAACCTGGGCAGAAGAGAGGAGCAAATAAAGGGAGGCTGTCTTTTCTGCTGTCGTTTTGCCTCCTTAGCACAGAGCACTACTCACGAATATGATTCCCTCTAAATTCCATCTGTCACAGAGCCGTCAGTGTCTTCGTGCCGAATATGAATTTCCTGCTAAACCACTCACTCATCTCAACTCCATGTACTGTTCATGTCACTAAATGGCTGCATAAAAACAGTTTCTTTAATACCTGTGCATCAAGTGTTACACGTGGAGCAGTATTCCCGGAGAGAAGATCTGAAATTTGTTACCTTAGCAACAAAAGCATGTTAATATAATATGTATGTGTGTTTGCATTCATTTATTTCTTCAGATGTTTTATATGAATGAAAATATACTGAGAGATATTCCCAGTTTCTAAACCTGGGATTTTAGATGACGTGAGCAAGAGTCAGGCTGGTTAAGAACATCACGAGTGGGTCACATTGCTATTCACCTCCAACTCACCTAAGCAGAACCCTCTCAAACTGAGACAACCAGAGGTTGCTCTAATTCCCAGCCAGCACAAATGGGGTTTGTCCTTCATTGTGATTTCTAGATTATTTCTGTTTCAGGTAAGGGTATTTGTGTGCTGGACCAATTTGCCACAAGCTGTACTGCTTTATGTCATTCACAGCTCCCATAGGGTGTCCAGGAGTTCATTCAACCCAACAACATAGCTCAGCCTACAGATTATCTAAGGATTCCTTCTAGAGGAGAAATGCTCCTATATATCGATAGTTTCAGCCATATCTTAAATCTGAACTCACCCAGTATTTTAATACATGGAATAATACAACATATTTTAGCAGAAATGTATCTGTTTCAAACAAATCAACATGTTATAAAGAATGCTGATCTTTCATTTGCAAACCTGGTCAAAGCAAACTATTCCTTCTGTACTCTATATTTTTCACAAAGAATTTGGTGTATTACTTTTTAATGTAAAAATGTACCAGGACAATCAGGCTGTTGCAGGTATCTCAATAAGCATCTGTTATCACTCAGAGAGAAGAAGATGTGACACTGAAAGCCGCAGAAGCATGTTGTCACCCACAGCCCAGATGAAGTCAAATACAGCTGAGCCCCAAGGCCTATTTCTACAAAGCAGAACTGCATGGCCTTTGCTGAGCTCTGTTGGAAAAATGTCACTGGGCTGTGAGAGAGTACATAAGCTAAGCCACATAGGAAAAGAAAAGAAAACAAACAAAACAAGAAAGACAGGAAATTTTTGAGATAAT
The DNA here is from genome assembly GCF_965183815.1 of Platalea leucorodia. Lineage (NCBI taxonomy): Eukaryota > Metazoa > Chordata > Aves > Pelecaniformes > Threskiornithidae > Platalea > Platalea leucorodia. The sequence continues at coordinate 75,711,966 of NC_138828.1, forward strand.
AATAGTAACTCAAGTGAGAAATAATCACGTGAAATGGCATAAAACCCTGAGAAAACATTGACATTTCAGAAAATGGTATTCACCAGATGAGCACGTTGAGCAGGCAATGGAGTTCCACACCCCTCCCCTCACTGCCCACCGCCTGGCCAACACAGACTCCTTGAGTGCCCATACAAGAGTGAGCATTTTAATGTTCAGCTTAGTAATATGCTAGTCCTAGCTCCTACTATGTGTATCACCCAATACGTAGCTGTTGGGTGCTTGAGGAGACCCCTGCTTGCAGGTCTCTGCACACAGTGAAGATGCCCAAACAAAAATGATCCGGCAGTGGGAAAGTCAGGCTGCAGGATCCTGTGATAAACACTGCATGTCAGCTGTGGGGAGGGTAGAAGTCCCCCAGCAGTTACTGAACTCTTCCTGTTCTGCGTGTTACACCTTTGATATCTTGGCCCAATAGTGTTCTATGCAAATATATGGTATTATTATGAACTGCCCAGAGAACTTTCAAAGAAAACAATATTCTCAGACCGGACACCACTCCACAAATTTTAGAAATGGGACAACTAGCACCATGATATTTGTTATGCTGACTTTGTTGCAACTGGCAGTTGAAGTCTTGGCCTCATCTGAGCCCGTGGTGTTATTGTCCCTGAGTTAGCAGAGCATGATTCCACCTAGCACACTTTCATACATATCAGGAACTCCGTTGGGAACTATGAACATACAAAATTGATTTTTTTTTTCTTTTTCTCCTGAGTGGTCCTTCATTATCTTGAGGGAAAGGTTATTCATTTATTGGTTTCAGGCAACAATGAAAAGAAAGAAATACAGTACTCTGATGTGTGCACAGGAACAAAGGATGACAAAACCAGAACACAAGCAAAAGGCAACAATGCTCCAGAGAGTTTCTCCAAGCCATTTAAGTAAATTTTACACTGGCTTCCAATCATGTAATCCTGGTGGTGTCTTGAAGCGTTTGAAACAACGGAGCAGAATTTGGTGCTCTGTTCTGCCGGTTTTGGCTGTAGTAATTTTCTTCATAGTAGCTATTATGGGGGTATATTTTGGATTTGTGCTGGAAACAGTGTTGATAATACAGGGATGGTTTTGTTACTGCTGAGCAGTGCTTACATAGAGTCAAGGCCTTTTCTACTCCTCACCCCACCCCACCAGCGAGGAGGCTGGGGGTGCACAAGAAGCTGGGAGGGGACACGGCTGGGACAGCTGACCCCAACTGACCAAAGGGCTATTCCGTACCATATGGCGGCATGCTCAGCATAGAAAGCTGGAGGAAGAAGAAGGAAGCGGGGGATGTTCGGAGTGATGGCGTTTGTCTTCCCAAGTAATCGTTATGCATGATGGAGCCCTGCTTTCCTGGGGATGGCTGAACACTTGCCTGCCGATGGGAAGTAGTGAATGAATTCCTTGTTTTGCTTTGCTTGCATGCACAGCTTTTTCTTTACCTATTAAACTGTCTTTACCTCAGCACATGAGTTTTCTCACTTCTATTTTTCTGATTCTCTCCCCACTCCCACTGGGAGGGAGATAGCAACTGTGTGGTGCTTAGTTGCCAGCTGGGGTTAAACCACTTTGAGAAGAGGATGAAAATGGTCTCAGCACAGACAACCAAGAGGGATGTAGACTTTTGCCTTCAGTGAACTGGCAGAGAAAGAACTGGGGCTCAGGCAGGACAGTCTTTCTATCAGTCTGTAAACAATCAACTGAAAACAGCAAGGCTGCGTCATGCTTCCTAACTCACCTAAATGGAGCAGACAGGGAAAAGGAAGTATCACTGCTTGGCAGCAGCATTTCAGTCCATTACCAATGGATTGTGTCACTCAGCAGGACCATGATCCCCTCCACTCTGCTGCAGAGTCAAGGAGACAAGCACACATACACAAGCAAACGCATAAACTGTAGTCTAGCTTTCATGAGGCTGAATGCTAAAGCAATGCCTCAAAAGATGGTCCTTGTCTCTTCTTTCCCAAAAATGTCAGATGGTGGTTGGATTTTTGTCTTTTGGTTGGTTGAGGCCTTTTAGGGGTAAGGGGAAGTCTGTTTGTTTTAATAAAGAATAGGAGATGTGAAGAAAAAAAAAAAAAAAAAGCAAAATCCTGCTCTGTAGAGCAGTTGGACGCACAGCATGGATGTGCATTGCTAGGGTTTCTTGCTCCACCTTACAGAAGGGAAGGCACTGGGATCAGAAGCAGCAGAGCAGACTCAAGGCTATTGCTCAGTTCTATGACCTTGAGCATGGGATCCCTCCTTTTCATGGGTGCACAGGCCAAACACAGTCCCCCTCTGTGCATCTGCTGGCCTCATAAACAGTCCCAGAAAGCCATATTGTCACTTTGATTAAGGGTGACAAAGCCAACAAAATGCAGAGCAAAGTAACAGCTCTTTTTCAGCGCCAACAAGAAACAGTAACATCAGCAAGTTCTTAATGCCCCATTGACTTTGCTTCTGCATGATAGCAATACAGATGGTATAGTGAAAAACTAGCAGCAAGAAGAGCTACATAAAATGCAGAATTTCAGGACAATTCTGCAGAGTGCCATCCTGTTGAAACACATCTGTTCAGCTACAGATGCAAGCTGTGCTAGTTGCAGATTAATCTAAAATAATAATCTTAAGAAGTTACATTATAGTCTACACCAGCACAAGTGGGGGGTTATAACAAGCAGAACAAACTAGTAGTAAGTTTTTGACTTTGGACTAACTTTGACTCACATTAGAAAGAGTAAAGTGGAACAAGCCTAAACTGCCTAATGGAGTGCATCTGAAAACAAGTTCGGCCATAAAGCATTAGTCTAGTCAGGGATTATACAGGGGTCTACCACGTTGATTCAATACCTGTTTGTAGTCAGCAATACTTTCTCTATAACACTTAAAAGAGTTGCTTAGCCTCACAAACATTTACTAATGAGCCATATCCTGCCATTTGTTTGTATGCTGAATTTCTTTAAAAAGTCCAGAGATTTTTACACCTGAAACCATGGCATGTTTAGGGCTCTGAATGTTATATTAGGAAAGGAACATAACGGTGAATACCTCTCCTTCCAGAAGGAAGAATGTAATGGACTACAGATGGGTCTAGCAAAATGCAGCACCTACGTACTGCTGCTACTGATGACTGCAAACAAATATTGCAGTTCTCTGCCTTCCGTGTACGGGGAACAGTATGTTTGCATCTCTGTTCAGCAGGGCACTTCACAGTCCTGCTCCGTAACTCCTGTGCTGCCTGCAGAGCTGGGCAGATCTGTGGGTAATTCATAGGAATATCCAGGTAATGCGGCCAGCCACAGCTCAGAGTTCAAATGTTGCAAAAGGCTTGTCTACACCAAAGGGAGAGCTCAAGCACTTTTTCTGGGGCAGGCCCCATTGCTTTGTTGGGTTTTGTCTTAATTTTTTGGAATAAAGAAATGCTAGAGAAGAAAATTGAAGTGTTAGATAAAACTCTACACAAAAGAAATCCTACTAGGCAAATCAAAAAGTGAAACCTCTCATCTCCTACCATAGATTAAAAATCAGTTAGAAGCTATAAAAACAGTAATAACAAGGCATTGATTCCCATCACAGGAGGAAGGTTTTAGTGGTGTGCATTAATATAACACTAATGGTAATGACAACAGTAATGTAAGGGTGTTAAATTAATAGTAAATTAATGAAATTTAATGTTTGTTAATGATCAAGAGAAGGGGAAAAATAATGAAATGTGAAATTTGTACTCAGCTGAAAATCATTTAGCACAGCAGGGGCCAAAGGAGATAGCAGAAGGGCTCTTACTTCAGCCCAGAATGATGAAATGTAATGCACAGAAAATGCACAGTAATCTATATGGAGAGGAATGATGTTAAGTCCTAGGATGAGTTCAAACAGCCTAAAATGATGTCAAGAATGCCAAAGCATCCTTGTGAAGAAACAGTGAACACCATCTTCTCAGATGACAGTGGTAGTTAAAAAAGTTAACAGGATATTAGGTGATGTGGGTAATATATACCTATATACACACACCTATGGATAACATCCTCCTATATTATGCCATTATTTAAGCCCTTCATACAGCTCTATTCACAATCGTGTGTTCAGTTCTAATACCTTATTAATTCAAAAAGTTTCAATGGAAGTGGTGAAAAATGTACAAAAAAGGCCTGTATGGAAGACATTAAAAAGAAACATGTCAGAGAGAAGCAATGAATACTACAGACAGTGAAGAGGTGTATCAGACACTTCCAATTTTTAAAGCAGACACTCATGTCTCCTACTAACTTTCTGAAAAGTAACTGAAAATGTAGTTAATCTGGAAATTTGAAATAAATTTATTTTAAAATCAGACTAATCCTGCGCAGTTCACTACTACAATTCAAAAAAGGCAGTTGAATTTATAGAACAAAGGCAGCATTGGCCTACTTAAGATTAAAAACAACAAACAAACAGACGAACTAAACAAAACTTCAGAGCTTCAGACATGGGCATAATTTAGGACTGGAAAAAAAACTTTAAAATAAGTATTTAATTAAAAATTGTCCAGACAGGATTTCTTACGCTTTCCTTTAGAGAATCTGGCTGCTTACAGAATACAAGAGCAGAGCGACAGGTTTCCCCTGGAGTGATGTCTGCTCTTTTTGCCTGTACTCCTAAACTGGGTAATTGGGAATTGACATAAAATTCTCTGACATTAATGACAAAGAAAAGTAGTGTATATTCTACTGGATTTTCTTCAAGATTAATATAAGCAGTTAAGATCACGGGCAAACTTTTTTGTACTTGATTTTTATTCCCTGGTGTTTCCAGAACAAGAATAAACATCCTGATCCTGCACTGCACAATACCCTGTCCCTAAAAAATGTTCCCCCCCACAGCGCAGTACAAAAGAAGGACAACTCGGCTCCCTCATAACCCCATATACTGCATAGGAAAAATGTGTGTTCACTAAGGAGCAGTCATCAGTTTCAAAGATACCAGGAGAATACAGATGCTAACTTATAGACTGTAATAACTTGCATGATATTTCTTAGCCCTCTAATTTAACAGCCAGCTGACTTTTCCATTTTTTAAAAACTTTTTAAGAACATATTCTCATTTTCTCACAAAAAATGCAAGTGAAAATTAAGGGGAAAAATAATCTGGGCAATGCCAGAAGAAAAAAAAATCATATACATATATAGAAAAAAATGTTATTAGTTGCTAGGTGACAACAATTTTACCTGTTCTGTCAGAGTATTTGCAAAATACTTACAGCCATGAACATGAATGTTTCAAGATTGCATCAATTCTATATCAGGTGAATATACATGAAAAGAAAGAAAATCTTGCTTGAGAAGCAAGTCAATGCTGCAAGCACCAGCAAGAACAAGCTAAATAACGTAGGAGGACCTATTAAAGTTAGAAATGCAGATGGAAGATTATGAAATGAGATTAAATTGATTAGCATGTCATACATATTGTGGATTAATAATCAAAAGGAAAGATAAAACTGCTAGATAGCCATCATGCTCACAGATAAAGTGCTCTGATTGAGTTTGCATGTGAGATGAGAGCAGAAGAACACAATTGCAGGTTTCACACACAAGTTAAACATCATGAAGTTGGATGCCAGCAGTTTTCCAGTGCAGCAGCAGGTAAAATACAGGGGAGACTTGTAGGAACTACACCACCTGAAACACAAAAGCAGCTGGAGGAATTCTGGAAAAGAGCAGAGAAATGGTACCATGGATACCAAGACAGATTTATGCAAACAATTAAAATCATTATATATACCTTGATTAAGGGATTACTGAAGTGAGACACAGTGAAATGTCAGCATATTAAAGCAGAGAATTGAACAAAAAAAAAAAAAATTCATGAAATTTTATTCTTCCAGGGGATTTTCTTCACTCTAAAAGCAAAAGCAAATAGTTTTGACATGTAAAAATCAACTAAAATGCTCACCTTTTTTTATTAATGTACTTCAAAATTAAATATGAAATTAATATTAAAACAATTTTTGCTTTGATGAATTATGTACAAAGCCAATCACCTCAAAGTTATATTCAGTCTAGTCACACAGACCTAAAAAAGAACAGTAATTTTCATACAAAATGTGTGAAACGTGCTGTGAGAATTACTCTCCAGACCCTAACTCACTTTGTGACACCACCACCACTAATAGTACAGAAACCGAAGCCAGTGTAATCCTTTATCATGGTAGGGACTAAAAGGTACAACTGCCCTGACCTGCGAGGAGGCTCCGTGCGAGCCGGACCCTTGAGCGCACGCTGGCAGCTCACCTGGCTGTCATACCTGCTTGCTGAGGAGAAATCACTAGTGGGGCAGCAGCTCCCTGTAGCTTTAAAAACATAGATACTAGAAAGCATATATTGAATAATTACCCCCTTTCAAATAACTTAGGACAATTATGGTGGCATACTTCACCTATCAGTATGAGTTATATACTTGGTGGCCACAGGAGAATGCTGGATTTGCTCTGCAAAGTGAGCACAATTCAGACAAATCATAAACCAGGTATTAAGTCTCATTTAAAATAGTACAGTACATTAGTGCCTGATTGCTTTCTTAATCACCTTTGTTCTGTACAGAGCACCTTTCTTAGTCATTCTGTTCCCCTATACATAAGAACCCCCATATAATTATGCCGTTTTAACATCGTACTATTTTGGATTAAAGAAGCTCCTCCTCTGCTCTTAGTGACAATTGTTCTACTCTGTACAAGAAATTGGTTACTTTTTCCCAGCAACAGAGCTGATGTCCATTGTGATATCAAAAACATTGTTTGATTAGTTAAATGGTGATCATTTTCAGAAATCACTATGCGATAATTATCTACCTTTTTCGATACCATGCTTTTAATGAATTTGTCTCCATATATGGTGTCTGAGAACTCCTTGCTAGGCTGTAAGCCTAAATCTTAGCAAAATAATAGAAACTATACCAAGTTTCTTTGCCTGACACAAAACTCAGATCTGTTTATCTTCACTGTCACTACCCATCTATGAAAATGGCTCCCATTGAAATGTCTGTCCTTTTCTTTCTTCTACTTGAATGTAATTTGTTAACTTTGTAGCTCTCTTAATGCTCAGAAAATGGTTTCTGTCTATGGCTACATAGTGGCCAAGGCAAAATGGGTCTGATCCTCTTACCAGGCTCCAAGTGGACTCACATGCATTCTGAAAAGGATTAGCACAGTGCCAATAATAAGAAATCCCTCTGGCACCATCAGCAATGAAATGAATCAATCAATAGGTGATCCCTAAGCTTCTCCTGTCTTTGGAGGTTATCCATGTTGAAAAATCAGGGATGCTGTAAAGTCTGCGTGCAGAGTAGTAAAAACGGTGGAGGCTGCATTGCTACTGAGTGCAGTACTCTGTGCAGTTGGAGATCCTACTCTCTCTCTGAAGTGGTTTTATAGAAAAAAAAAGATGGAGACATACTTGCAAAATATAAAAAAGAACGTATTTACCACTTACAGCAGAAATTACGTAAATTGCACGAAGTATAGAATGGCAAACCATGAGACCAATTTTCCCATGGCTTATGAAAGCTTGATCTCTATAAAATATAAAATATACTTCCATTATGTATTTCATTCAGAAGCAGGTTATCTTCCTTCTTTCATTTAAATATCATTGAATCAGTATATTCTGGTTTCAGTCCTCGAGTTGTGACTCCCAGGGGTTTAAAACTAGTGATAATTCATGGCTGAATAGTATTGGTCCAGATCAAAACAAGCAGAGCAAGTGCCACTTTTGCATGGGAACAAACCTGCCAGTCTTGCTTTATGGTTCCTCTGGATGGAAATATTTCTTCTTTGATGAGGAATATTAATATAACAGCAATGGGACATTTAATGCTGATCTCTGCAGGTTATGAAACCTTAATATTCAAAGAACTGAGAGGTAATTTCAACAAACTTTAACTGCTGAGCTAATCTATTCAATGATGAGTTCAAACTCAGTCTGAGAAGAGACAGAGCTGCAATAGGAACTGTTTGTTCCAACATCTGTGTTGCTGTTCCAAGACTTCATAGTAAACAAATATGCACAGTAAAATCTCTTCATGTCTAAGTAATTATTTCAGCTTTTTTTATGAATTGAGCACTAAGTGTGCCTGATTGGATCTGCCAAACTAATCTTCAATTATAAAAATTCATAAATGAAGCAGAAAATATTTTCATTAATTGCAAAATAAATGTACTGAATATCAGCAAAGCTCAATGTGACAGGAGTGCCTTTGGGTTTAAGTTCTTAAGGAGATAAAATGGGTGAATTTTATTGTTCTTAGGTGTTAATAATCTTTAAGTTTATTCTTAAATAACTCCTCAGTATTTTTCCGTGTACAGAAATTATGATGCCACCTATAACACCTTTTTTTTAATTAACATGAGCAGGAGTTTCAGGTTTATCATTTCCCCAGTGGGGACATCCCTGGTATTCTCCTTCATGTCTCAGGAAATCCTTACACTTCCCTCATCTTTTTTGTGTCTTAACATTTTTTTTTTCTTATTGGCCTTGAAGACAGTAATTTTGATATCCTCTGGGCAGAGCAGCATTGCATACAATCCATCCTCATGTTTCATCTCACTCCATTAGCTTCTCTGTCCCACTTGCTTTCCTCCAGCTGAAAACAGTCCTAGCTAAAAACTCACCTTTTCCAAAGCAAATTATGAAAAGTAACTGCAACAGTCACAGAGGTTGTGATTCCTGTCCTGAAGCTGATTTCTTCTCTCTGAGCCAGCTAGCTCCCAGCCTCCCGCTGACCCCACCCTGCTGCAGTTTTTAGGTTTCCCTGTCATTGCCTCTGGTTAGGCACTTCTAAGCCATCACCTGGTCTAGAGCACCACAGCATGCAAAAGCTTTAATCTGAAGAAGGAGGAATCTGGACTCCAGTAACAGACCACTTTTTTCTATTTTATGGGTGTACTAAGCTTAGTTTAGTCTTCACTCAGAAGAGAGGCCATTGAGCAGAAATCAAAAAGGGCAGCTGACTTCGACACCAATAATCTGAGTCCCCTTCCCAAGGAAGCTGGGGTCAGCATCCTGCATGTCCCTGAACAAGCAAGAACCATGGGCGAGGACCTTTTCTAGTTTCCTAGGTGAGTAGGAAGCCAAATCACTCAAAAGTGTTCACTGAAATTGGCTCATAGTTTTCTTTCAGCTCTTTCAAAATCCCAAAATGAGCAAAACAAATCTCTCACCCAGTTACATGTTTCTGACAGGAACCAACAGCAGAGGCTTAGAGAAAACAAGAAATGAACAGGGAATAGCACTGTGAAGTTTTCCCCACTGTATACTCCCACATTCTGGCAAAATGCAATTCAGAGACTTCCTAAACCAGAGCTTGTATCTGTATCCTTATTTTTAATGAAACATTTTTTTCATAAATATATCTTTGAGCCTTTTCAAGCTTTCAAGGTCCACTTCATACTGTAGCAATTGAAGAGTGGCAATGCTTCTGCCTGGCAACAGTTTTCTTTCTCGTATGTTCTATAAAACCGTATGTGATCATTTCAGTTGCTGCCCTACAGGTCTCATCCTGTGAGAAATAACAAACAGTTGTTTCCTACTCACTTTCTGTATGATATCTATGGTTTTGTATGTTTGTATCTGTTCACCCTCCCTTTATCTAGCAACTGTTCTTTTTATCATCTGTTCTTTTTATCATCTTCAACAACCTTCTACACCTGAGTAAGACCGAAGATACACAGTATTCAAAACATGAATACACAGTGGATTTTAGAGTGACATAGTGATATTTTCTGATTTGTTCACTGGAATTCTTACTACTAATTGTTTAATACACCATCTGCCTTTTTGACCGCTGGTGAACATTGAGTTGACATTTGTTTGAACTATCCTCAAAATGCCAAGATATATTTCCTGAATGGTAATAGCTAATTTACAGCCCATTTTTCTGTAGTTTAGCTAGGGTTCATTCCCTCCCTTCTCCCCCTTCCTCCCATTACTTGGCACAAATCAACACTGAATTTCACCTGCAAGTGTATTACAGATATTTCAGACTCATTAGATCCTCTTGCAACTCTTCATGGACAACTTTTGTGTTTACAAACTGAAATAATTTCCTTTTGTCTGTAGATGCTTTCTTTTCTCTCATCATTGCTTTTCCAGATTCTTTGTGATCTTTTATCCTACCCTAAATGTTTTAGATAAGCTTCAGAATTATATCCCTGTAATTGTAAGCTTTGCTTTACCTATATCAAGATCTATAAGTAGCAGCATGGGGGATGTTCAGAAATACATTAAATACAAAGGAAGATTTGGAAGGAAAAGGAGTGAACAGAACTGTTGTGTCTGAGGCTGCTTATATCTGAGATTATACCTGAGACTATTGTCAAGTCAAATGTATCTGATTTCTCTTCCCTCTTTGCAATTGGCGATCCCAAGTATATCTACCAAAGTCAAAACTGTTGATAGATGTGCGAACTGAGAGCAAAAGTATATCTATTCATAGTAAATTCACTGCCACCACAGTGCCAGCTCCATTCCAACCAAAATCTGAGATAAAAAAGAAGGGGAGAGAATCAATGCAAATTGCTGCAGACAGCAATAAGTTTAGTCATCGGAGGCATTGCTGGTCAGGAGCCCAACAACTCCTTTTATTACCTAGCAAAAATGTTGCCACGTAAGTTTTTAATTAAGGTTAGAAAACTATTTTCTTGTTTTATTTGTAGCTCAGGTACGTTGCTCAGCATGTGGCAACATTCTCGTGAAAGTAAAGGAGTATTTCTTTGGTTTCTCTGGGCTTTTTTCCTTCTAGTGGCACACGGCTTACTCTGCCACCTGAACTCCATTCCCTCTGTGCACCCATTTTATAAAGAACACTTTATTTAAATGATGATATAACATTCCCCTCCTCCTCTGGATACCTGCCTCATTTAATACAGAATGCTTTAACGGCTTAGCAAAGAAACAATATTCACTGGGACGTGTCATTTTTTCTTATCCTTCCAAAGCAATATTTAATTTTTTTTTTTTTTTTCCTCTTATAGATATTTCTGTAGCATTGAATACCATAATCTGTGGGCATTTCATGAGCTGTAATGAGTTCTCCTAGTATCATCTTGGGAGACGCTGTAGACTTCAGATTGCTTCACCAACCAATCCCTTTCAGACTCCTAACAAAGTGAACAAGACTGTGAAAAATAAGGTAATTAGATAACAGCGGTTCAGTATTGTGTAGCATGTTGTAAAAAAGGAAAGAAAATCTATAACATTCAGCTCTGGTGTTCTGCAGTAAAGTGTATAATATTTGCAATGCATAAGACAGGTACTGTCATGTTCTCAATACACACCTCTGGAAATACTTCAGTCTTCACTAGTCAGAGCAGATATTCACATTAAAATCCATTAATTTAATCCATTAAAGGCCATTAAAAACTCAGAGGATGCTGGACCATTTATAACCTAAGCACTTACAGAAATCTTGTAATTGAGAAATCCTCACATTTCACTAAAAAGCTCAATCGTACCAGAGAAGCTTTCAACTGCTGACAACCAGAGTTATTTGGAATATTCATTTTATGGTTCATTTTTATGCTTTTAAAAATGAACTTGACTTAGAGCAAAAACACTTGGCTCTAGTGTGAGATTACAGGTGAACTATATAAACTCGAGGGCAAGTCACTATAAATAACATCTTACTCACTTGGCTCATTTCTGAGTAACAACTCTTTCCCTGACCTATTTTGATAGATTTATCAGTAAAGATATCAGTTGTTACTGTCTCTGTTTGTGAATGCAAGTCTGAGTATAGATCATATAGATTTTCCAGGGTTTCAGTGCCTATTTCCTGCTTAAAAATGAACAAACAAACAAAACATCTTATTTCTTATTGTTCTCCACCTTTTAAATCATATTCTCTGCCTACTTTTTCTGGTTCTTCTCCCCCTCATGCCCTCATCTCTTAAAAAAAAGGCCCAGATCATACAGTTTCAGGCTGTAGGTCTCATTCAAGACTCAAACAAATATTTATGTATATGAGACACATACAAACAGCTCATCCAAAACAAAGCTTCTACTTGTGTTACCTGTGAAAGCACTAGGCTGTACAGCAGTTTTGTTAATGCAAATAACAGTGCAGTGCCCGTGCAAGTAACACAGTGCAAAAACAGTAGTCAGTTCATAAAAGATGTAGAAAAGGTCTGTTCCAAACTTTGAATTCACCTGAGCAGTAGCCTGGGTCAGATGCACTAATAGAATCAGATCTGTGCTTCTCTCTCTTGGTTACCTCTTCTCCTAGTCCCTGTGTTAGCTGTTTCTAACCATGTTAAAGTCGCTTAACTATCCCACTCATCACTGCTTACAGGAGTGTTTGCTGCTGCTCTGAGAACTTTCCTACTGAGAGTATTTGTCAAGTAAGAGATCTGCCCTGTTTCAGTCACATACATATGAATCTTCTGGTTGAGTATGGGAAGTAAAAACCTTGCTGCTTACAGATGGCAGGAGAGAAAAGATACACATCCTTTTCTGCCCTACCTCTGCTAAGATCACCTTAGCAACCACAAGTTATTGGAGAGAAACCCAAAATAATCTGTGTAGTCCTCCTACAAATATAATTGAGATCCTGTGAAGTCTATCAGTTGAAGCAAAATGGGAACTCTTTCCCCATATGTATTTTCTAAGAGGAATTTCTGCTTTGCCTGGCAGCAGAGGACTGCAGATGGACTTTTGACAACCATTAGTTATCAGCCTGTGAAAGACAGGCTAGAAAGGTGTCACCTTGTAGGTGTCACCCCAAAAGAGACTCCTCCTGCCAAAGCAGAGCAGGCTATTTCCCTGCTGAATAAACAACAGGAAAGGAGGATGGCATTTCATATGAGCAAGGGAAGAGACAGGTCAGAGAGCCAGGTGCACATCTGCTGTTCAGTACAACTTCACAGCAAACACAAAAGGGTGGTTTTTGGCAACACCTGTAGAAGGGTCAATTCCTTTTCTCCAATTCCTTTCTTTGACTAAAGTCAAAGACTTCTGTCCTGTGAGGTCTGCCTATCTTTGCTACAGACAACACTGAGGTAAGCTGTGAGTATGCTCCAGGATTTCTGGCACAGTTTTAAAAGTATGATACTGCTTTTCTTGAATAGTCAGAAGAAGCTGAAGAGATAAAGATGAATTCAGAAAGGAAACAGCTGATGGCTTACTGGCTGCTCAGCGTCTGCTATCATCAACTCAAAAATACCCACATCTGATATGTGTGCAGGGACATCGTACTAACATTCATTTGAATTCAGAACTCTTATCTCACTTTTCCTCTCCTTTCCCACCTCTATCTAGCTCCACACTAAAAGGTATGAAGCCCTTTTATCTAATTATTTGCCATGTTATAAAAATTGTCCTAACCAGCATTTCAAAAATGGGGAGCTCACAGAGTACCTTCCAAATTAAACCTTTAAGCATTTGAAAAGGATATCTCTAGGTTTAAGTTTTTGTTTTGTTTTTGTTTTTTCTTAATTGCCTAGATAACGACATAAAAACCTAAAGGATACTATTCATACATACTAATGAACTGAATTTTTCCTGTGTCTGAAAAGACAACAGTGTAAAATCCCTGAAATTGCACTAAAGTTAAATTCAGGAAACAGAGGGATATTGATCCTTATGAACATTAGCATACACAGTAATAACTCTCTTTAATACAGCATTATAATTTTTATTTTAAAAATGGATCCCTGTCTAGACATGTACTAAACCTCTGAAGCAGTAGTTAGTAATGTGTGAAGAGTAAATTGTATAGCTCAGCTTTGAGACTGGCCATTTTCCTGCTTTATTGAAATACTGTGAAGCAGACATACACAGAGTAAATGTGAAACACAGTAGTAGGAGGAAAGAGCTCTGACAGCCTTATTGATTCCCTGGTTTTTCTGATCCTTTTATTATCCACTGTTGAGCAGCCTAGTCAAAGGTGCTTAAAATTGCAGCAGACTGCATAATACTATAGATTTCTAGAGTTTACACTGTAACTGCAAAACCAAATTGCTTCTCCCTCCCTGTACCATCTGCTTTTCCCCCTCTTTCTTCCTTAGAACACAATTGCTAGCATTGTATCTTCAATATTCTGCACTACAGAAATGAAGCTGATTCCAGCTGGGATATTTGGGGTCATTAATGAACAATATAGAGTTCCCTCTCTTGGGCTGAGCTCAGATCTACCAACTCCAGCAAACAAACTCTAACAACTCTAATAAACGCTGCATCCAGTTTGGGGTGTCTTGGGAAGGAGAAGAGGTAAGGACAAAGTTAGTTGCAACAGGAGGGACAGTCAGCCAGTGCTGTTAGAGCAAGCCCAGTGTTCCCAGGCACTGCATCGTGTCAGCTTTGCAGGACTATCTTGGTAGGAGACAAGGCGGATCAAAACTGGCTTCTCACAGATTTTGCTTTCTGAGGCTTAAATTAATCTACCTGCCCTTCAGCACAGTCTTTGCCCTCATAACCCTGTAATATGTGTACAAGAAAGTATCACTTTTTCCATTATCTGGGAGCTAAATAACTTCTTAAGGGTCAACTCTCTCTCTGCCAGATTTAATGTAATATTTAGAGGTCTCTCAAAGCCCTCCCACACCTGGGCACAGGCAATCTGTAAGGCTGAGTTTGCTTACACCTGGGCTATGGAGTAAAAATGATGATAAATCTTCCTACGTCTTTTTATTTCTCTGGAAACCTGACAGAAAATAAAGATTACAAAGAGAAGCTGATTTTGTTTCTTCTTGTACCTCATCAACAGAATTGCCTTTTAAGTTCAAGTCAGTTAAACCTAGATAAAACCACTGAAATAACTGAGATGATGCTGAGGGGTAAAACTGGCATGTGAAACCTTTGTTCATGCCACTGATGCCTAAGTTGTAAATAACTGACCTTGTGGAAGGCAGCATGATGGAAAGAAAGTGAATTTTGAGAGAAAACACACTCAAACTCACTATTTCTGTGAAAGTCAAGCGCTTTTGATGAGGGAATCACAAAGATTTCATGAGTTTAGGACTCCAATACATTTCTGTAAAGTATATTTGTTCAAACTATAAATCTCTTAGACCCTAGGTTGATTTGATGGAGGGATTTTCTACTTTCAAAAAACATGCTTAATGCAATAGGTCTGTATCCTGAGAGTGCTGTGGGGCTCTTGCTATTTATGGACAATTCAAACATTCTTGTTTGTACGAAAACTTATTAGGAAAGCTGCTTATCTTCAAATGGCCTGTTTGTATATAACCTCCAAACGAGAGATATTGGACAACACACTCCCATCCAGCTGTCGAGTTCTCCAGGCTGCTTATGCCCTTATTAGCCTGGAGGTTACCACCACAAGAGGCAACTTTCCCAGGAAAGCAGTGAAGCGGAAATTCTAATTGTAACTGCTCAGCAGTGGTAATTTGTGACCAAGGAATGATCTGGTATGGAGGGCAAGAAGGCTCAACTGCAAGAAGGGGTTAAACTGGCTGGAAGCAGGAATGCCAGAGACAGAACACTGGGTGCAAGGGAATGAAGTTTCCCTGGGTGATGAGACAAGAAAGAGCCTCAGCATTGTCTCTAGGATTGGTGCTTGTGCCAGTGTGTATAAGGAACCTGCTTGTGAGCATCTTTGCAGACTCCATGTAAAACCACGTAGTATTGCATTAAGACCCTGACCAATGCATTGTTCATTAAATTGTTCATTATTTTTTGATTTATATTTAAGCACAAACGTGTGTTTAATTTGCCTTGAGGGGTACCATAAAAATGCCCCACAGCAGGGATCAGCTTCACCTGCTTCAGGGAAAATTTAAAAAATTACAGAACAAGTCCAGGTGGTTCGAGCTAATGCTATTAGGAAGGCTTAGGAAAAGGTTAGAAAATTAAATATACCCAAGAAGAGGCGATAGGAGAGGATGTCAGTTTGTAAACTTACATCACTTTGACTATCACTTATATTGGGCTGAAGTAAGCAATAGTCAAGAAGCTCATGCAGCCAGCTTTGCACTAAAGCAGGTTTTGAGTAACCCACAATCCTCTGCAGCTGAACTATGGGGCAGTAACCACCTGCTCAGAGGCAGCAGGAAAGACAGAGGGAACACTTCTATCTCAGGTCATTACGGCTATGGCTGTGCAGTGACTATGCATGTTAATAGCTGTTCTTTGACAAACAGCAATTAGTATGCTGAAGAGCTTGACAGACACCTAGAGAACTAGTATTTTTCTTATCTGTTTCAAGGAAAGGATGGAGTGATGAATGAGTTGAAATATCCCAGAGAAGATGGAGGGGCAAAGGTGAAAAAGGGGGAATTTAAAAAGGCACCAGGGAATTCAAAAAGGCACCACAGATGTGAACCTCTGAAAGGCAGGAAGGAAACATTGCACAAGAAGAGAAAAGAAACTTCAGATGGGCTTTACTAAAGAAAAAAAAAAGACAAGCAAAGGTCAGGAAAGATAGTTGTGCATGTTATCCAGGAGCTGCCTCCAAAGGGTCATAAACCCTACCCAAAGGATGGTCCTAATCAGTATGACAGCAGTGAAAGGAAAATAAATGTGTGCAGGCTTTTCTTTGTACAGAGCTCTTGCTCAGAGAAAGCAAGGGGCAGTGGTGTTTTTAAAACCACATACAAATATGTCTGTTCCTGTGTTTGCCTACATCTATTGCAAGCTCCATATCTGTTATGTTTGCTTCCCAACCTGTCTGGACTTCTGGGCGAAAGGAAGCTCAGATTAAGAAGTCCAGGAGCGCTCTGTTAATGCAGCGATGAGGCAGTTGTGCTGGGGTCTCCACTCCCAGGAGCTGGTGTCAGTGGTGTCACCGCACTACCGGCCTCCTGCTCCCTCCTCACTCTTATTTTCTGTGTGATTTTTAACTTTTGCAATAGCCTGATGTGCACATGCTTAGTGCTCGTTTAGTGCTTTCAGCTGTATTTTAGCAAAGTACCGAAATACTTTCCAAACCCCAGGAACCCAGAAGACACCACATAAGAGCCTACATATGATGCTTTCTTGGCAATTCAGAGCACCACCTGGGCCTTAAAAGCCTTCCTGGAAAATGTCTTTCCTGTGATTTTTTTTTTTTTTTTTTTTTTTTTACTCCTTAAAGAAGATCTTTCTACTGTCCCTGGAGACCTCTGTTTTCTCCAGACTTTCCAATGTAAAGAGACATCCCATCTTCTGCTGCCTTCCTTGCAGTGAGGCACTTGGGACACGTGTTAGCATGTTAATGTGTTTCCATGAGTTATATGGTTTAGAAATCCCCCAGGTTGATATTTTGAAAACTTCTGATGCAGCCAGAACTGCATAATATTATGTCCATAATCATTTGTAGTAAAAATTTTTATTCTAAATGCTACATCCTGCATTTGCAGTGCAGAAACTCAGGTCTGAGTACTGCAGGCACACAAGTGTGTGCCTAGCTTTACCTGGGTGGGCTGTCCTTTACGATTCACCTACACTAGTGTTTTAGTTCAGACCAGGAGGATTAATTAAATCTCCCAGGTGTCCCCATTTCCCGTGCTTTGGTTCATGTGGTAGAAAGGTTTTGGAGAAGGTGGACCTCATGGAGGTCCAGCCCCAGAGCTGGTCCCAGCCACACCTCCCTCTCTGTGCATGGATATTTTGACATCCCTAAATCAGCAAAGCCTCCAGACTGGAACACAAGGATTTCATAATTCCAGTTTGATTTTTGCTGGAATGAGGCTTGGATGGAGATGAGCTATGCTGTGTTTCCTGTCTGGTTTGTCATGGTGAGGAGCAGATTTCAAGTCCTGCCCTGGATTTCTTGCTTCTCAGGATATCAGTATTACGGTGCACAAATTCCCAGGTCAGGAAAGAGAAACGCAGCACTTAAGTACTTGCACTTTGTGCTCTGTTCCCTGTCACTTCCCATTCTGTGTCCTATTTGTCAGACCTGCCCACAGCTCTGCATTTTTCTTTAGGGCTGATTTTACAGCAAGCCTTACAATACTGTAAAAATATTGTTACAGAAATATTACTAGGAGGAAAATAATTATGCGGCTAAAAAGTAGCACATATGCGCAAGAGTAAGGAAATGCTGTAACTGCCAGCATTAATTATGCAGGATCTTTTATTTTTTTATTTTATTTTCTGTAGTGATAGATTTTATTTTCTTCCTTTACTGTCTGAGCAGTAACTTTTTTAATTCTGAAGTCTCATAAGGGAAACACCTAATGTTCTTTGTGTAGTTTTTAATGCCATTAACAATGTCATTAAACTTATTTGGGCTAGTCATGCAATAAGATAAAATCAAGACTAATGTTACCAAGGTCTTTTCCTCTACGTATCCCTTTTTTAATCGGGCCAGGCCACAGTTGTTCTCTCTTTTAATTTCTGTATGCGTCGTATAGGCTACGACATGTAGGTAAAAATGAAATATATCATCTTCCACATATTCAGTCACAGGAAGAGAATTTGGGTTCCCTGCTGTTTTCTCTAGGTTTATAACAAATTTCCACGACAGGGATGGCTTCCCAGTCTTTGCAACTTGATGGGCCTGTACTGCATGGCATTTATGTGTAAAACTCACATTGGGCTTATGGAATTGCACTTAGGTCAGACCCTTCAAGATCTGAGTCCTATTAAATGCTAAAGCGCCATTCACAATGCAGGAGTTAACACAGAACTAATTAATAGTAAAGGAACAAAAATAAAATCCAGCCCCAATTACTAGCTTTTATTTTAGAAAAAAATAACTAGGATGAACAAACTGATACAAAATTATAACTGATTTAGTTTTCCCCAAACAGTGGCAGCCTTAAACAACCCAGGTGCTTTAAGGTCTGCAGCATTTCAACTCCCTTTCCTGCTAGCTTGAGACAGGCCATCAATTTGACTCTTTACACTGCTTAAATCCCAAGCAATTCTTTGGGCTTATGTGGGTTTCACACTAGTATTGCACAGCAGAAATTCATTTAGTAGCCCAGGAGACCTCCAGTCTTCTTTTTTTCCCTCTCCAGTTTAACTGCGCTGAGTAGGTCTGGACATTGTAATCAAAATCCTGTATCACAATTTGCCTTTGAGCTATTTGAAATGGTGAATGACCGAAAAGTACCAAGGCATGGAGTGCCGCCATAGAAGAACCAACCTGTGAGCAATTCAGGCATAATTTCTTTACAAGAAGGGCATTATGGAATAAATTGCTTGGGGCACTCAGGCAGCGAGGCAGGCAAGTATCATAAATCAGCTCTGAAATATAAACTGGGCAATTGAAAGTGGGAGTAATGAGGGGGTTTGATCTTGCTGGTTAGGTATGTCATTTAAGTTTGTGATAAATAAACGTGCTGAACTGAAAGTGCACAACAGCAACTGGGATAGCAGAGGGAAAACCTGGGCTTGGTGAGAGGAGGAGGAAATAACAGTCTTCCTCTCAGTGTATTGCACCCAGCTGTGAAACAATCCTGTTTAAATACCGCCAGCAGCCAGCACTGCAGTCTCTAGATAAAGCTAACCTGATTTTACATGCTGCTTTTCCAGGGGGCAGTTTTGTGTTTCCTTGCTCGGTTCTCATCTTACTGGAAAGTCAACTAAGGGAGGTTGGGGGGCTTTTTTGTTTGGGTTTTTTGTGGTGGTTTGTTTTTTTTTTTTAACCAAGTTTGAAGGACATCAGCTCTTGCCCTGTCAGCTCGGTAATCGAATCCCAGAGCATGGTACATTACGTTTCTGGCTGCACAGATAGACCATTTGGTTGTGGTCAGATATAGTTGTCACCTCAGCAATTCAGCACCTCCTCAGATGAGTAATGAATGGGTGTTAGGAAGAAATTAGGCTTTTTACTACATGTGGATCTTGGTCTAAAGCTTCAGTAAGAAGTCATTTAGGGAAAGACATGGGCACAGAAAGCAAATAAACTATAACTGAGAAACTATTTGAGGTGTGTTCAAATATTTGAGTTCAAAATTATAAGAGAAATGTATGAACATAGAAAGGACATCACAATATTTTTATGACAATATAAAAAATAAACTGTTATATGAAATAACATGGTTATACAGCATCTCCCTTAATTTCTCCAAATCCTAACAAAGCTCTTGCATCATTAGAAGAACTTTTTTTCCAAATATATGTCAGACCAACTCAAGTATTTCAACATATTTTCCTTATATCTGGAACCAATGACAGTTTATTCTCTATCTGATTCCCTTTTGTCCGTCCCTTATAAAGGGACATGGAGTAAAAATTATTTGAAGTTCTTTCTGCTTATATAGTGATTCACCATACTGGCCCCAAAGAATCACTTGCAATATAGCAAGAGTGTTTTTCAGTCTTTCTAGCCCTGGACTTTAAATGCCCCGAAGTCTGTTTGCATCATTTGTTTGGATTTGTTCCTTTCGAAATGTAAGGTGCTTTGGATATGTCTGTTTCAGACTTAAACTCTAGACCAGCTTAAACTCCAAACAAGCTATATTGGAGCTCTACCTAGGGTTTACTTCTTGATCACAATCACTGAAAACAAGAGAAGGCACCAAGGAAGAAAGCACAAGTCCTGTTGCTTTAGTAGCGATGGATCATTCTTCTTACCCTTCCACAACTTGGAAGCCCATTGCTGCTTGCACCTTTTCCTGCCCAAGCCTCTTTTCCTAGTTTTTTGTCCATCAGCCAAGCAGCTCAGTCTCACAGTGCTCATTTCTAAATCTGGCTGAGAATGGGCTGCTTCATCCCTCCTGCTGCTCAAAGGTTTGTATCTTTAGCTTCCCCTGGAGCTTTTCCACAGGCACATTCCCATTACCGAACAGAGTTCGTCTAGCATGAGGGGTTTTCTCATAGGTCACTGTCCTTTTAAGACTGCCACCATATAATACATTTATTGTGAGAAATACAGCACTTATACCTTAACTCACCACGTTCATAAAGCCCTTCCTAGAGTCCACACTTGACATATTAATAAAAAAGTATTGGCATTAAAAATTACATTCTAAATTCCTTTCTCTACCCTCGCCCATGCACTCATACAATTATTGCCAGTTTGGAGGAGGGGCAGGGTTGCTGTCAAACAAGATTTTCACGCTAATAATTGTGATAAAGAGCCTTACACTGATGTCGCAGAATCTGAAATCCTTCACGTCTGCTTTCCCCACCTCTCCCTTTGCTGTCCCCAGGGTGTTCTGCTAAGTGCTGGCTGCTAGATGAAGTGTAGCATTAGGGTATCAGAGTTATGACGGAAATTCACCTCTCTGGGAATTAGAAGATTCCTCTTCATTTAGCTTTGGGATGTAAGCAATAAAATGGTGATGACCGAGTCTAACCCGGGAGGACGGCACTGCACAGTGCACACAGCCTGGCAAAAGCATTTTTTGATAACCACTGAGTTATATCATAGATGTATAAGAGGAAATAAGCAGTCACAGCTCAAGGGCTAAAGAAACACGTTATAAATTGTTATAATTATTTGTTATGACAGTCAGCAGAAAGCAGCTTAAACACAGAAAGTATTTATGGGGCTGGGAAGAAAGCACACAGGCTGGAGCATGCACTGCTCACTGAATACGCCACCGTCTAGGAGGGAAGATGAGGAGATTTCGGAGGGCCAGACAGAAGAGTTTACTTTTTCTTTCCTCTGAGATGAAAAGCTGCCACACAGCCAGGCACTTTCTCCCTGCAACCCCACAAACTTCACCTCCCTTTCTGCCCTGTGCACAGCATCAGGCACAGAGGCCCCTCTCCCTGCCCGTCTCCCACAACTGGTGTCAAGAGATTCACGGAAGAGCTGGAAAACATGGATCTGATCTCAGCTTATCTTCATCACATTTCCTTTCTGTCCTGAAGGTATTGGTACTGCCAACACGACTTCTTCCTCCTCTACATGGGCTAAAAAAACCCAAAACACAAGAGTCATCCACATTGAAGATGCAGGAGCAGGTTTGGGGCAGGGATTCCCAGTTGCATGCTGGTGCTGAATTCAGCTGCCAGAGCAAACCCAGATTGTGAACTAGGGTCTTCTTTTTGCAGGAACTTTTTTTTTTTTTTCAAAATAGTAACTTTAAAGGAAAAAAAAGTTCCCTTTTCCCTGCCAACTGATCAGTTTTTAAAGCTGAAACTTCTTGTAGACTACAATCCGTTTCAACAAATTTTAACATTTTGGAAATACACTATTTTAAGTTTTCTAAATTAATCCCTTCTTGAAAGCAATATTTTTAAATGAAAATAAATCTAAGTACAAAATTCAGAGTTTTTTAAACATTAAAATCTTATGTTTGCATGAGACAAATTTATTTTTCCTTTGGATTTCTCATTGAAAAATATTTGTGAGATTTCAGCTTTTTACTTCAGTTTCAGACAGGGTAAGCTACAGCATTTTAATTATTCTTTGTTTAAAAATGTTAGGAAAATTATTTCCTTCCCAGATTTCCTGAAGAAGTCCTTCATATTGTAGGGCAACCGCAAAGGGAATATTCATTTTACAGATTGTCCAGACTAGCCCATGCCCATAGTTAAGAGCAGTGAACTTTATTAGGCAATGAGGTGGCTCTGAGTGATATCTCTCCCTGGTAACACTGCAAGTGGAAGAATGAATCGCCTCTGAATCCATAGTTATTTGAGATACCATGGAGTGCAACAAAAGGAATGAAATTTGAATCTGCAGGGTATGATTTGCTGCAGTTTTTGTCACATTAGTTCCAGACAAACAGAAATTATTGATATATGAGTACGTGTTTTCCATACCCTTATATATACATGCTTATATAGCTACTTTCTGTGATACACGTATCTACATTATGTACACAGAAAATACTTTCCAGCCCCTTAAATTACACCACTATGGAGCACGCAGAGGTCTACTTTTTATGGTGGATTGACAGTAGGATTGATTGTACATAATTAACAGAGCAATCATATCACTGCTGGCTTAGAGATTGTTACACTTTCAATGGAGACAATGAGTCCATATAATGCACCAAAGAGCCTGGAACAGGGAGAGCAATTTGGGTTTACTGAGGAAAGAATGGCATTTATTTACATTGACAGAGATATAGCAGTCACTAACACACTTCTGGGCTCGTAGAGGACTGCTTTGTTTGAACACTAATGCATTTTAAGGTGAGGGCAAATTTAAACAGCATAACTTCACAGAAACAGTAGTTGAGCCTCATGGTATAACATGCTTCGATTTGTTGCTGGGGTGGGATGGAGTCCCCTATCTTACCTTATGTACATCTTTCTTCTCTTTTTCATTTTTGCAAGTTTTGTTTCCAATGACTGTAGATACAGGGACTGCAAAATTCCCCAAATTAGTGCATGACTGTTTGGATTGCTTTGGTACTTGCTTTATAATGGGACTAAAGAAGATTTCAAGCTAAAGAGTGAGATCCCTGCCTGAGAAGGCATGTGAACATAAACTAATAATAATAACGATAATTACATCCAGCTGGAATTCAAATTCCCTTCTGAGCTCCATCAGTGCTGTTCATTAAGTGATGTAGAGTTACAGCTTTTAACTTCTTCAGTTAGGCAGCAAATGCCAGTATAACCTCAGGAGGATATGTGGTTACCGTTACCTCTTGAGCGTAACAGCTTCTCACAATGCTCTTGAAATATGCATGTTTGCCAAAAGACTTAAAGCTTTTAATTTCTGATGTTCTTAAGGTTTAATCTCCTTTAAAATACCTGATTCTTCAAATTCCCTGTATAGCTCCCTCATGCATAGCTAAATATTAAGAATGCAAAATAATCTTAATTAGCTAGGATGCTAATATTCCCATAGCCCTTTGTAGTCACTGGAAAACTCTCGTATTTGAAAAAGGGAGCTACATAAATATTTTTTCCCCTAATGCAGCTAGAAAAGCCGTGTGAAAGTAAATATGAGCTCTCAAGACAGAAGCGGTTATAGTTACATCTTAATTTGGTCTTTTTTCCCAAGCCAATGAAAATGTTTCATTTCTGTAAGTACATGGCAAGCATATGAGTGTACTCCTGTGGAAAAGCTTCAGCTTTCCTAGTGAAAAAGATGCATTTACCCGTGCTTAGCAAGATGATTAGATGGACAGTCTTCCAAAGCATCCCATTTGTAATTTTCCAGCTATCCTTGATATGCAGAGAACAAGCGTGGAGGATGGATAGATTCAAAACATAATCTACACAGTCTAGAGCTTTCTTAGATGCCATTTGAGCTGCCATTGAACAGAAGAAATGAAGTTGGTAAATACAATTTTCAGAACAGTTTCGCTGTGTTAAAGTGATCATTTTCTTATTATTTGTTATGGACTTGTTTTCTTTTACGTATTAGTTGTTCCGATTAATTTAGGTAATTGCAGTTCAGTTAAAATGTATGATTGTACTTTGAGGCATAAAAATGACGTAAGAAAATCAACTCATTGTTGGCTGCAATCCAGTCCAGTCTGGTCTCTACAATCTGATGAGGAAAAATGAGGTTATGGTATTAAATTTGACAGAACTTAAAGCAATAATGAAAATTCTATGAACAATGCACTTTTAACTGGATGGAAATTAAAAAAAAAAAAAAAAAAGAGGAGGCAGACCTCTTTTGTCATATTGTAAAGCTGAAAAAATTTTACTAGCTTCAACCATTTTATAACGCTTCTTGTTTTCTAAAATGAAAGAAATGTCCAACACTGCAGCCAGCTTAAAATATTGAAACCCTTGGATGTGTGAAATATTTTAATGTGGATAAATTTTCCAGCAATACACACACTTACTATATTAACTTTAGACATATTAGCCACTTGGGTCTAATAATAATAATGTGTACCATAATACTAAGCTTCTGAAGCTGCAAGAGCTGAGGCAAAATCCAGGTCACAGGGCCATTTAGAGGGACTCCAGTCAAATTTTTCACAAATCTGCTTGCTTGGTGTAGCCTCACTTTTAGCCATAAATCCTGATACTTTAAGCTAACACATAGACACGGAAACCGCGATGGCTGCCCCCCAGTGCACCTCTATAGGGCACTGTCAGAGTTACTGTTCTTACCTTTCTGAGATGCACATTGGGTGAAAGAAGAGGAGCATGATGAGACTGAGCAGAGCATTGGGTGGCAAGCCAGGAGCTGGAGTGATGGGGAGTCACCGAGCAGTTTCAAAGGAAGATCATAATTACAGCTCCTCTGAAAGCACATACATCTGAAACAGCCCCAAACCCCAGATCAACATTTCTTATTGCATTTGTCATATAATCAGTAACTGTTCTTTTGTAGGGAAGTAGTGCAACATGCAACCAGTAATGTTAGGTTTCCCCCCCCCTTTCAGTTTGCACACGCAAAAACAGATAGGGAAAAGATTAATTTCTTAATCCCGCCATATAGCCTACTTTTCTTCAATATAAGAAGCAATCCACAGAAATGATTTAAAGGTTAAATAAACATCTTACTGCAGGAGAAAGAGAAGTTTAGAAGGTTCCTTGGCTACAGCAGATAGATAGGAAACTTTCACTGGTACTAGAGGGTATCTAATGTAGGAGAGAAATGCATAACAAGAACCACTGGTTAAACTGAAGTCAGACTCAAATTCAGACGAGATATTAGGCACTCATTTTTAATACTAGGCTCACTTTCTGCCTTCAGATCAATACAAGATGCCTCTCTGGAGGATATACTTCAGACAAACACAAGTTAATGGTTGAATGAGGGTCATATTAGAAGAAATTCAGTGCCCAGATAAGATGAAGTAAAAGTCCCTTCTGACCTTCTAAGTCTATTACTTGTAATATCAAAGATATCATATATATACTGAATATTCAACACCATCCATTTTGAAGGAAGGTGATCTTGTTTCCATGGCAACTTGTAGGCAAGCCAATAATTGGCCACCACTTCTTTCTGGGATGCTGTATGTTTGTCCCCTGAATATTGTAAACGTGGCTCTACTTTAGTTCCACCAATTTTACAAACTACTTAATTAAAAAAAAAAATCATCTATATTTTAGCCAAACATAACAATTTTTTTGTTTGCATAAAATATAAGAAGACCTATGCATTTTCATTTCTTTCTTGGGATGATTAGTTTCTCTTTTGTGATTCATAAATTCCAGCAGATGCAGCAAAAAGTTACATAAAAAGCTTTTTAGGGTAATTATGTCTTCAGCTGGAAATTTTGACATTTGTGATCTCTTTCTTTGATCGCTACTATTAATATCTCCTTAGCAGATATGACTTGCTGAGAGTTAACTAATTGATAGAAAAAGCTGCTTGGAGTTGCAAGACTTTTTGCTTCTTTATTTCAGTTTAAGAGACAAGGCTGCATTGAACATGATCAGTACCTTTCCAGGTAAAAATATGACTATGACTAGCAAAAAGCTAGGATTTTTGTCTTTTAGCTAGTATTTAAGTGTTTATTTATAGTGTGCATGTATTTGCATTAACATAATGCCTGCATCTTCGGTGCATTTCAGCATCCTATTGCTATAAGAGTGGAAGAGGTACAAGGTAACAGTCCTAACATCAGATAGCTGGTGAGCTAAAGAAATGGGACAGAGAATAAAAACACAGAATTAAAATGTCTGTACTGATAGACAGGGAAGTGCCAGAGGGAAAGATTCAGCCCATCCAGTTGCCTGTTAAGAACTGCATTGTTATAAATCCAACAGCCACAGCTCCATGGAGCACCTACTGAGATGAGCAAGTTGCCCTGCCCTTTGGTGGTCCCATACTCACTTCATTGACCATACAGGAAGCCTAGGATGTTAGGTTTCTTAGGAAATTCAAAATTAGGTGGCATCAATCCACCTCAGAAAGATTAAGGGACTTGCCCAGTATCATACAATAAATCCTTGGCTAAAGTAAGAAACTTGCCCACACATCATTTTGCTCCAAATTATGGCCTGGGCTAAACTGCTGTCAGAAATCCTTCCTTCTTCGGTTTTCACCTATCTTCCAGGTCAAACCTGCAATTCTGTTTAGCACAATACCACCTCTTCTGATGTAAGAATTTGTAGAGCATTGTCTGCCCCAGGAAGCTACTTAGATTTTGGGTCACTTCATTGAGAAGCAGTATTGTAGTAAATTTTCTTTAAGAAGATTACATTATAAAAGTGTCTACACTTACTATGATGCAGCACATTTTTTCTTGTTTAGAGAACAAATTAAACCCTTAATTGCCCTTTCTGTAAGTAAGTTAAAACACACCTATTATGGCCTTAAAACCTTGAGTCTAGCAGATGAGTACTACTTCTGATTAAATGCAATCCTTATGCAGCAGACAGTTTGCTATCACATGAAGTATGCTGTGCCCTGTGTGCTTCAAATATTCCTCTTGATAATTAGAACATTTCCTGATCAGCTTGAACAAGCAGTCTTCTTCCTCTGACCATCCTAGTGACAGAGCCTCTATGAAAATAATCTTCTCATGAATGTAGTACTCTTGTGTACAACTCTGCATCTCTGTTTTATCCTTACTTGCAGACAAGGAAGAACAAACTTACACTTCCTACTGTTCATACTCCACTTAGAAACAAACAAAACTTGAGGGAAGAAAACCACTGCCTCATTCAAGCACATGGGCCTAAATACTCGTAAGTATGCTAACATGCATATAAATGGAGTATAGAAATGATGTATTACTAGCATAACTGTTATAGTATGTGAATTGGTTAGATGTGACATAGCATATCCTTTTGCTAGCACAACACTTTATTACTTTTTTATGGTTGAAACATCAGCTTCTTAATAGAAGTTATGCACCATAGATACAGTTATTTATTTCCACATCTAGAAAAATTACAGATTTCAAATCTGTCCTTACTGTTGTATATTCTTTTTTAAATAGCAGAGCATAACGCTGATACCAGAGTTTCTATTTATTTACAAAACTGCTAAGCTTGTCATCATGACCCTCCTTCACTCCCCGCTCTCCCAAAGCTGGCAAAAAAAAGAAATGGAATTAGAAAAGAGAGATTTCGGGGGGGGGGAGAGGCATTAGAGTATGTTTTTTAGGATTAGGCAGGGATATGGCTGTTATCAGTGTCAGAACAAAGACAGGCCTCTGTTATCAGACGTATCTGACCCTGCTCCAGCTGGACCATGAGACAAGGCTAAATCCCCTCTGGTGTGTGGATGAAGCACTTCTGTCTGAGGATGCCAGGCTCAGCCGTGTGCTGTGAGCAGCAAAGCATCACCTAAATTCTGAGCTGCACCAGAGATTGGACAGTGTCCTGACTTCAGGCTGAATCAGATTTATATCCTCATGCCCCAAATTTCTAAAAAAAATAAAAATAAAATATCCAGGATTCACCTTCACCTATTTCACCTTCTGCTAAAAACCCTTTCCTAACAGCCATCATTTGTTCATATTTGGGGGACGAGGAGCATCTTTTTCCCCATACAAAGAGATTCTGCAGGAAAAAATTAATGCAACTTTGGGGTGAAAAGCAGTCATTTTCTGGCTGATAAACAGAACAAACAGGTAGGAGTGAGGTGTTATAAGGCTAAGCATTACTAGACTTCCCACCCCAATGAAGCCCCCAGTGAATTGCTGCTGACCAGGCAGCCAGGCAGGGAGGAAGGTCACCCTCTGGTGCACTTTGTATTGCTCATCTGCACTCTGCTGAATTTGCATCTTCTGAGTCTCTGCATCTCCCTTAGGGTTTTATATCTTCTTATGTGGTATTTTTCCTTTGGGATCCTTAAGCTGCTAATTTTTACTGTCTCAGCACTTCCACTTCGGTCTTTGTTTTTCACATTTATTATCGTGTGCATCCACAGCTCACAAACTTCACCACAGCTTGTGATGAACTTTCTCAGTAAAAGTAAGCCAAAAACCACATGGCTCAGCTGCACCAGATCAGGCCTTGGACCACAGACAGCTGAACTGGCCAAACCTTGGGCCAGGTTACACTCTGGACATTTCAGTTGAAAATCTGTATGACCTTAAGCAGTCCTGATATTTATTAGTCCATTTTCCAAAATGATTTCCTTTAGTTCTTCTCCTCTAATACTTCAGTTAAAGCAGTGGCTGGCCAGGGCATAAGACATTAGCTGGGCCTCAGCTAATTTGAAAGCCTCTTCCACAGCCTGTCACTTCTTTCTGTCCCATCTCTGGTGTAAACACAACACAGTCCCCACCATCTCACCTGCAGGTGCCAGAAATTAAGGAAATGCAAAATCAGGGAAATTCAGGTCAGAAAAATGATTGGGTGCAAGACTAGATAAAATGTAAATCCTCCAGGAATGACCAATCTGTGCCTCACCTGCAGAGGGTCAAGCCCAGTTCCTTAAGGACCCATTGCTGCCTCCTCACAGCACCAGCAGGGAAATCTCTGCCTTTATTTCTGTAATTGCTGCCTTGGTGCTGCTTAGCAATGCTTCCACTTTGGTAGGAGAGCAATCATTCTCATTAGATGTCAGAGCGAGACAGCAGAGTGCTTTTGTTTGGAGTGCAGCGTGCAGAATGATGATTACAAGTCTGAGAGCTGGGGAGAGCACTCCTGAAGTGAAGGGGTGCCCCCTTTGGAAATTAAGTGACTGACAGATGTTAGAACATCATTAAACATATACAAGAGCTCAGGCCCTTCTTGCAAAGTTCATTTCTGTATGCAAAACCAGCTAATTCAAGGAGGAATTGAAAGGAGCGTTTGCATGCTGCAATACGGGTTACTCAACCTTATCTCGTATGAGAAGGCTGGACTGAAAATGAAGATGCCATCAATGACCTTCCAGGAACATTGGCCAATTAATCTCAGCAGCAGAGACTTTTAAATGTCATCCAAATCTCACCAATGGGGACATGCCAAAAATATTTTGTGCTTCTTCATGAGCTAACTCTGCTTTATAGACAGTGCCTTCTTTCTCATGAGAGCAAAGGAGTTCTGTCTTTATGCCTTGTGAAACAAGCAATTATTAATCACATGTGAAATTTTATTGACAAGTCAGTGATGAGAACGAGATTCATGCACAGAGTTCAAGACATGAGAGGATTAAATTATCTAGTTTGGTCTTCTGTACATCTAGCGAACCTAGCAAAAGATGAACTGCGAGGCTAGAAAGAGGAAAGATTACTTATGCAAGGTATTCAGATAGCTACAATAGTGACAGCCTCTTTGGATATGAAGTGAGAGGAAAGTATAGTATTTAGACAGACTTCCCATGTGAGGGAACTGAGAGTGACTGGGAAAAAAGATTGGGACAAAAACAAGGAGAAAAGACTAGGATGGGATATGTAAGGAAAACAGGACCTAGCCGTAGCAGAGGCTCACAGGAACAGACAGAAGAGGCTACGATGGTTAAAGAATACATCCCGTGATGCCAGAACTCATGTATTTTTGTCTTACCGGTAAATATCTGTAGCCCTTGACAAAGTATGTATCTTATCCCTTATATTGCAGTCTTTGACAAGGAAGCTGAGGTGGCCACAAGACTGCCATAGGCTGCCAGTTTTGTTATTACACCTATGTATGCCCACTGAAATTGTTACGCCAGGAATCTGCCACTTTTGCACATGCAGTTACAGCATGAACTTGTTTTAGCAGCACTGTGTCTTTGCCCATAAAGTAGAGAACAAGTGTGTTATTGCGTTCACTTACTTTTATTGTGTACAATTACCTCCATAAAAACAGGGGTTACTGTTAAAAACACAACAGCAAGAAGTCAAACAGAATCATTGTAACTATAGAAGAAGCCCTAGAGCAGAAAGTGCTGTCCCCAGGTTAAGCAAGGGGGGGTTTTTTTGACACATTTATCACATTTATTGTTTGGGAGTTTGTTTTGGTATCTACTTGCATTGCAAGTATTGTGGTATCTTCTTCCTGAGTATTATTTTTATTGTTGTATTTTGTCACAATCTTACTTTCTCACTTAGTTTAAAAAAAAAAAGTGTTAGTCTAGCAGTTAAGCAAACTCTTTGCATCCAGGAAAACAGTATAAGAAATATCAATGATTGGCTCCAATCTCTCCCTCTTGCAATGGCAATTCTTGAGAATACAGAACTGCCTATATAAAAAGGGTAATGACCTTGCTTTAAAGAGCTCAGTAACAGTTACTAGGGCACAAAGCAAAATGATCTGTAGTTGAATTGGCCCTTACATAGAGCATTTTTATTATGCAAGAGACAGGAGAAGGAAGACTTGATTCTGTGTGTACCTCTTCCCAGCAGAGCACCGCCAGCCTGAACAGCACAGTCCCCCTTCCTCTAAGGGTGATGACAGGTTTAATCCCAATGACTTTTCCCCTTTCACTACCATGGAGGAAAATCTTTTTCCTTCCTCAAATAAATTGAGCCTCATCCCATCTCCATCAAACATCTCCTCACCAGCTCATGCATCATCAACAAGCCCCCTCATTACAAGAAACAAAGCTTCTACCAACCACCCACAAAATATCTTTCTCTACAGAGAGGAGCAAACCCAATCAATATATGTACCTAATGGAGACAAACGAGCAAGTCCAGGCCTGGCAGCAAGCAATCAGGGTGAGGACTAAGTGACAGATGGTGAAGAATTTGGCACAGCTGACTCCAATCCAGTTTCCTGAAGGGTCTGCAAGAGTCCCACAATCTGACAGTGTAGTGATGAGCAAGCTCCAGATACAGAAAGTTGGGGCAGTATCATGGCCTCTTGCAATACTCTTACCCCAGCTGAAACACATCTGCTCAGCATCCAGTCCTTGCTCAGTTCCAGGGGTGGGGTGCAACAGGGCAATTGGTAAAACCCCTTTTTCCACTCAGGGAAAATAACTGTGAGTTAAGTAACCCTAGGAAGGAGAAACAAAGAAAATAAAAACTGATCTCTCAAGGAGCTAGAGTGCTTTCTGAGGACAGTCAGGAACCCTCACTGAAGGCCTTGTTCTCAACATAAAAATGGTCTAAAATCACTTCTACTTCTTAGAAACCTGTCACTATGGATGCAGCACAAGAAGCCTCTTTCTTTTTTTCACTACGTATTTCAATGTAAATTGTAGAAAATATTTTATCACAGAGCTAAAAATGGTATGTTAATATCAAAAAGTACTAAACACATAAAATACAGTACTGAACTACATGAATTACAAACATTAGCATTACAGGGTTACCCCCCTACAAGCTCAATCTAGTCAAGCAACTAAAACACTCAATTATCTAGCATGGAATTACCTAGTCCCTAATTCTCATTAGAAATAATTAGGTATGTTAACTTGATTAAAAGACTTTTTTTTTTCCATCAAAGAGAATAGAAATAGTTCAGGCTGATGTCTTTGATAATCTGATGTTGTTATTCACAACTGAGATTTAAGTAATCTTAAAAGAGATAAGGTTCTTTATTGTAAGCGTGAAGCTGTAATTAAGAGTAAGCTTCTGTTAAAGTCATCCTTCCCATAGCTTTTCATGTCACTCTTTTTGATGAATTACAAACAGTTGAAAAATTAAATTTTTAAGATTTAGATAGCAGAACTGTAGAATTAAGTCTTTATAAGCAAACCTAGAACATAAAAAGACACACCCAATTTTATATTTCAGGTTAGTTCAGCTTTCAAGGTATTTCTTCACTCAGAGGCATAGAACGTGCTTGCTTGAAATTGCTTTTTTTAAAAAAATGGGATTTTCTTTGCCAAAAAAAAAAAAAAATACAAGTGTCATTTGCAAAGGACACAAGATGGGAAGCACAGTCAACATGGTGAAGGAGTGGAGTAATGTACAGAAGAACTATATGACCTTGAAAATGAGAGTAATATTAAACACGTCATGGTCATGTCCATAGGGAACAGAAACAAGGATTTTTTGCCACAGACTATGGGCTTCCTGTCTGTAAGTGACAATGAGTGAGAAAGAAGTAGGTGTATCAGTCAATCATGAGATGACTATGACCTATCAATGTGATGCAGACATGAAAAAGACAACTGTAATTCTAAAATATATCAGGCAAAGTATTTTCCATAGAGACAGGGAGTTATTAATGCCATTTTACAAGGCATTGGTAAAACTTCATTTGTTACACTATATGTAATCCTGGCCACTGATGTTAAAGAAAGATGAACTGAAATAAGTATAAGGCAGGAAAAAAGATATTAACATGATCAGACTAACAGGCAGTTAATTTCTGAGAGAAATCAGCAGAGTTTGTTTAACCTTGTAAAACCATAGCTACGAGGGGTAAAATGTTCTCTCTCTAGAAATACATCAATGAGGCAAAGACCAGGCAAGAAAGTAAGTTATTTAAGCTTAAGGATGATGATAGAAGAAAAAGATGAGCCTAAATTGATCATGAATAAATGTAAACTGGAAATTAAAACAAGCTTTCTAAACTATTAAAAAAAATCAAAATTGGCTTCAATTGAATTTTTCGCTAATGGGACACTAGAGCTCATGACATCTCAGTGTGGAAATGCCAGTCATAGTTCTGTTGCTCATTCATTTCTTTGAAAATCTCTATTGAAATGCTGCCATACCTTTCCCGGAGGCTACAAGGAGCTCTATAACAGTAGGAGGAAAGAGCAAGTAACTAGAAAATTCTGAGCCTGGAACTTGCCACAACGTTTGTAAATCTTTGTTTTCCTCTAACAGCGCCTATCTCTTTGCCCAGGCAGCTGCCTCCAAGCAAGTCAGTTCAACCTCTCTCTTCTAGAAGTCCTGCACGAAGTCCTGCACAAAGTCCTGCACTCCAGTCTAGTTTCCAGCCTTAAGATGGCAATAGCATGCCAGCATGAGCCAGCCTGAATCAGTGATGCTGTTCCCTTCGAGCAGTCAGTCTCCTCCCTTGTGCTGGCACTGGCGGTTAGCTGCTCCTCATGTTGATCTGCACAACTAGCAGAAAGCTATTCTTTTTTGTTTGGTTTGGTTTGGTTGGTTGGATGGGGTTATTTTCTGGGTTAATTTTTCAGCTCCTACCTCTCCTCAGTCTGGCTTACACTGGGATCAGCAGAAACCCAGCACTGGATGGGGGAAATCATGTCTAGGCTAGAGTAGGAAGGGCAAAACAAAACCAGCACCTTCTTAGGTCAACTTAAGCTGTGTGTTGCTACACCCACATGATGCTGCAGTGCTGACTTGCTTTCTCTCCGACTTCTACCTCCATAATAAATTGCTGAAAAATCTTCCTACTGGTCTTTTAAAAGTAAAAGAGATCAAATATCTGGAAAAAAAAGGTACGATGTACAACCTTACTGCAGACCACAGATTCACTTGGTACAAGAGCGAGTTCTCCAAAGCATTTGCGAGCTGTGCCTGGCTTTAGGCTCCAGAAGAGTAAGAAGGGATAGGGATGATATTGGGAGAAATTTCCCTAGCTTGCTCCCTGTCATCAGCTGATAAACAGCCATGTTTCTTTCCTGTCTTTCCTAGGAACACCAAGTGAGCACTACTGCTCAGGACTGACATCCTAGATGGTTTTGGGTTTTTTAACATCTGCACATGGTGGTGCCAGGACTGTTAGTTTGATTACTGGAGCATCATTCTCAAAGGGCCAGGGCTCAGACTCTAGACCCAAAAGTTTTAAGTGACAGTGAAGCCATTTCAAGACACTATGTGGATATCAAGAGTAGTTTAAGCTGTCTGCATACACATAGCCAAACAGGTGTCCTTGATGTTCTTTGCTCACTCTTGGTTCATAGACCCTTTTTTTCCTATCATTAACCCCTTTGGGGGCTTCCTAATGATGTTCTCACTGACATCCTTGGGAGCTGAGGTTTCTCCACCACCATAGCAGGCATTAAACACTGGATGCCAGGGTGTCAAAAGTTTGTCTTTTGGGAGCTGGCAATGCTCATTCGTTGATTTAGGAAGTCTAAATCTCAGACTTTGGCTTACAGGTCTGGGCTAAAGGGCCAAATTAAAAAGTGATGAGGAAGTGGTTGTACTCTGGCAACATTTCTTCTTCACAGCAAGCGAGCACAGCAGGGCTCCTCCAGGCACAGGCGGCAGAAAGCAGTCACTTCTCAGAAACCATGAGCCAACACTGCAAAGCTTAATTTCAAGATATAACTTTAACTCTTTAGGCTACACATACCCCTCAGCCAACAGCCAGCACAGTCCAGAAATTATTCTCTTTCTTGCCTAGAAATCATATCTGAATGTATTGGTTGTTCGATTATTTCACCAAATTCTTGAGATTCTTTGGCAAAGGGCTATGCTGATCCCACTTAGTTTAGGTGATGAGTACAGAAATATAGTGGCTGCCTCTGACCAGCCTTAGAGATTACGGCACGATTATAAGGTTGTTTAGTTAGTGGACTAGTTTTAATCTTACAAGCAGACTCATTTACCTATTGTATTTATTTCCAAAGGAAAACTGGGAAAATCTTTTCTCCCCAAGTAATAAATACAGTCTTGGAAAGGAACAAGATTATTCATAAATTATGTTGAAGTTTTAACAAGTTGGAAAAAAGGAAATCAAATAGGAGAAATTCACAAAATTCTATTTTAGAATTGCCAGAAATATTTTGGCTACATTAAAAATATTTTCTTTCCAAATTGTCTTGTTTTTATAAAACGTAGAAGTCATTAAGTGATGTCGCCTTTCAGGTTAAACAAGGCATATCAGGCCAACCCCAATTTATGGGGGTTTTGCCCCTTTAATTTTTGCTTCAGGCACCAACCAGTAGAAGGTCATTATCCATCCATCCTACAGACTGGAAGATTGACCTTGCTCAATCCAGGATTAATCTACCACTCCTTAAAGAGCGGATAGATGACTGAGTCATTGCATTGTCTGCATTGACAGGAGACAACCTAGAGGAATTGTTGTTGCATTTGAGAGAACTGTATGACATTTATGTGAAGACAGAACAACCACGAGGGCAAAGCCTGGTCAAGTGGTAGGAATCAGGCAAAGGCTACTATGAACTGTACTGGAAGGAAAAAAATCATAATTTGATTAGATGACACACATGGGAGTTTTTTTCTGTGTTCTTTGCACCTATAGACCTCAGATGAGTCCCCTAGTTAGACAATTAACATAATTTGATGGAGAAGTCTAGTCCAAACAATTCCAGTGTTGGCTGCCCCATCAAGCAACTACAAACTTCCCCAACTGATCTTTCATCCACTATGGTCAGTCAGTCTCTAAAGCTCAGCACTGCAAGCAGTTAATCCTTTCAGAGCAAATAAGCAGAATTATTTAATAACAACAGTTTTCTCATATCTATCCCATTGTAATTCCATTTATCAGAAAACCTTATGCCAGAATTAACGAATGTCATATTTTCTTTTCCTCACTCCTGAGCTATGCTGCCTTGGCTTATTAGTGTCAGCAGATGTTGTGGAGTACGAGAAGGAATGAGAAGCTAGTACTCCAGTCCTGCTGTCCAAACATATGGACATGAGGCAAGGCAGCCAAGAAAGCAAGCCATGGGCGTCTAGGACAAGAATGCCCAGTTGTGGATGCAAAAACTTGCAGTCCTAGATTTATGATACATCATGATCAATATCACCATAACTTTGATTTCTTTTGCAGAAAGCAAACCACTGAATGGCTCTGATGGTTTTACAAATTAATTTTTGGTCTAATTGCACTACCTGCAATGCAGTATTTTAATTATATGTTCCTTTAGCCAGGCAGCTTACTAAAGGTCTCTGTGAAACAAGTCAGCAGCTTTCTGCAGGCTGGCTGAAATTCAAATGTCTGAGTGACCTAGTTGCATATACCTAGTCTACAGCTTGAAAAGTGTACAGAAGTAATACTTAATGATATGACTGCCACATAACCTGTCCAACCGAAGAAGCAGCAAGAGGCAGACAGCTTTCAAGTCACTTCTAATGGCACTCAAAAAAACCCATATATTTTGATACGTTATATAACATTGGGGCAAAATTTCTAACTAAGTTTCTTGAAGGGCTTGAAGAGGACAGCTAGCAGATATATTTAGTCTTTCAAATTAATGATACCTTTCTCTGAGTTGATCTTCTTGGCTAAACATTTCTCAAGTTCAGAAAAGTCCAAACTGTGACTTGGCCATCGTATTGCATGATCTCGCTAGTCTTCCATCAAACCAGCTCATCTTCGATTTTATATTTTCTTTTCACAGCTCTCAATCACTTTTGCCTATTTCAGCATTCTCTATTATTTTCTCACTGTGAATAAATTATTAAAAAAAAAATCAAGATCCATCCTTTGCAATTCAGGAGAAATTCCTTTCTGCACATGCATGTCTTTCAGGAAATATTTTATTGGGGCTTTTCTTTATGAATTAGATCTAATTCTTTATGAATTAGATTTTGCTATTTGTCCTATACTAATACTCATTAGGCAGCATCAGCTGGCAAATTGGCAAAAGTCATGGCCAGCTAATTTTTCCCTGTTTGTATATTAATAATTAATTTTGTACATAAATTAAATAGACTGTCTACTAAAAATGTTACAATCAAACATAGCAACTCTAAGAATGTAGAAAAAGTATCTGAAAGAAAGAGATATACTGTATATCGAAATTATTTTCTAAGAGAATGTTTGTAAACAGTGAAACAGTTAAATTTTTTAAATACCTAAACTGATGGTTACACATTAAATACAGACAAGAGTTCCAGCATTATTGTGGTGAATCTGTCAAAGAAAATCCACCTCCAATGCGGAAGTCTCCACCCATCTATTTTTGCTTACACCATTACATTTTCCAATACTAAGAGAACTGAGGTTACCTGTAGGTTACCAGTCAGGACAGGGCTGTTTCTTTCTCCAGTGCAAGTTAGATATGCATTTGATTTATTTTTTCCAAGTTGCTCAGATGGCACAATTGATTATATGCATTACTATCAGCAAAACTTCCAGTATTTACAGTGGCTGATCAATCATATCACTGATAAATATATGATTTTATTTACTTATTTCGGTAGGTTTTTTTTTTCAATGGCTTTGTTCTGAGTAATTTTTCTTCTCTTTTTGCTCTGAAAACCAAAATATGGTCCATAATCTTCACACTAAACTACTTTTAACACAAATGTAAGGGTGAAGGAGATGAGTATGTGTTCCCTTTGCTCCTCAAGGGTTTCAGAAGTAGAACCACAGAAGCATTTGTTGGATGTTACTTGAGGTGGGTACCCTACAGACACCACTGGAAACCACCCGAGCGACCAGACCCACTCAGTAGCAGTCCTCTGTACAGAGTAAAACCTGTCAGTTATTTAATTTTAAATCTCACCATTATTTGTAATGGTAAGCTCTATCTTTGAGTTTCCAGGTCAAATTGCAAAGTCAAATGTCATAAAGAATCTATTATATCTCATTGCAGTTATCAGTCCTGTCTCCCAGAGACCAATGTTAATTGCTGTTACTTACATTTCTTACCTTATAATTCTTTACTAATTGAGTCATGCATCAGCCACTTTATTATTTAACTTATATAGGCTATTACTTAGGCCTGAAATTACCCAGGCCCCCTCTATATCATTTTTCAATATTGATCCAACATTAGTATTCTGCCTATCTTCTGAAACTTCCTTACAGATCAAAGCTTATTGAAGATAATTCTTTGGCTGACTGTTTAAAAACTCTTGCATTCAAGTTATTGCAGATATTGCTTTTTAAAATAATTGGGTTTAATAGTAGCTGTTTTCTATTCCAACAGTAACTGAGAAGAATATTAAGTACCTTCAAACATACTCTCTAATACATAAAAAAGAGACATGAAATATTTATCAATTACATCTTCGTGGTCTGTATTGTTACTAACTTGACTACTTTTCCCATTTCTGTCCAACCAATGTCAGAGCTAGTAATTCTTATTCTTCTTAATATATGTGTTTCTAACAGTATTCTCATTTCCTTCCTTTGGTCTCCAGCGCCCTTTAACTTTTCCAACTTTGAGCTCCAAGATCAACTGCATCTTGCCCCTATAACTTGGGTAGGATGACAATATAACTGATTTCCCAGAACTATTTGGCCTGAGAATTACAGAACATCTCTATTACACATCTCTGGAAGGCAGCGCCTGCAGCTGTACCATGAGGAACAAAAGTACTTACGAAGCCCTGGTATAACGGTGACTAACAAATCTTAAATATCAGAGCTGGATATAGTCTTGAGAGAAGAAAGTCCTAAAAACAACCCTTATGCATTTCAATTTAAAAAACTCAGAATAGTGGCACCAGATGTTGGGGTCCCACAGCACAGAAGTACCAATATGCAGTATTTTCCTTCACATCTTCTGTGTCCCAACAGAAGCGTAGAGAGAATATTGAATCAATATTGGGATGAAGACTCAACTTGAAGTTAATGTATTGCTCTATTTCATCTACCTTTTCTTTACACACTTGCAGCCAGATTACATGGCTCAGCTGGAGGATGCAAATGTTTTTAAAATAAGTTTTCCAGAAAGGGAGCTGATTTCAGAGGAACCAGGACAGGCCAGACTGGGAAAGTACAGACAACAAGGTACCAGATCGATAGTCACGTCGCTATCTCATTAAGGAGGTTCTGTAAAAAACACTTCCTTTAGATATCCAGCAAATAGCATTGTTACTGTTTGCTCTCAGCAGGCTGCACTCAGTTTAACGGCTGCACTCAGTTTAACAGCTGCTACTGCTAAATAAAAATATTTAATCTCCACCATCTGCACTGGTAGTGAAATGCTTCTAAGTGGATACTTTTCTGGACATACCACATCTTCTTGGAAATCAGAGCTTTTCTTTCTCTGCCATTTATTTTCACTTTGAAATCATACAAAACTAGCAACAATAAGGGGAGAGTTCAGATCAGAATCTACAATAATGCCTTTATTTGAAATATCATACAGTTTAAAGCTTTATGGGGTGGGGTGGGGGGAAGTGACCATAAATGATGAGAAAA
This sequence comes from Platalea leucorodia, assembly GCF_965183815.1. NCBI lineage: Eukaryota > Metazoa > Chordata > Aves > Pelecaniformes > Threskiornithidae > Platalea > Platalea leucorodia. The sequence continues at coordinate 75,751,574 of NC_138828.1, forward strand.
ATATACAAATTTATGTCCTTGTTTCGGCTGGGATAGAGTTAATTTTCTTCCTAGTAGCTGGTATAGTGCTGTGTTCTGGACTTTGGATGAGAATAATGTTGATAACATTGATGTTTTAGTTGTTGCTAAGTAGTGTTTACAGTAATTCAAGGACTTTTCAGCTTCTCGCGCTTTACCGACTGAGAAGGCTGGAGATAGATACACAAGAAGTTGAGAGGGGCCACAGCCAGGACAGCTGACCCAAACTGGCCAAAGGGATATTCCATACCACATAACATCAGGCTCAGTATATAAACTAGGGAAAAGCTGGCCGGGGGGCAGTGATCGCTGCTTGGGAACTCGCTGGACATCATTTGTTGGGTGGTGAGCAATTGCATGGTGCAACACTTATTTTGTACATTCATTTGTCATTATTATTATTATTATTTATTATTATTAATTTTCCCTTCCTTTTCTGTCCTATTAAACTGTCTTTATCTCAACCCACAAATCTTCCTTTTGCACACCCCCCCCCCCCCCGCCCCCCAATTCGCTCCTGCATCCCACTGGGGGCAGGGGAGCGAGCAAACGGCTGTGTGGGGTTTAGCTGCCTGATGGGTTAAATCACAACAGTCCTTTTGGCGCCCAGTGTGGGGCTCAACAGGTTGAGATAATGACAAATCTGACCAGAGCACATTAGAACAAATTTGTTATAAACGTTCATTATATTAGTTTGATAGTCACTGGTCACAATATTGATTAATTTGCTCTCAAGGTTGTACTTGCTTTCAAAGTTGTGTTATGTAACATCTTACTAGCTGTGTATGTTCCTTGTTGTGCTGTTTATCACCTCTGGGAGCTGGGTCAACGTTATCATTTTGCTGTGCTTTGTATCACTGGCTTATGATATGATAAAATGGCTGGTCATGAGACTAATTAGTATTTGTACTCAGCATTGCCATCATCTCTGCACTTCGGGAGCAATCTCTCAGAAACTATTAATAATTATACCTTCTACCTTTTCTCCTCGGAGACCCAATTTATGGGGGAGACACCTTCCTTCACCTTCCCCTTCTCCTCCAGGCAAGTTACAATTGCTCTTGAGAATTTTGAATATCCTTGGGATATTCAAACTGGCATGCTCTGGTTCCTCCTACTCCTGAATGTGTTTCAGGTCTTGTTTAAAGTTAAACAACTATTTAAGAATACCATCCAGAGATCTAACCCCAAGGCTGGATAGTTTTGAGTGTCAGGGTGTGTGCGATAGTATGGACAAGTACCTAGGACAGTGGGCACCTACAGTGATTTGGAACTTCACCCCTGAACAAGTGCAGAATCCTGAAAAACTAGTAAAGTATTTGGAAAAAGTATGCTGTCACCCTGGCAACTCCAGAGAGACACAAATCACTGGAACTTGCTGGGGCTTGGCCCATGCCTACTGAGCCCTGTTTAACACTATTCCGTACCCTCAAGGGGAAGAGAAGGTCTCTGGATCTGATAACAAAACAACAGGCACTGCGGCTACTCCAGCCTCGGTGACAGGCACTGCGGTTACTCCAACCCCCACAACAGGCACTGCAGCTACTCCAAACCCAGTATCAGGCACTGTGGCTACTCCAACCCCTGCAACAGGTACTGCAGCTGAACCAGAGAACCAACCTGGGCCAGTATCAGTCACCCCTACACACAAGAAGGAATCTTGAAAGCAAAAGTCAGCTCGTTTAGTAAGGGATGATCAAAAAGCAGGGCCATCACGAGAAGAGGAAGAACTCATAAACAAGACGGTAACCACCTGATCCCTACCCCTGAGTGAGCTGCGAGATATGAGAAAAGACTTCAGCTGTCATCCAGGTGAGCACACTGTCACCTGGCTGTTCCGATGCTGGGGTAACAAGGTCAGTGGCTTGGAACTGGAGGGTAAGGAAGCCAAGCAGCTGGGATCCCTTTCTAGGGAAGGGGATATGGACAAAGCAATTGGAAAAAGGGCACAAGCCCTCAGCCTCTGGAGGAGACTCCTGTCTGGCGTGAAGGAAAGGTATCCCTTCAAGGAAAATGTTATGTCACCGAGGCAAGTGGGCTACCATGGAGAGAGGTGTTCAGTATTCCTGAGGGAATTAGCTGTGCTGGAGGTGATTTATAGTGACCGGGACAACAAGCAGTTATCCAAAGATCCAGATGAAGTCTCGTGCACACAACCCATGTGGCAGAAGTTTGTATGGAGTGTACCATCATTGTATGCCAACTCATCAGCAATACTGACCTGGAAAGATGGAGAAGAACCAATACTGGATGAATTGGCTGGCCAACTCTGGCAATACAAAGAAAATATTTCTTCCTCCCTCATCTCAGCTGTGGAGAAACTGTCCCAGGAGGTCCAGCAACTCAAAAAGGATAGGTTCTACTCCCCACCTGTGCAGACCAGTATCTCAGCTACTAGGAGTAAGCATTCCTCTGCTCAGGAGGGAGGATATAGAGAGTACACACCATGAGGCACCCTGTGGTTTTACCTGTGACCACGGAGAGGACATGAGGAAGGGGGATGGAAAATCTACCTCGACCCTGGAGGCATGGGTACATGAGTTGCAAGGCAAAACAATCACAAATGGGTGTTCTTCAAGGAAAATTGCTGCTCCTGACAGAAAAGGCTGGAGATGAACAAGAAGATGGGAGGGGATACAGCCAGGACAGCTGACCCAAACTGACCAAAGGGATATTCCATACCAAATGATGTCATGCTCAGTGTATAAACTAGGGAAAAGCTGGCCAGGGGGCCACTGCTTGGGAACTGGCTGGGCATCGGTTGGCAGGTGGTGAGCAATTGCATTGTGCAGCACTTATTTTGTATATTCTTTTACCATATTATTATTATTATGATTATTAATAATTATTATTATTTTCCCTTCCTTTTCTGTCCTATTAAACTGTCTTTATCTCAACCCACGAATCTTCCTTTTATTTCCCACTCCCCCCTATTCTCTCCCCCATCCCACTGGGCCAAGGACAGACTAAGGGATGTGAGGTGATGAACATCACAGCAGCAAACCCCAGTAGAGACTGCATTTCCTACACTCATGTCTTGAACTCCAGTAACTATCTGCAAGGTTTCCCTGACACAGCAGAACTAAAGGAGAATTTGATTTGGGCCAAATACAGCCTTTCAGCTACTTCTAAAGTTCTGCATCCCCGCCATTGGCGTTTTTTTCCACAAATAAACCATTCTTTATAAGCTATGCTTTGTCAAACTTGCACAGCCACAGCTTCAGGGGTAAAACATCTTTACTGACTAATAAAGGCTCACGGTGTTTCCAGATAAAGGACATGCCACAGCTTATTTAACTTTCTAGCTCAGGAAATGAGGATCTGGATGTAAAAGATCATTCATATAGAGTGGGGCTGTGAGGTAGCCAGAGGGGAACTAGAAGCTTAAAGCCAAGAACAGAGGTGAAATTGAAACCACTGTGCTAGAAAAATCTTGGCCTCAACTGGCAAAAGAGACTCAAGTTTGGCTGGATTAACTGAACTGCAAAGGAAATTATTCATTTAAATAATATGACCATGATCTCTTCTTGGATTTGGAGAAGCTGATAGAAAAGATAAAGATCACAATAACAATCAAATGTGAAAACCCAGTAAGATATATCCATATAAACACAATAAATGTTGGTTTGGGTTTACTGTTACAGTTTGGATATCTGGGGAGTCTACACTACAAAATCATTGTTTGCTGTAGTGTCTGCTAAATACAAGACAAAACAGCCTCAAGATGTCCACCTTCCATGGGAATAAAACATAGAAGACTCATCCTTGATCTTGTTTTGGGTAAATGTGTTGGGCTACAGGCAAATGACAACTTCGCTGGCAAACCCTGGCTTCAGGTTTGCTAGCTGAGCAAGGCACAGAAAACTGTCCCATCCCCACTTCAAAAACAGAATGTACTAAAAAAGTTTCATTCATGCAGAAAAAAATGAAATAAATATTTAAGTAATAAATATATATTTTTTTTAATTTCCATTCTTTATCTGTTTGAATGGGAAGAGAAAGATGGTGGCACTGGTTCAGCTTTTTAACTATTCCATTCCATATTCCTTTTAATTGTTTATCATTGATCTTGCACTACCTTGCACTGATGAAGTAATGTGTGACACACACTTCCTGAATATTTTTTGAAAAGTCATTTACATTCATATGAGTTCAAATTATTTCTCTGGAATAACTTGTCAGTCGCTATGTAAGTCTTTAATAACGCAATTCAAAAGGCATTTTTCTTAAATAATCACTTTACATATATTATAACTCAGTATTAGGTACTGAGTATTAAAAGGACAGAATATATAAAACTAAATAGTCAGTATATTAAATAGTCAGTATTATTACTACTGATATTTGAATCACTAATAAACACTTAAGTTGCTAGTTTGACATATAATCTAACATGTAAGTCACCAGAAATAACTCAGCCTAAGCACAGTTTAAATATCCTTAAATACACTTTGCTGCAAAGATCTTAGTGGAAATTTTTTCTTCCCACCATGCATTGATGGAAAGTTATCTCTATCAAATGAAATGGTTGTTCCCCTTGAAAATTTCTGTTTCCTTTCTCTCATGCAGATAGCTTTTCTATTATTTATATATCTCAAAGACTCCATTTAAAAATAAGCTTTTAAAAGTGAATCTCCTTTTTCAATCTTACATTTGGCTTGCCAGAAGAAAATCTGACAAGCCTGTAGATTTCCTGTGTGTTATTGAAAAGTTTAATGTATTTTTGAAAGTGAGGGGCACAACTTCCTAAGCCTGTTTATTATTATTTTTATTATTTGAAACGTTTGTAAGTCATTAAGGTTCCTTCATCCTCCTCACCACAAACAGCATCGGTGAAGAGAGTCAAACCAGGAAATCTCCTTGAGTTCCGAATAATTGCCAGCTTAGTCACAAATATTGCCTTAAGATTAGATCTGTACAGTGCTTCCTTCGGAATACGCAAGTAGTTGATGTGCATGTTCATACAGAAATGTGCACTTAGCAGGCAAGTGAATGTGGGTCAGTTCTGAATTTACTGAATTTCATTTTCCTCTGCCAGGAAGGGAGAGGCAGGCCAGAGGGGTTATGACAGATCACAATGTATAAAGATCATTTAGATAGATCAAAAGTAGACCATTTATGTAATGATCTATTATGTAAATCTGTAAGTACTCCACCTTTCCCAGCTTTGAAATGGGGGTAAAATTTTCCAAAAATTATTTTCTGCCATTACCTGTACCTTCTAGTGCGTGTGAGGCTATATAAATCTTTCTTGTAATGAGGACTGGATACTCTAACACCATGTCATTACTCCTGATAACTCACATTGCTAAGATATGCTGGTATTGAGCTCCTCTGCTGCCAGTGACCATGGCATATTTTAGAAATAGCACATTTGCTTTTGCCTGTCAGAAGGCACGGAGGTCTATAAGAATAAGGAGCTGCAGAGAAACCGTTTGTGTAGGCTCCAGCTTGGCCTTCTTACTGATAGAAGAAACAATATTGAACGAAGAATGTTAAATAGGTGGGTTGTTTTTTTTCCTTGCAACAGTTGGAAAATTAAATTCCTTTAAAAGCTATTTTTGTTCACTGCTGAGCTACAAGCCAGCCCTGCTCCCTGAAGATATTTGTTCATTCCTCCCTTCCCCACTGCAGGAGGATTAAACTATTTCTCAGCGCAGTGAGCCGATTCATTTTGTTCAGCCAGTGCAACTCCTTTCTGGGCAAGGGAGTATTACAGATTTACAGTTTTCATTACCTAAGGCTGAAACTGTTAATGAGGTTTATGTTGGCTGCAGAGGGTTGAGGGAAGGCACTGCTCCGCTTGCATGGCTGGGCTGCAAGGACCCTTTGGAGAAGACACTGGACGTGACTCCAGACCCACACACACACTATAAATGGTTATTTCATTTGCTTGATATCAGTACTTCTCTCCTGATTCACAAACCATGGAGATACCTTGGGGCTTTTTCTTACAGCTGCACATCCTGACGCAGGTTAGACTGATTGTTTTCCCTAGCAGCCAGTTCTAAATCCCAACTTTATGAATATGGCCATAAACCCACCGTGGACCTCAACCCTGCAGGCCCTCTCACATGCACTAACTGGACTAGTGTCCCTTTTTTTTTTTTATTTTTAATTACCTGAGGAGAAGAAAGGAATCCCTTTTCCATAGTGATCAAACACTGCCCTGAGAAGTGAGACGTCCCTTCCCAGCCTGGCTTCTCTCTCCACTGCCAGGAGATCTCTGTAGCCAAAAGGCTCTGAGTTGAGCTCAGTGAGAAGCATTCAGTATTTTTCCTGTTGAAGTTGTGCCACTGTGGGAAAATAGCTCACAGAGCTGGACCAGGAACTGCAAGAGAAGCCAGCGCACGTGCTAAGCCTGTCCCTCTGGACCTGCAGAGAGCTCGTCCTTTAGCTCTGCAAGTCCCAGTTGCAGCTCCCCATGGATCAGCTGCCGCAGAAATGGAGCTCCTCTGGGCTTTAGATGTCTTAGAGTCACAGAGAAACTCCAACAGCTTCCTTTGAGAAGAAGATGAATGTGCCCCACTGCGAGTGAGCGGGACGTACTCCTTTGCATGCAAGGACAGGCATTCTTACAGCCCTCATCCTCTTACAGCTGGAGATGAGGAAGGTCCTAGCCAGCTTTGGGGTCATGGGCTGCCCCTCCCACATGTTGGCTTTAACGGGTGTATTCACAGCCATCAGTGACCCACACACACCAGTGGGTTACAGATGCTTAGTATTTATGGCAAAAAGGAGCCTGAAAACATTTACTTTAAGTGCTTCCTCCCAGGTAGGAAAGAGTTACTTCTTTCTATGCACAGGAACAGAACAGCTCTATTCAAAGGCCACGTTACACAGTTGAACACAACCTCTGGGCTGTTGATGTAACTGCTAAGAAAAGACAAACTGCTTTATGAAATAAGGGTATTGGACAGTTCTTTGCCAAACCTATTCAACAATACATCATATTTAATATGTTTGATTAAAACCTAAATGGAATAACAGTGCTGCCCTGTTTTCAGCTTTTTAACATACGACAGGGCTAAAGATATGAAAATATTTCACTGTTAGTTACTGTGCCTGTCTGAATAGACTAAGAGTGACCATAATTCTTCATTTTATAACACACAGAAAAGAGCCATTTTCACAAGACAGATGATACTCCTGAGTGCCAGGGAAGGAACCAGCTTCTCCTGCTTTGTAGCGTAATATACAACACAAAATTTGTATTCTTGGCTCACTAGACACAAGGCTCTCTTGGAGCCAAAGATCAGCACATTCAGTAGTTGCACTGAAGGCATCCTAAAAGCATTCAGTAAGTTGCTTAAAAGAGCTCAAAGAAACAGCAAGCTATAGGCATGGGAGTACCACTAGGAACAGCGGAGGGGACAAGGAACACTTAGAAATCCAGGTTTCCTTTATTTATACATCTCTAGCCTTAAACTCATGTATATCTGGAAAGTCTGTCTTTCACAGACTTCAAGCTGTGAAGGGTTTTGCAAGCTGTTATTATTTTAATCTGACAAGTCACCTACTCAGAGAATTCAGAGCACAAAACAGTGAAAACCTCTATCAACTGGTTTTGAGTTGTTCTTTTTTTCATATACAACTGAGCCTAAAAAATATCTAATTTGTGTAAGTAAGTTAGCTGTGCAGCAAGTGTGCTTTTGGGCAAGGCACAGGGCTGAAATGCTGTGAAGTGAATTTTGCTTCAAAGGATGTAATAGCCCAGCTGTGATCATGAACAAACCATGGTTAAATGTGAAAGCATAATAGATACGGTATCAAAGTTCCTCGAATACAGCTCTTTAGAAAATACAATTTAACAACACATTAAAAAACCCAAAACTACTCTGGGGCATTTTGATATAACATAGAAACAAATGTTTTACAGTGAGTAGAGCATTAAAAAAACTCCTTATAGGTAAATTTTCCATAGCCAAAGCATCACGCTGTGCATAGTTTTGTTGACTTTCTCATGGAAAAAAATTACCCAGATTTGCTAAACTAAAAATCAAGTGGGATGTCACTAGAGTTACACAGCATGGGATAGTAAGGCTGAGTATTGGTTGATACTACCAAGGCAAACTACCCTGGTGAGACTAGCACTTCATTTGGCCTTTCAATAATGTGTTTTCTCTCCCTGAGAGTGAAAATAAATTCAGTGAAATGTAATTTTTATTCAAAGAATAAGCTTGTGTTTGCTTTGTAAAAGCTCATATCTGGGTTAATTTACAAACTCCCCCTGGGTTACACTTCGAAATGAACATTTAATGAAGACAAATATATTCACCCACCCAGAAAAAATATTTTAATTGCTGTATCTCTGATATTACCATTTTCCAGAAGTATTCTAAGTACATCAAGAATGCTAGCAATGTAGCAGACACTTTTATACAAAGGTAGAAGATTAAAACTGGCAGCGACTGATGGAAAAATTTTAACTGCCTGATTAATCAGTCCCATTTGAAGTCATTGAAAACATGCTTGTTGGCTACAATAGATTTTGGCTGAGTCCTTAAATGGGAATGTGGTACCATGTACTTGCTCCCATAACCATATGTATCCAGCTGCCAACAGGGTTACACGCCTGAGCTGTGAAACAATCAAAAGTGTGTCACAATCCATTCAGAGTGTGTGTGCATGTACACTGACAGTTCTGTGTGTTTTTATGTGTGTACATAAGGAGCACAGCAAACAAGAAGTAGAACTGGCACATAGTATAAGCTCCTATTTTGTCTGGATGAGTTGCATTATGGAGGTAATTTAGATACTGTGTTGTGTGTCATTATTATCATAATGAATGTATTCACTCCTGGGTAAAGGGTGAAATAATAAAAGGGGCTGTATGTGCTGGAGCAAGAGAGTAAGAACCCAAAAAATTTGTGATTTGATTTTCAAAGTCTCTGCATCTTCATGATGCAGAAACCTTACTGAAATTCAACAAATACAACCCAAATGGCGAGTCATTTAAAGTTTCTCAGTTTTACAGAAGAAAAACAAAGATTATATGTTTCCTTAGTATAGAAACTATCTTAAGTACAGCTCTGAAGTATGAAATACAGCAGTTCCAAGTACTTAATTAAGATTATAACTGTGCCCAGCAAGATGATGGAGCAGATCCTTCTGGAAACTATGCTAAGGCACATGGAAAATAAGGAGGTGATTAGTGACAGTCAACATGGCTTCACTAAGGGTAAGTCATGCCTGAACAAATTTGGTGGCCTTCTACAATGGGGTTACAGCGTTGGTGGATAAGGGAAGAGCAACTGACGTCACCTACCTGGACTTGTGCAAAGCATTTGACACTGTCCCACATGATATCCTTGGCTCTAACTTGGAGAGACACAGATTTAATGGATGGACAACTCAGTGGATAAGGAATTGGCTGATGGTCGCACACAGAGCGTTGCAGTCAATGGCTCAATGTCCAAGTGGAGGTCAGTGACAAGTGGCATTCCTCAGGGGTTGGTACTGGGACCAGCGCTCTTTAACACCTTTGTCAGCAACATGGACAGCGGGATTGAGTGCACCCTCAGCAAGTCTGCCGATGACACCAAGCTGTGTGGTGCGGTTGAGATGCTGGAGGGAAGGGATGTCATCCAAAGGGACCTTGACAGGCTGGAGAGGTGGGCCTGTGCGAACCTCATGAAGTTCAACAAGGCCAAGTGCAAGGTCCTGCACATGGGTCAGGGCAAGCCCAAGCACAGATACAGGCTGGGTGAAGAACAGATTGAGAGCAGCCCAGAGGGAAAGGACTTGGGGGTGTTGGTTGATGAGAAGCTCAACATGAGCCGGCAACATGCACTTGCAACCCACAAAGCCAACCGCATCCCAGGCTGCATCAAAAGAAGCATGGCCAGCAGGTCGAGGGAGGTGATTCTCTCCCTCTATTCTGCTCTGGTGAGACCGCACCTGAAGCACTGCATTCAGCTCTGGGGCCCCCAACATAAGAAGGACATGGACCTGTTAGAACGAGTCCAGAGGAGGGCCACGAAGATGATCAGAGGGCTGGAGCACCTCTCCTATGAAGACAGGCTGAGAGAGTTGGGGGTGTTCAGCCTGGAGAAGAGAAGGCTTCAGGGACACCTTACAGCAGCCTTTCAGTACCTGATGGGGGACTACAAGAAAGCTGGAGAGGGATTGTTTTACAAGAGCATGTAGTGACAGGACAAGGGGTAATGGCTTTAAACTGCAAGAGGGTAGATTGAGATTAGATATAAGGAAGAAATTCTTTACTCTGAGGGTGGTGAGGCACGGGAACAGGTTGCCCAGAGAAGTTGTGGATGCCCCCTCCCTGGAAGTGTTCAAGCCCCGGTTGGATGGGGCTTTGAGCAACCTGGTCTAGTGGAAGGTGTCCCTGCCCATGGCAGGGGGGTTGGAACCAGATGATCTTTAAGGTCCCTTCCAACCCAAACCATTCTATGATTCTCTGATTTGGAGGTACAGGATAGATTGAAAATATTAAAAAGGTTCAGACTGAAAGTACATACCTAAAATTGGGTAACGGATAACAGAACAGATACCTTATATCAGAGCCAAATTGAAAATGGTAATCCTGAAACAGTTAATCATGGTAGAGAAAGAAACAAATAAGACAGTGGTAGTCATCACTGAACACTTGGTAACCCAATATCTCCTGGAAAATTACATCCTGGAGGAATTACAGCAGAAGAGGAGATTAAAAGTGCTGGGGTTCTAAATTGTTTTGTTTCAGAAGAATGTAAAGAGATCAGTGGAAGAAACTGAAACATGGGAAATAAGGACATGTACTACCGGCAGAGACTGAAGACAGTCAGTGTAAAGGCCAGGAAGGTTAGAGGAGAAGCCTTACTTTGATCTAATGCAGGGGAAGGATTGCTACAGACTCAGCCAAAGGTATATATTTTTATCCCTAACTTTGATCCAAGTGATATTAGGCATCACTTAACATGAAGCTTAACCATATGGAGTTTCTGGAGCCCTCTTGGTCTTTCTTTCACAAATACATTTGTCTTTGTAATCCAGTGCTCTTTTCTCGTTTAGTGTTTGAAGAGGGTTCCAAGTCATTGCCACGGAGAGAGTGGTTAGGCATTGGAACAGACTGCCCAGGGAAGTGGTACAACCACAGTCCCTGGAAGTAGTCAAAAAACGTGTGGATGTGGTGCTTAGGGACATGGTTTAGAGGTGGACCAGGCAGTTAGGTTAACAGGTTCAACTCAATGATCTCAGAGGTCCTTTCCCACCTTAATGATTCTATGATTCTATGATTCTAAGGTAGATGTCAGGAAGGAATCCAGCTTGCTAGTTTAAGTCTGAGCCTGAATCAGCATTTCATGCAGGCTTGATTTCTGCCTTGCATCTTCACTTTATTATAAAAAAATCACAAAGGAGGAACTTATTCAACCTGTTGGCAATCAGAGGAAAAGTCTGTACTGAACAGAGTGTATTACAGCGATGCTGAGAAGAGACATCCTCTGACATCCCCCTATGTAAAATGTTTCAGTCAATTCATTCTTGCTACTTAATTCCTCTGTCAATTCACATCAAACACATGGGAAGAACAGTAACAAGAGTGATAAGCCTTGTATGAAGACAGATGTCTTACCTCTATGTTCTGCTTGAGACATTCCTCCTAAACTACGTATAATTGCAGGTAAGTTCAGAGAAAACAGCCAAAGTAAAGCCACAAGATGCCTGGCTGCAGTTTTCAGACTCACTGCAACTGCAACAGCCAGCATCTTCCTAATTCCATCATCTTCAAATTCACGGTGGGAGAATAACGCTGTAGTGTTTTGGTTAGCTCGCTTCCCTGGGAACAGCAAGATCTTGTCCCTCCACTAATGACCATTCACATCATTCGCAGTGAGACAACTTCTTCAGACCGTACTGGGAAAGTCCCACCAAAGTACACTTCTGATTTGGTCAGTCTCTGCAGAGGTTGTTTCAAATCCCTGTCCAAATCAGCGACAGTGCTAACTGGAAATCAAGTTTCCCTCCTCTCGGGAGATTGCGTTACCTCCTGTTGTATGTGGTGCAAATGAATCCATGGCTCACTTCACTGCATTTGGGCTTGGTGAAGGATCTGCAGAAAGGGGTGTTCTCTTTGCCTTTTCTAGCATCCAAGTCCTTTGTCAAGTAAGCCTTTAATGCCTGAAAAAGAAGTAGATGGTTGAAGAGCAATGTGAAGAGAAATGTCTTTTTTTTTTAATAAAATATAAGATGGTGACAGGGAGTAAAAAGGGACACGGGAGGATGTGAAGTTCGAGGCAATACCTGGCTCCCACGGTGAAAATTCACCTTTCACTGGCGGAGTCTGTTACCTAGAACCTGCACTGCTGGGGAGGGCAGGGTTTTCTTGGAGCTGTGACAGCAGCTGTGACAGCAAGAAAGTTAACACACTCAGAATAGCTCTAACTGCAACCTGGGAATAGCTCTTGTTCCTGTCTAGAGTGTGGAAACTACAGGTTTTGCATGTTCCTGGCATGGGAAAACTCCTTGTCCCAGTAGAAAAGAGATGGCAACATCTCCCTAAGAAAATTCTAAAATGCTTTCAGCCTATTCCTCTACTGGATGTTTTTAATTTTATTTTTACTTCACATTCTTAAATCCACTGCTTAACCACAAGCTAGAGGTCTAAACGACAGGAAACAAGCCTAAAATCCCATATGCTTTTTCTAATTTCTGCCAGTCACTGTGCAAATCAGGGCTAATTTTTTCAGCATCACTAGGAAAAAGAAAGATACTTCTTCTGCACGCTAACTACACCTCTGCTAAAGCTCTTAAATCCTGTTCTCTGGTGGAAAGGATTTCATTAATTACAACACACAATTTTGACATCATCACTGGAACAACGCTCCTGGTTTCTGAGCTACCAACAAGTCATCATTTTGTGTGTGAACCATTGCCCTGTCTGCATCTGCTCCTTCAATAGTCTGTGCCTTTGTGCTCTTACTGAAATTTCTTACTACCGTACATGCACTGAGTCATAATGATTATTTCCTCACCTAAACTGTCTCTTCCCTCTCTATCTGCCCCTGTTAAATGAAGGGAATACAAATGGCAAAACATGTTCACTCACTGGAACGGTGGAAAAACAGCGATACAGCAGCATCTTATTGTCTTTTTCATGCAAGACATTCATATAACCGTGACTTCTACTACACAACTACCATAAACTGTCCTGCTTTTACAGAAGTAGGACAGAATCTCATACTGAACCAGACCCCGAATGACTATAATTTAGTCCAAAAGACCTCTACCTGCAGCCCAGTCCCTCACAGTTCCTTTTTCTCTCTTCTTTCCATCATATTAACCACGGTACTGGGAAGATCACTAAGTCAATCAGCTAGGTAATATAACACTATGAAATACGAACAAAGAAACAGGTAACGTATAATAAATATATCCTTGCCTTTTGGGAAGCAGAGCAGCCATATCAAACAACATGGAAGAATAGTTTCTTGAAACCAATGGATATCACTCTGATGGAAAAGTAAATATTTTAATTGGAATATTTTTGTAGACAGGAGAGGCAGATTTCCACACAACTTTAAATTCACAGAGTAAAACTGTCTTTTTCACCATTCCAAGTGCAGTAAAGTCATAAAATATCTTTTTCTTGGGGTTTGCCTTTTGGGTTTTTTTATTGTTTGGGGTTTTCTTTAAAGGATTTTAATGCCATCTGTATTATTATTAAGAATTGTTTAGTGTAGAAAATACCAAAATTTCTGGGGATATCATGTCTGGAAAACAACAGCTTCCCCTTGTGAATGCCTATATGTAAAAACATCAGGCATCTTGACACCTCAAGTCCTGCTTTGCACCTTCAGAGCATTTTGTACCATGTGATATGAAATTCTCTAGGGTTCCACTTTAAAGCTTCACGGCAACTGTACATGTTTCACTTCCAGAAGTCTAATAAGGATTTGGAGAACAGCAAAAGGTTGGAGAGAGCATTCCTTCCCACGATTTGGATTCGAGCTCTGATGTCTGTTTTTCCTGCGTCAGTATATTAAGATGTTTTTCAGTCAGTGAATGATGTAGCACACATCTATTTCTTTGGACCTGAACATACCACAATAATGCCATTTTCTGTACATAGAGCCAATTCAGCTTAGAAGAGAGGTCATGTACTGCATTTTCTCTCCATACAAAGAAATGTAAATTTAATCATACCCTTGTTTACTGTGGATGGGACACCACAAGAAGTATATATGAGATGATGAGAAGCAAATGTATGAGTGGTATTGTGACTAACAAAGACAGAATATCACAGATACCAAACTTCTCAAGAAAGAAGTTAAAAAGTAGTCAGAAAACAGCTTCACTTGAATTCTTTAGAAGAAGAGCACACAAATATAGTCAACTGGGTGTTAATAACACTGAATTTGGAAAAGAAAAAAGAAATAAAAAGGGTGCTTTGTGCAAGCAAGGTGTGAAGTGTAATCTGAAAAACCGTCCAGCAAGTTATGGGAGTCCCCTTCATCTTGTGACTGAGAGCCTGGCCAGCAAACTCAGGAGCGAGGAGGTACTCATTCCCTATGCATGTATATTGTTTTGTTACTCTTTCATAGTTAATCTGTCAATAAATCAATGCATCCCATATGACTGCCACAATCTGGGATCTTGCTTATTATGACTGCCTGAAATTGTCTGTGGGACAAATTGTTCCAGGCCCACCTTCACCCCTCCCTGAGCCAACCTGACCTTACACTTTGCATTTATTTTTCATAACTCAGAAACATGAATCAGGGCTCACCTGCAAGTCTCATCTGCTGAACAGCGGGGAAGATTAGGGCCGTCCTTAGAAGATCCAGGGCCATCATGCCTGCTGGAGGTCAGCCACCCTGACAGTGGCCTGTGGGTAGGTAGGATCTGTAGCTTCGTCACACACTACCCAAGAGGAGTGGCCAGCACTGGTTACCTACATGGAAGGTAAGTTTGTCCCTGGTTACTCACCAGTATTTCCAGGCTGGCCCAGAGCCATACATAGGTGAATCTGATTTTCAACCCAGCAGGAAAGCTATTCCTGCACAGCAACTACTTATCTGAGTAGAATAAAACCAAAATAGCACTCAAACACCCAAAGTGAGCAATTTGAGCACCCACATTTGAGAGGCTGATTCGGATATGTATGTACTCTGAGGACAGAGGTCTTTGTACTGAGGTCTCAAGACCTCAGGACTAAGGTTTTTCATGCTTGCTTTAGCTGAATGTTTCTTGACCTGCCTAGAGCTTTGTTTTTACTTGCTTTAGCAATTTTTCTTCCAACCAGGTGGCTATGCATAATTCGTTTTACTTTTGTTTATATTTGTATGGTAAGACCATAGCTTTTATATAGACAGTAGTAATAAGTAGTTGTTCTGTGTAGGATGAGCTATTTATGACTCTAATATAATGTTATAGTATAGAGAAGTACAGGCCTGGTTTGATAGCAGAGGCCCTCTGTCTCCTGTGTAGGGACTACAAGATGACATGTAGAGTATGGGCATGGGATGATAAAAGATGGGACACAGGCTGGCCCCAAGCTATAAATGACTCGCCAATGGTCAGTTAAAGAGCAGACCGGGAGCTGGACCAAACCCCAGCTAACATAAAAACCCAAAGAAATAGTATCCAGCATACATAAAAGGCACCATGTGTAGTAAGATCAGACGTAACTTGGAGCTGCAGACAAATGAACACCAAGGTGTAAAAGCATGTTAGCAAACATAAAAATTATCCCAAGTGGATCTTAGAACAAGGCAAAAGAAACTATTAGCATGACATCACTGTTCTCTCAGCAATGGCCTCATGACACTGATACCTCACCATTCCCTCACATGTGCCCCAGGCTGAAGCCATCGACCTTGGGACCCAACAGGGTTGTGGAAGGATGAGCATAACACCAGGGAAGGGGGTAGCTGCTAGAAAGTGTGTATATCACAATTTTAACTGTCTTATTATTACTGAGGCTTTTTCTGTATGGCAGTATTCATTTTCTTTTTCTTTCTTTTTTTTCTGTGGTAATTAAATTTGGACTTAAGTATTCCTGGATGAGACTGTTAAGACTTCAATTATATTAACACTAAAACATTGGCTTTAAATGTAGGATGTTCTCTAAATTAGCATGCTGGCTGATGGGAATTTCACATTTTCTTCCTACATGCCAACAACTGCTTCCCTTTTCAATATGGTGTTAATACAGACATCCACATCCACCCCATTGGTGCAAACCCAATTTGTAAGATACATTCTGCCTATGACTTCTGAAGCAAATTTTTCTTTGCCCTTTCCTGTTGGCCCCCTGCTGTGAAACTACCTGACAACAACTACCACAGCACGTTTCTACCAGCTCCTTTGCAGCTTGTCCCCCCACTGCACCTTAAGGAAAGAAGAAAAGCAGTCAAGATACAAAACAGTTACTCTGCCTCCCCAAAGGTCTATATGTTTAACAAACTAGTCCTCATAAAGCTGAAAAAGGCAAAAGCAAGGCTACTGTTGTAAGTTTGATGTGCTAGTAATCACATTTCAACCAATAACTCAGAAACTACAACCACTTACTTGAGAAAGAAAAAAAGCAACTCAGCAAAAGGACTTGGCTAATTTTAGAATAAAATTAACTTTACCATTAAATTTAAAATTTTTCAGTCAGCACTCTATGAAACCTACCCAGGAAACACATATCCATAAATATTTATAAAGACAAAAAGTGAAATAAAAGTATTTTAACTATTTTCACTAAAACAATACCTCTGTGACTGCACACACACACGTAGACACTGAAGGACTTGTTCTTCCAGATAATTTGGTAGTTTTAACATGGTTGTGTCAGACTGGAGGCCATCTGTAAGAACGCTTACTTGAGAGAAATATGAAGTGGAGAACAAAACAGCAGTACTGTCCCTGAGAAAGGAGGGAAACCTTTCTATACCACTGTAAGCAGAACCAGCAAACAAACCTCCTGCTGGGAACAAACCTGTCTACTTGCTAACATGCTTTATTCTTGCCGAGTTGTATGCAGAGAGGTTCTGTGTCATTAGCTAACACAAATCCAGGTTCAAAGAGATCTTTGAAGTGACAAACCTAAAATGACAGGGGATGGAAAAATAAACTGTGTACCCAGCAAGGCAGAGCTCTCTTTAATGATAAGTATAACTGGAATACACAATAGAGCAGAAATATTAACTTTAAGGCCCATTGTACAAACAACATTCAATGAGTAGTTATGAGTTAATGAATGATATGTGCAAGGATAGCTCAAAGGGTGCTAAACTGTCATGACAGGGCTCCTGATGCAGAGATGCTAAAGCCCATGACTTCTGTGTTAAAGCCCTCAGATCATACAGACTGTCGTAGCTCTTTTGCCAACTATGTTGCTGTGATAATTTGCATCATTAAAGGGTTTGGCTCATTGATTTTGTTGGAACATCTCATATATACATTCAACATTGGGGCCTGAATTAGAAAATGTAGGTCCACAGCAGGTAGAGTACCGCAGCCATAGGGAATGGCAGGAATAAAGGCTGAGAGAGTAGGAGCGACCGATGGGATTAGACTGGACAAGGTCAGGAAGAAGGAAATTATTTATGTATGCAGAGAAGTTTAAGCTTGATATAATATTGAATGGGAGCCATTTGTACCCTGATCTTGTGCAGTTGTTCAAGCCGTGACCTCCCTCCTCTCTGCTCCCAGGAGCTAAGCTCCAGCAGGATTCTCACTTTAGGGTGTTTTCGGAAGAGCTGGTCTATCTGGGTCTCTTAAACCAGATCTGACCTTACACAGGATTTTCCTAAAACCTATGATACGCAGCGGGGATATGCTAGGGACAGAGCCCAATGCAGAGGTAAAAAGAAATCTCATGGCTTCAAGGAAAGCATCCAAGCCCCGAGGCTGTGGGCACTGGGGTAAGTATGTCCTGCCCTCAGCTGTAATTTGTGTAAGGTCCGACACTGGAGAATGTCTGTGAGTCTGCTTTGAAAACCTCCTGTTGCAAGTCAGGCTCCCAGACTCTCAGCAGCATCTGAATTAGGGGGTAATTTGAGTGCTGGCTGGCAGAAATAACATCTCTTGGGCCAGGCAGCAAGATCTGATCGAGTGCTTTGAAGGATTCAGTGGTGTATGACCCTTGGCTCCAGTGGCCAGCATGGCAATGAGTTACCCTGGTCCCTCTGAGGATTTAGTCCTACACACCCAAATACTTCTGTGAATCTGAGCACTGAACTTTGATCTGCATCCTCTTTTCCTCCAGTCGTGAGTGCTTTGTGTTTACTCTTTCACATAGCCTACAAGGACTAATGTCAGTTATTGTTCTATATCTTCTCTGCTTTGGGCACTTTAAACTCGGAAATTAAAGAACAAGAAGTTACCAAGGGCACATAGTATACGGGCACATAATATACACCTGAGACCTGAGAGCCAACATCAGAATCAAGTGGCTTAACAGTTAGCAAATGTGCTCAGTCTCTGCTTGAAATCTCCTACTGAAGCATCTAAAAGAAGCAAATTCTGTGCCTACTTTAAAAGAAGTTTCAAGGCAACTGGGATTTAAACATGACCTAGGATGACTTTGGATAACAGCAACTGAAGGCAGAACAATAAAACATTAACATGACATAAATTTATGAAAACTATTTGTTCTGTTTCAATAAGGGAGAATGTAAATAACAGCAAACAGTGAATAATAGCAGGAGTTCCCATTTATGTTTTCTGACAATACAAGAGCTAAAGAGCATTCGATTATATTGTGCAGCAATGCATTTACTCAGCTCCAGCGAACCATTGTCCCAGGATATCACCAAGATCAAAAGTAGAGGCTGGTTTAGCATTTTCTAGAGGAACGGTTTTTTCATCAGAGAATGGCTGCTGGTTGAAAACTAAAATAAAACTTCAGAAACCTGTTTTGACAGAATTGGTTTCTCAAGTCTATGATGGAAATACTGGTGAATAATAAAGACAGAAACATCATTTTTTAGCTGCTGTCCCACAAAACTAGCATGCTGGGCAACGCACCTTGTTGGCATGTAAAGCATGTTCAAAACATTGCTGCCACTTAGAATTTTAATTTCTTTCCTCCCCTTCTTAAGCGAGTAGCATACGAAATGAGCTGTGAGCTCATTCTATCTGACCCAGCAGGAAGCCTACCAGTTATAGAAAATAGCTACTAAAGGAGAGATGAACACAGGTTTGGAAGGAGAAAGGATTCAAACCATACCTTGCATTCAAGTGCATACTTCATCTACAATGCAGAGGGAACTTTCCTCTTCACAAACTGCTCAGAAAATTTTTGAGCATAAATTTATTTTTAAATTGCCATTTTTTTCTTTCTCAGACATCCACTTAATGCTCAAGAATGCTGACAAAGAATTAGCCATCAAAACAGGTACTGGAACCACTAACAAACATATTGCATATGTTTATACTCTGCTTTAAAAAATACTGAGTGTACTCCAAACACAGTGGCCAAAGAAAACAGCCTTTGGTAGCTTTTGTAATATATCTTCCTCCATGTTGATTCCCATTTACCTGCTGTTGCCTCCTGTCAAAAATAGAAGCAGACCTCATTACAGGTGTAATCCAGGATGACCATCTGTATACTTACAAAAAAGATACACAAGGAGTAGTATAAATTGTCATTATGTACCCACAGTTGCAAAATATTTGTAGTACTAATCAAAAAACCAGTATAATTTTAATTCACATGTTTCATAGTGATGCTTTATGAAGTGTGATATATTAGGCCCTTCATTTCCTCATCAGGCAGGAAAAAATCATAATCAGAAGCATCCACCTTATAAGTACCAATGATGCCAGACATAATACAGCATTGTGTGCAAACTGGGAAGTATTTACAGATTTATGACCTTTGAAATTGTATTTCCTTCATTTAGTTCATATAATGTGCAACCAAACTGAACTAAGACTACTGTAATGGAGCATTTCTGATAGCACTGAAAAGATTTTTGTAAGAAAGGGGCCTGATTATTTCATTGCCCTCCAGTTAAAAGAATGATTGCACAGTAAACCTCCAAATAAATTCATGTAATTTCCACTAACCCTTGTCTATTTAACCCTGTTTGTTTAAACAGACGTTTGGACAGTTGCTGTGCTCTTTACACAGGAATATAAAATTTTCAAAACCTGCCCTCCTGTGCACTTTAAGCCATAGAAAAACTGTATAGCAAGAACGGTGAATCTCACCTATTTCTAATTGGGCTGTGAAACCTTGTGCATCCAGTGACTCAAGTAAACAAACCCTTGTGCTCTCAAACAGGAAAAAAGCCTGTCCATGAACAGAGACAAATTCTGGAAGAAATGCTGGTTGTCATTTATAATAGGGCTTCTGGATTCCCCATGCTTTCCCACTGGGGATGGAAATAGTGTTAAATACTGTACAAATGCCAGACGGATTTCGTTTTAGAAACAGGCAAATTGGACACGCAACACAGAAAGGCAAATGCCTTCTTTGAAATATCTTTAGTATTGCGGCATTCTCTGTCTATAATTACCAACCTTTTTTTAATTGCTTGCTAGCCACGACCAGGCTCTGCCGCACTGACATAAAATTAGTAACATTTCATTGCAATATTAAGTGGTTCACAAGACTTCCCGGGCAATCTTTCTTTTCCAGAAATATGTTGACTTCCTAAAGTATGATGAAAAGATCTGACTGTACAGCAGTATAGCTGCACTTTTCTTTGACATACTTAGAAGTGTCACATGTTAAAAGAATAAACAACCTGGTAATTGCTAGATAGAACATAAGCAGGTCTAGAAGTTGCACTATGTCATGAAAATTGTGACAAGAGATGTAAAAAAATTACTTTAGCTCAATCATCTTAACAGTCTGGCTCAGAAAAATGAAAACCTGAAATCACTGCTCTAGATCTTGGGGACTGAATGTCTCTAATGCTTTGAGCTAAATGGACAAATGTGGGTGTGAAAATAATGCTTTAAACATTGTGTTTTCCAGGTAAGCGGCTCAATGCTTTTCCAGGCAATCACTCATATGCTTTTATCTAAGGCAGTTGCTATTAGTGTTCTCAAACCGTATTTTCATTGTCTAAAACAAATGCACATGCAAAAACAAGTGTCCTTAGTAATCCACGGTCAGATGCTACCATTCCATTTAAATTGATGGGAATCTCCCCAGAATATGAACTTCAGCAGTTGTTCTTTATTTTCAGCATCAGATTGGCTTTCATAGTGGAATTAAATGATAGAAAGTCAAATAGGAAGCTCAGAAGTACATGAAGAACTGATTTAAACGACAAAATACTTTAACATAGCCTGGAGCACTGCAGTAAACATGTCCTGCAAGGTTTTCCTCTCAGATGTGTATCAATAATCTCTGCTATGTTGCACTTTCCAGACATAAAGAAGAGAGATGATTATTTTCTCATAATTATCAGAAGAAAACTGTATATTTCTTTGACACACTATCAATTTCTACTCCTGAAGTAGAATGAAGGTATAGGCAAAGTCCTCAGGTGGTATCCAAAAGTGCCAGTGCTTCCCTCATCCTCCCAGCAATTCTCCTCAAAGCCTTTGAAAGGAAGTAGGCTGGCACTGAGCTGAAGGTATTTCTCTCTTCCAGATGGTTTGTAAGCAGCTGAGGGAGAAGGCAGAAGCAAAGAAACTGGAGGATGACTTCAGTCCAAGCCAGGATCTAGTTCAAGCCTTGGGTAAACCTCCAGAAAAGCCCAGCATCCAGGAGCATGAAGAACTTCTTACAGTGCCAAGGTGGGAGGGGGACCACAGGGGGACTTTGCTCATTTTCACTTTTCATAGCTATCTCCTAGAAAATATTAATTTTAAAATGTAGCCCTGTTGTTAAATGTTGCTTAAAGATACCAGTTCTTAAAGATATCTTAAAGATACCGGAAACATTTCGGCATCATAAGTTTGCCTCCATTTTTCTTCAGATTTTTTATTTCTCTGGTTTATACCTTAATCATTTTTTATATTCTCAAATTTTCTTTTTTACCCCCACTCCCACCCCAAATCCACATCTCCCATTGCCTATGGCAACATTGTAGTTTTTAGCCACCAGACAGGCTATAACACGTTCTAGGTGGGAGAAACCTCCTTTTTCTTACTAGTCAACCAGGCAACTAAGAATACAAAAGGCATGAAGGCCAAAGAAAAGTAAAAGCAAAAGAGGGCCCTGACCATAGCACAGAATTAGCTAGACTATATCCTGGCATTGGGAGTGGGAACACTAGTTCTGGTGCATTTATCTAATCTGTGTTTTGTTCTATCCACCCAGTAGCTAGAAAAGATAAATAATTCCAAACACATCCGTTGGACCAGGTCCCTCAACAAATTTGCAAGCCAAAAGGCAGGACCAGTCTGTGTGAGCGACTTTACAACACAGATGACCAAATCTGTTCCCTGCCCTGGCACTGGCCGTTGTCATGCCTTATAGGGACATATAGCAAAAGAAAGCTTCACTGAGAGATAATATTAAGATGCCTTTGTATATGTATTTAAGTCTACGCAAGTCTGAGTGTATCAAGCAGGAAAGCTGAAAAATACTTGAAAATATAATAAACAGTGGAGTCTGGTAAGTGATGATATTTTCACATTGAAATAAAAGCATGAAATAGGATTGGGAGATGCTGTGGAGGACTTGAAAGCGTCTGAAATGCACTTGGTCCTAGCAAAAATAGGGACCCAGCGAAGAAATGTATCTCAAGTGGTGACGGGTCAATGACAAGCTCTGAGTTCCAGGTCTGAGTCTGAATTTGATATTGATGTAAAATGATGATGTAATGTCTGTGCTACAGGGAGAGCTGGCAACACAGTGAATGTTTGCGGATAGACAGGCAAAGCTGCATTACTGGTATACATTGGCACTTAATGACTGGTTTCACAATGGGGAAAGTTAAGGGCAATACTTCGGGCAAAGTACTTAACTGCTGAGGTTTTGGAAAAAAATCAGGTACAGCCCTAGTTGGAGTGGGTATGACCCACGCTGAAGTCACTAGGATAGTACTTGATAAAGACCTATGGAAAAGACGTGCAACCACTGCAATTTATGAAGCACCACAGATGGCTCACTGAAATTCAATAACACCGGAGTGCCTGATTCCTTTAAATTCTCTTGAAATCCCCAGTACACAGTCTAACAAAGTGTTACAATACAATGCATTTCCAAATTACGTCAAACTGAAATTCGAACATGGCTGGCTGTGCCAATACATACTAATGGAGCAAAACACTCCTACCCCTAATCCTCCCTGACACTTCTGGTTTACATTCTTCTCTCCAGTGTCTCATTATGCACATTCTCACTACTCTTATAAATTTTCATTGATGTCGCTTTTTCCTTACTTAAAATGCAAACATCTGGATTAAATCAACTAAATTCACCCTGTCAGTTTTGCATATACTCAATAGTTTTTAAAACAGAGCTCCCAGCTTCTTTGTATTTTCAAACCTCCATCATAAAGAAAATCCAAACTCCCAGTTGATAGTTTCACTGTTTGGTCATGTTCGTTTGAATGATTTGTGCTGGAATGTACATATAAGCACTTTGATCTGGTATTTGTTAACAAGCTGCAGATTCACAAATAAATACATATATGTGGCTACATAGCCTACATCTTTTATTAACAACAAATTGAACTGAACTGAACCTGAGCAAGTGTTTCTTGCCAGGTCTGAGACAAGGAGAAGTGACTTGTGCTCCTGTGCTGAGCCTCTGGTGGGTCTCAGCCCAGCTTAGCATGGAAAACTTTGTCCAACTGCAAGACCAGCTCCACCACAGATTTTATTTTATTTACAGCAATGGTTTATCCTTCCTATGTCACTCCTTGGTGTGTTGACACCTAAACCACATTTCTAACTTGCTTTCAGAATCATGTTTTACTGAGATGTCCTCAGCAGGGCATCTATAAGGCACTACCAGAGCAAACAAGCTGTATCACAAATGATTAGATGGGAATTATCTCAGGAGCAATAAGAAATGTGGAAACTAACTTGTGGAATAAAAGTTTAATAGAAACAAAACACAGGAAAATTCCTTTCTAACCACAGAGAAGACTGGAGCCATCCTTCAAATCAGCAAGGAAAAGCATGCCTGCCAATTATCTTTATCAGAAAAGGTGTTGCCCTTCTCCAACACCACCCTACGAAAGGAAGTCGGTGTGCCAAAGGGGGCATGTAAGCCAAAACCTGATTAATAACAGATGCTACCCAGAGGTTTTTGATGGAAAATTTTTGGTATAGCCTCACAAGGCCCAAATATACCCTGGCTATTACATCCTCTCTCAACCACACTTCCTCAACAGCCTTCCACAACAGCTCGGTATCTTGTTATGTCTCAAAGCAACAACTTTTATTTAGGACCCCTCTACACCCCAGGGGTGTATGACATAGAGGAGTGCATCAGAGTGGAGCTACAGCAAATCTAGCCAGGCTGTACAAGAACAACCTGCAAGGGATGCAGCAAAGAAGTGCTCCTTGTTCCAGAGTGGCCCTGTTTTATGTACCCTTCCACATCGTTGGGACTTTGGATGTTGGTTCCTAGCTGCAGCAGGCCTTGAAATAGTATCCGCTAAAATTATAGTTCAAGTAGAGAAGAGAAGCGAGACTGTAATCAAAATGGCATTGTTTCTAAATATAGTGTGTCACTATTCCTCTTGTCTAGAAACAAGCGCTATCCATCATTGGTGGCTGGAAGCCTTCTCCTAGTATACAGCAGTATTTATTGTCCCTACAAGTATGGAAAGCATTTTTCCTCAACCTTTCCTTTTTGTCTTTAGACTAAAAAGGATCTTTGGGGCCATATTTTTTTTGATCCAAAATGGAAGATAATAGCCACCAAATTATCAAAAGCTTATTAATTAGCTATTTTCAATGCCTAAAAATGTTCCCACCATGTTCTTCACTTGCCGCAATGAATTACAAGGACCTCTAAGATGCTGGTGTAGACTTTGCGAAATTTGTGACTGCATATGCCATCTTTATATAAGCATAGCTTCTAGCTGAAATAGACGTTCATATAACCCAAAAGAAGTGCCCACCTGAATGGAGGATTTCTGTTCAGGCCAGACTTGTGAGGACAGGTGCAAGAGCAGCATTAAGAAGGTCATACTGCCTCTTCTGCCTCTCTACTCTATTAGCATTTCATGTGATGGCATCCTGCAAAAACCTCTGCAAAGCTCTTCCTTCCCTCCCTGGCTCAGACCAGACCTGTGGCAACCTTTGGTTTTGAGAGCAAGAAACATCAGAAATACAAGCAAAACTGAACATTGGAAAGCAGGACCAGAACCACCACTTGGTTCAGACACCAGAAGAGGTCTACAGATGCCTTGTTTTGACCTGTCTTAGGCCTGAGCACTGATGTTAGAATAAGCATGGGGAACAAAGACCCCATTGCCTCCCACTGGGTTTCTCCTGGGGTCAGTAAATAAACAGGACACCACCAAAGGCACTGGTTTTTATCACAGACTTCTCATCTAAAGAAAAATAAGCAAATCTACAGGATCCAAAGTATCAACAAGCTGCTTGGCCAAGGCAGGGAATAGGAAAAATTAAGCACAATACCAGAGTAACAATTTGCATTTAAGGTTATGTCAGATGAAAGGTTAGGAAAGATTTTCAGAACAGACGTTGAGAAGAGGACAGGGTGTCCTGCTCCTTCTCCAGCTCTCTCTGACTATATAAAAGCAGACACTGGATAATGCTGCAGGGTCTTTTTGCACACAATTGTTTTACCGGTGACTTTTAGGAATCCCTGTGTTTCATGCCTCCGATGAATTTTTTCTAATATTATTTCACTCCAGTGCCTGGCTTATTTGGTCTGTTGGAGAGCCCAGTTCCAGGGCTTATTCACCAGTAACGACCTAAAGCCAGTGGAACATGCCCAAGCAACAAAGAAGGAGCTAAATCCTTTCACTAGCATGAGAAGAAAAGCCAATACCTTGTCCAAGAAGATACACAGACTGTATCAGCCAGGCTGGGATCCTGGAGCTCTCAGATAAAGTTTATTAAAGGGCTGATTTACCCACTACAGTGCAATAAAGCCACTGAGATAGGAGGGGTCAGTCTGATGTGAGCTGCAGTCACATGGTGCCACATGCAAGTGGCAGACACAAAAGGAAAATATATTTTTCTCTGTTTCATTGAATTAAAGAAAATAAAGATTTTGGCTTACATTAAGAAAACTGACATATAAAGCTGCAGTGCTGCACGCTTTGGTACCTCATGCCCCAGTATGATGTGGCCAGAAAGGTCTTCCCAAGCTACATGATCCGTGCTACTCCCCTGGGGGAACAAGGCCTGGATTCAACCCCTGCATTTCTTATTTTCACTGTTGGATTTTCACTGATGGAGCAGTGTCAGTAACCCTCTCTGTGCTAGTGTCAGCATGTTAGTCCCTCAAATGTTTGCATACACTGCAAAAACCCCTTTTCATGTTCACCAGAACTTATACATTGAGTTCCATGTTAGAATACTTTTTTAAATATATAAAAATATGTTTCAAGCTGGACAGAGAAATTAGTCTCCCCTCCTGTGAGAACATAAGCAGTTTTGAAAAAGCAAAGCTCTTTTAACAAGGTAGCAAATATCTTTATAACTTTTTAGAAGTTTGTCTATAAAAATTCACAAAATGGGTATCCTCCTACAGCCACTTTTCGTTTCAGCTGATTATTGCCAGAGAAATAGCGGAAATGTCCTGATTAAGTCTTGTTATAAAATGTCAGGGAAGTAACGTCTTCAGGGATGAGAAGCAATTAAATGTTCAAGTAAAACAATCAAATGGAGGAAACTGCTCTGAAAGTCAAAAGTCACAGAGCCAGCAGAGAAAATTTGGAAAAAGAATAAAGGTGACTAGAAGTTAGCAAAAAACGGAGACTTTTTAGGACTCATCAGTGTGAAGAAGCGATTAGTCTCCTTTGTGAAAAGAGTAAATGGAGGAGAAAATAGAATATAAATAAAATTGCCAGAATGAAGATATGAGAGATATGAAGCTGAGAAGAGGTGGAAAAGACATTTAGAGACTAAAAAGGAAAAATTGAAAGTATCAGAGTGAGGTGTCTTGGTCTTATTTCTCTGCAAGAACGATAAAGTTAGCTGCTATTACTGGCTTTAACACAGAAGACAGCTGCAGTCCAAATGTCTCCACAATACTTCTAAGGTTGTTGCCATCAAATTGCCAAATGCTGACATTTTTAGCAAATTAATAATTTCATGTATTCAGGCCATTAAAGGTACTTTGCAATTTTTAGAGCATGCTGGAAGAAGCAGATAGTTTATTTGTTGATAAATTCAAATGGATGGGATTCCTTTGTGAACAAAAAGGTTCACATTCATTCATATCTCAAAATGTGGAGGGTTATAGCAATAGCAACCACTTCATAGCCAAAAGAAAACAAAATGCATGGATTTTAAAGCAGGTATATTTCTCTAATACAATAGAGGATACCAATCATTCACATCCAAGTAACATTTTACTCTTCAGGAAAGGAAAGCTGAATATGTAGAGGAATTGCACACTTCCAAGATGACTTGAATCA
Source organism: Platalea leucorodia (assembly GCF_965183815.1). Classification (NCBI taxonomy): domain Eukaryota; kingdom Metazoa; phylum Chordata; class Aves; order Pelecaniformes; family Threskiornithidae; genus Platalea; species Platalea leucorodia. The sequence continues at coordinate 75,779,062 of NC_138828.1, forward strand.
AAGTCAGTCTGCTAAATCTTTTGCCATCAGATATTAAGCAGGTGAGAGAAGTAAGAAATGAAAATAAGCTTTTAAAATATTGATAAGCCTGGAGTTGCCAGGATGAAGATTCTTTGCTTTTTCTTTAATTGTATATGACGGTTTCTCACCTGGGTCTGTTTGTTTGAAAATACATTCAAGTCTTACAAACACTTTTGAAAATGCATAATGAGTTCTGCGATTTGCATAAAGAAAATTGTGTATAGAAATGTCTCTTCCACTCTTTTTAATGTAACAGAAAGAGGTTTCTCCTCAGCTGCATTTCTTCTTACCATTCTCTGTGAAGGATGAAAGATTCCCTTTGATCACTCTACACCAACCTTTTTCAACTCTGTGCTCACTTTACATTCAAATACTTTGGTTATATCTGTCCTCTCACATAGCAACATTAAATTTCATTTCCTTAATGCTGACATCAGTTAAAAAACTTTGGAGATCTGTAACTGCTGTAGTTAATAGGAAGTGCATGTCTCATCCTTTCCCTCCAGTCTGTGTCATGCTGGATAGACAGCAGGAACTCCTTCAGCATTAAGTCTTCCTTAGTAACAATACCTGTGTGATTTATACCATTATACCTTCTAGCAAGACAGCTGCCTTTAATCTGTTTGCAGGGTATGTGGGGCAGGAAAATAAGTTCTTTTTCTTTTCTACTTGAATGTCATGCTAGTGAAATGCGTGGAAATGTTCTTCCTTTAATGAGTATTTTACAAAAAACGTGCTGCCTACCCTCAGCTGAGGCCATGAAACAGAAAGATGTGAACATGGGAGGTGACCTGGGGTGGGGAGTGACATTCACACCAAGAACCTCATTAAGTTTCCTCCTCAGCTAATTTGCTGCAAATTGACTGGTTCCTCTTGTGAGCAGCGAGGGTGCTTTCCGGCGCAGAGGGGGAACAAGCCAGATAATGTGGAGGGCAACGCGGCTCAATCGACTAACCATTTTGTGCATGTGTGAGTCAGGGATTCAGGCTTTTGAATACCAACTCTGACACTCAGCATCCTTAAGGAGAAAGTCCAGCACTGCCAGAGCACTGAAGCCACACTCCTACACAGCTCCAGCGTGCTCCGTGCAACAGGAGAGGGAAACGGACCGTACAGCCTTCCACAGACAACACGTAACAGAGATCATGTGTGTGGAGGAAAGAAGGGCGGATGTGTGCTCCTCCACCTCCCCAGGAAGCAGCCTCTCTTTATGGCATTAGAGGAGGTAATCATTGTAAGCAAAAAGCTTTGTTTCCCCACCTTCAGTAGTTACTCTGACACCCAGAGCTCCCTGGTCTGCAGTAAGATTTCATGGCAAGAGGGGTGTGATCAGCAAAAGGTGGAAAATACTCTACAAACCTCAGTCTTTTCTTTTCTTTACAGTAAATTTTCAAAGCAGAATTATGCTTTTTTGAAACAAGGATCCTAAAGACACCTGGAACAGTGTCTGTAGAACAATAAACATATCATCTATGTGATTAAAGGTTCTTCATTGTTCTTTACCCCGCTGCCCAAGAGTGCCACGCTTAACTTGGCACAAATAATTTTGATTTAGCATGAGCCAATGCAGTTTGACAAGATCTACTATTGTCAAGAAAGGGCAGAGTTTTTTCAATCCTTTTTTTTTTTTTTTCTTTATGTAATGTTTCATATGCTGATACAAAAGATACCTGGAGGAAAACAGAAAACATGGTTCTGTTGGGCTAAAGACACTCTGACAGGAGAGGTTTTTTTAATCCTTTCACTGAAGCTGCACTCCTGTCTTAGTGCTATTATGTGTCCATGCTTCTTTTTAAGTTGCTTTTTATTTCACAGGTAGACACAAGTGCATTGTAAATTTCTAAAATCACAGTCAAGATCTGGCTCACAAGGATGGCATTAAATTCCCACTTTATGTTCTGCACCAAACATAAGTCAACAACCAATGATCATATCAATCTGCACGGTCTTTTTGAGGTATTGCTATTCGCACTGATCTTGCAGCAAGCTGAAAAGCAGAGCAGGTGCTAACTCCTCTGTGTGAGGGCATAGCAACATGACATTTTGCAATTCTAAAGAGAATTATGGAAAAAAATTGTCTTGGTGCTAGAAGTCCTCTTAAAAAGTACTTACCTTTCTAAATTGCATTGAAGACAATATAAATGTGAAGACAAGAATAATTTTGTGCACAGAAATGATGAAATTAAAGTAACATCTTGCAGCAAAGCTGCATTCTCTCTGAAATCATCTCTAATGCATTTTGGGGGCACCAAAGAAAACAGTGCAGCTAGGACCATCTGCCCCATCTGTTTCACCAAGCTTCAGTGAAATTCACCTATGATCTCAACTGCCTGTTACTCTTACTGAAGAGTAAGAATAGTCAGAAAGTCATAAAGAGCATCATCTGCATTTGGTATGGTGCACATTCTCATCTATTCCTCTGCCCTACCAAATATATCTATCACCCCTGGGCTACTGGTTGACCAGGAGATCTAAGAACTCTGTCCACAACTGGCTCTCTAAATGCAGCTGCTCATCCATGGGCTACAGATGCTCTTTCAAGAGTTTGTTTTCCAATCTTACTCAAAGATCAGCCTGACTCAGCCCCAACTTACTGGCTGACACAGCCCAACTTATTATCGCACTTTTCATGTGGTTCAGTTGTTTAGGACTTTAAAGGATGCCTACCATTGTGCGCTGGCAATCTGATAGCACTTGGAAGTGTTTAATTGTCAAGCAGCCTCAGTTTAACAAATACAAGCTATAACTTCTTATAACTTAATCAGCTTCTTATGTACTGTAACATGTATTCATTGGTTAGGTATCATCTTATAGCACATGTCACCATCAACTCACTGCAATGATGAATACTTTAAGGTAAGTAAGTACTATAGAGGTGCATTTTTTCTCATCCTAAAATAAAAATCGTAAGTTAAGTGAATTGAACTCTGAAAATTCAAAAGTTTTTCGTAAAGGAAAACTGGAGTCACCAGTTCAGCTGTTGAAATACTGATACTGTAAACTTAGGGGATGAATCAGCCCAGGTCACAGAGATGTAAAGTTGGACACTACCCAAGCTGCACTTCCTCCTCTATGAAACACCACAGGTGTCTTGTGTATGCCTTTATTAACCCTTTGATGGACTTCAGTCATCTTCCTCTTTAAGGCAGTGTCTGAGTGCTTACGGCACACACTCTCAAGCTCTCCATTACTGCAATTGCATAATTATAGTAAATAAATTTCTTAATTTTTAGGCTTTCATACTATACCCTACAATGAGATTCCTAGATCAGTGAAATCTTAAGTGCTCATTAATATCATTACAGCACAGCCCTGAATAGGGGAAGATAGAAAATATTACATTTAAAAAAGAAAAAAAAAAAAAAAAAGAGGTACTATTTCATGAGTCCTTTTCCTAGAATTACTTTACTTTCTGATTTTCTGGCTCTCACTGCTTGTGTTCTTGGTCTGGTAACTCTTCCCCAAATGTCGTGTAGGGGAGTCGCTATTAATGTGCAACAGCACTCAAAAAGGGCTATTTTGTCACTGGCAACTGCTGGGTCCGTATTTGTATCTCACCATTTCCTTGCTCACTGCTGAGGAGATGACAAGGTCTAACAGTGTTAAAATGCAGAAAAGATTCCTCCACCATGGTATGCCCAAATAATGGAAGCTTGCGCCTGAGGGGGTGTCTAACCTTGCTCCAATGCTGGGCAGCAGTTTACTGCAGTTCAGTGTACTTAACGAAAGGAAAGCTGAATTTCACTTTTTTATTTCCTCTCAGGGGTGGAGAACCTTGCAAGCCATGAGGAGTAGGCTTTGTTTTTTCAGAAGGGGGAATAGATACCCATGGTTTATGTTTTGGGATTATGTTATGGTATTATGGCTTATATAATATAATATATTATAATATAATATTGGTTTTGATTATACGGTATAATGTTTTCCCACCTCTGTTTGATTGACAGCTGGAGTGCTGAACATTGAACTTGCAAAGTGCTTGAAAAATGATTTCCCCTCCCCAAAAAAAGAAATAGCGATTACAGTCCATTATCCCTGTGCAGTATTTGTAATAAGTAATATTTTTTCAGAAACTGCTGTGCTTGTTTGGCAGTTTTATATGCATTTACATTAATAGCTCCCTTGAAATCCACATAGGAAGAAAACATTGTTTAAAACCACAGTTTAAGGCTATGCACCTCTCAAAGGTTGTCTTACATTAATAGGCTACCATGTCTCATTAACATAAAATTTCAAAGGGTGAAGGCAATGACTGTAACCAAACCAAACAACCTCCTTAAAACTACCAATTTATCCACCTCTCACCTGCATTTTGTTTTCTAGGATATCTAAACTGCAACTGCAGTGACATAAAGAAATCACTTGCTAGAACTCAAGGTTTATTTTATAGCACAGTTCTAAAGTAAACAACCTGCTGCTTAGAAAGTACAGCTCCAGCATTGTACCGCAGTGGATGGTGATCACTCCAGATCTTTGCAGATATTAGTGTCTGTAGCCCCAGCCCTGCAAATCCTTCTTGACATATTTGACTTCGGTTATTTGTGGGGTGGGTTTGTGAAACCAGTGCAAGTGTCATTCCAGCAGGCTCTCAGGTGAGCAGCAGGGTACAGGACTGGGGCTTTACTGGAGCCATTTCCAACTAAATGATTTGGGGGCTCCTATTCTCCAAATCTGACATCTGAAAGGTCTCCCATGTTCTTATTACCCTTTTCAAGAATCTTAAGAATTCCCCCAAAATTTTGTGAACCAAAATATCTTACTGCCTTTTTTTTTTTTTTTCCTAAATTTCATTTTCATTATCAAGGAATGACTTGGATACATGGATAAATACAAGGAATATAACTTTCTCTAGCAATTTTATTTAGTTGCCATGCAGTACTACTACTGGAAAAGAAGGAATTATACACAAATATTTGTTTTCTCCAAAGGAACTGTGAGATATAGTCACTGAAATATATCTTTCTGTATTAGAAAAATACAGTGGTCTAAGCAAAATACTCAATACTATAGGTCTTATCAACAGTAGCCAAACAGATTACATTTAGCCTGGTGAGACTCATGATATTTTATTTGCATGTAGAATAAAGACATTTTGTCATGACAAACATTGGTCATCTGTCTTTTCTCTGTCCACAAGTAAATATATACACCTGCTAGTTGTCTGAGAAAGGAGAATGGTAGGGCTAAGCCCTTGAGATAACCCATTTATTCAGATCCCTAAATACAGATTTAGGTGCCTTAAAAGATTCTTCTAAATTTGGAAGCAATGTCCCAGATGTCTGGGCTGATATCACACTGTAAGTAATTAAATTCACCCTCAGCCCACTACCAAAAAGGAGCAGTATCAGTCCCAGTTTACAGTTCCACTCTGGCTTTCCCTCAGGGGTGTTGTACTTCAAGAAACTAATGGCTTTATTTACAGCTGGGATACTGTCTCCATCTCCCCTCCTTCCCTGCTCAAAAATTTCCCCAATATCTGAAGCTGGCATACTACCTGCAGAAAGCCCTCTGAATTTTTTTTTTCATTATCTCAATTAGCATTTTGCATCTTTTAAGCCTTTGATCCAGGTGTAATTGGTATTCTGCCCTTTGCTCTGTTCTTACCCCTCTTTCTTTTTTCATCCACATAATGCCCCAGGTAGTTTTCCCCTTTCTGTTTCACTTCATACTCTTCCCTATTTTAATCTTTCTTTATTTCAGCTCACCATTCTCTGCTTGTCAGCAACATTTCTATTTTTTTCATGCACGCCGGCACACTAAAGGCAGTCTGATCTGAAATGTCACCTATAATCTTGTTTTTCATTTCAAGCGTTTTATGATTTCTTCCAAAAATTGGAGGGCCACATTCTGCTCTCAGTTTGCTAACATAAGTCTCATTTTCCTCACAGCAGTAATTCCAGATTTACAATGGTATAAAAAAACCATAATTTTGCACTAAAACTGTATTTGCTAAGGATTACAGTAAAAAATTCATGTCCCCTCCCAGAAAAAAAACAAAAACAAAAAAAACACTAAAACCAAAAAAGCTTAGATTAAGGTTTTTCCTTGTTTATTTAAGTATCAATAGGGAACAACAGAAGCTCTGACTCTGAAAGATAATGCAAGAATTTATGTATATATGTATTTATGATAATGCCTAAGAAGCCTAGCAAAGATCATGGATCTTTTTTTGCTAAGAACACCAACAGCTACACATACAAAAGAAGATCTAGTTTCTAATCACAAGGACATAAGCAAAACAAAGACAGTTAAAAAAAATGTAAAAGGAGCTGCTTAAGAAGCCATAAGGATCAATGCTTGAGTGGAACATCGTCTCCCAAAAACCCATTCCCTGTCTTTCTTTGCCAACCCGGCTCTCCCTCACACGGAGTCTGATTTAAGCTTCAGTCCATATACACCAGAGGGAGTTTTTACGGTTTCAGCTCTTCCTCCTGCCATGATTCAGTCACTATTTTTCTTTGAAGCTGAAACTCTTGCCGAGTTATTGTGGCAGCCATCAGGCCATGCTGCAACATCTTAGTATCCGGACAAATAAGTTAGGGAGAAAAATTTCAAAACAGTCTTTACAATGTGTACTGTGTTACTTACTGATAATCAGAGAAAAACAAGACCAAAAAAAAAAAAAAAATAAAAAAGGCTGGGGTGTGGGAAAATACTCAAAATCCATCTGTGCCATAGATTCCATGGTAGGAATGCTCTGAAAGAGTGCTCTAACTCAGTCTCATCAAACTAAGGAAGACAGGAGCAGATACATTTTCAGAGAAGGATTCTGGACACCCCAAAGTGGGAGGACAATGCTCCTGCTCTGACAGGACAGTCCCTGTTTTCACAAGTCCTGCTCAGTCAGTGTGTGCAGACTGGGGATGCGCTGAGAAGCCAGAATTTTATTCTCAATCCATGTGAATTGTATTTGTTTGGACCAGAAAGGCTCTTATTGCAGCTGCTTGTCCAAGATGATGGCCCTCTGTGTTTCCTACAGCGTTGCAATATGTATCTTCACACATATGGAGACTCAAAGAAGAAATCAGTCCAACAGCCTCTGAAAGTAAATATGATCCCACACAAAACTTGCTTAAACCCTTCCTGACACAGCTGTAAATCAAACAAAGGGGAAAAGAGGTGTAATTCAGCTTAGAACCAGGACAGCTGCCTTCAAACTTGAGCCAAAATTGTACAGGAGCGTATGGGATTTCACCTGTCTGAGAGACAGTGAAGTCCTTGACAGCAGTTCTTAGCGTTGGCTTCATTTTATCACCAATATGTGCTCAGCCAAATGCTCATATATTTAGATTTAACCAATCCATGTCACTTAAGCCTGTATTTTGATTATGTGAAAGTTTAAGAAAAAACAGCACAGGAAAGCAAGCTGCTTTTTAAACTCTCAATAGTTGCTTTGCAAAGCATTTGGTGTTCTTTCTGGAGTCCAAGCTCCTAACTCATGTCTGTAAACAATAATATCAGCTTTCATTTGGGGAACAAAACATAAGTTTCCAAGTTCCTGTGGCTTAGGAAGATAAGTGGAAAATGTACAGCCTAAAGGCTTCCACACCAGAAAAACAAATTAAAAAATCTCAGATGTGATCTGCTTTAAAGTCGCATGATTTATAATCTGTTCTGGTAGCATCTTTGGCCTCTGACTTAATTATTTTTGTAAGCATGGGACTGTAAATACTTCTTTTCCCATGTAGACTTTTTGCAGGGGTCTGGCCCCAGTTCTTCTCATCCGAAGGTTTTTTCTGGTCGTACAACTGTTGGCTAATTCCACTGTAAAACTGGCCTGTACAATATTTTCAGGAGTGTTTCATTAACATCTGCTTATTACAAGGCATTTTAATATACTGTTGATGGAATGTGATCTAGCTGGCATTTATCACTGATGCAAAATAACACTACAAATAAAACACCTAAATGGAATGTTTTATTCTTATTCCTGATCTCAGTCATTTTTTGTGATTTGAAAAAGAGAAATCATAATAATTTTAATGCAAATGAAGTTACCTCATTCCCTCTCCATAGCTGCACAATCAAATAAAGTGGCAAAGGAAATTACTGCAATTCCCTGAACTTGTTTTGCTATGCACAGAAACTTCTGAATACATATCGTGTGAGGCAGTGTCATGGTTTAAACCCAGACAGCACCACGCAGCCTCTTGCTCACTCCCTGCCCAGTGGGATGGGCGAGAGAATCGGAAGAGTGAAAGTGAGAAAACTCGTGGGTTGAGATAAAGACAGTTTAATAAGCAAAAGCCGCGCACACAAGCAAAACAAGGAATTCATTCACTACTTCCCATCGGCAGGCAGGTGTTCAGCCATCCCCAGGAAAGCAGGGCTCCATCATGCATAACGATTACTTGGGAAGACAAACGCCATCACTCCGAATGTCCCCCCCTTCCTTCTTCTTCCCCCAGCTGTCTATGCTGAGCATGACGCCATATGGTGTGGAATAGCCCTTTGGTCAGTTGGGGTCAGCTGTCCCAGCCGTGTCCCCTCCCAGCTTCTTGTGCACCCCCAGCCTCCTCGCTGGTGGGGTGGGGTGAGGAGCAGAAAAGGCCTTGACTCTGTGTAAGCACTGCTCAGCAGTAACGAAACCATCCCTGTATTATCAACACTGTTTCCAGCACAAATCCAAAACATAGCCCCATAGTAGATACTATGAAGAAAATTAACTCTATCCCAGCCAAAACCACCACAGGCAGTAATTATATTCCTAACTTATTTACTTCTTCTGTAGGGGCTGCATCATCTGAGCCACAGTCTTTTGGCAGGAAACAATCAGCAGGTCAAGGGAGGTGATTCTGCCCCTCTAATCCACTTTCATGAGACCCCCACCTGGAGCACTGTGTTCAGCTCTGGGGCCCCCAACATAAGAAGGATATGAACCTGTTGGAACAAGTCCAGAGGAGGGCCACGAAGATGATCAGAGGGCTGGAGCACCTCTCCTATGAAGACAGGCTGAGAGACTTGGGGGTGTTCAGCCTGGAGAAGAGAAGGCTCCAGGGACACCTTACAGCAGCCTTTCAGTACCTGATGGGGGACTACAAGAAAGCTGGAGAGGGATTGTTTTACAAGAGCATGTAGTGACAGGACAAGGGGTAATGGCTTTAAACTGAAAGAGAGTAGATTGAGATTAGATATTAGGAAGAAATTCTTTACTCTGAGGGTGGTGAGGCACTGGAACAGGTTGCCCAGAGAAGTTGTGGATGCCCCCACCCTGGAAGTCTTCAAGGCTGGGTTGGATGGGGCTTTGAGCAACCTGGTCTAGTGGAAGGTGTCCCTGCCCATGGCAGGGGGGTTGGAACCAGATGATCTTTAAGGTCCCTTCCAACCCAAACCATTCTATGAGTCTATGAAATACACATATTCACCTATTATTATATGATGCATAACGTCCTGAACCTTTCTAGCTGCTCATAGTTTAATTTGGAGATTAACCATAAACACATCTGGGATTATACAATGGCCTTACACTACCTAGAAATAAAGAGGCTATAGAAACCCGTGTGAAAAATCTCTCATGAAAACATGTGTTGTTCATGAGGAACCTAAAACAGAGCTTTCTTGCAGAAGGATTTGAAGTGAAGTGGAAGCAGCAAACGATGGAGGAGACCTGCCTTTGCTTTATACAGGTCCCAAAGAGGGATTCAAGAGAGTGAACGGATTTTGCAATTCCACAGCCTCTCAGGATTTTCTGAAAGGCTTTACGGTGGATATTTCCAAGCGAGAGAGAGAATAAGATATCTGGCTGAGGGTGATTATTGTGACCAGCCACATAGTCTGGGGAGGAATGGCAGCAGAGGATAAGAAGCAAAAGTCACTGGGTCACAGCCACCCACCTGTGTACTGAGATCAGATTCTCCCAAAGGCTGTGAGATATTAAAAGTTACACAACAATCAGGCCAGAAATGTAATGTCATCAAGTTTCACTGGATGAGTGATGCTTTGATAGCAAGGGCTTATAATTTTTCTCAATTCTTTTGCTGTTCTGCCAGGTTTTTTGCATACATGGGCTGTTTTTAAGCAGAGGTTCTGCCTGCAGATCATGCACAGACCCTCAATACTTGTCCAGACTTAAAAAATCTGCAACAGTGATTCTGGATGTAGAAACATTTACTTGTGTTTTCCACAACTACCTACACTTCCTTTCTGCTGCAAGTGCCAAATTCTTCATTGATTCAAAATTTGGGCTCAAGAAAAAAGTAGTATTTACCTTTAAATAAAGGTGGCTATAATAACTCTGTCATGATTTTACAGAGTTGTCCAGCCATATCTCCTTTATTTGTTTTAATTCAAAAGGCTATAGGTGAATTTTAGTTTATTAGTGTCATATTCATTGTTTTCTTTTGTGCTTAAATTTGTGTTTGGGTTTTATTGAGGTATCTAGAAAAGAAAGGCTAAGAAAATCAGCCTTAAAGACTGACTGATGCATAAAATGTTACTAACCAAAAACTATGAAGTGATGAAATGATATGTGATCACATGAATATTTAAAGTGCAACTTATTACTTAGTAGTTTACTTAGTTACTTTGCTCCCATTACAGGTGTTCTGGATATTTTCATTAAGAAACTCCCTGGTTCTTTCATTGTTTAGCTCTAATTGCCAAACTTGTGTTAGCTGCTAAATTGTTAGACTGATATGAATGAAAATGTTATGATAATAAAGGATCCTCAGGCTGAAGTCCAGTGGTGTCCGTGAAAATACCATCTGGGAATGGAAGTAAAGAATCTGAAACAGGAGACAGTGCCATGGATGCGAGGTTTTCCAAACTCAGTCAAAAGAAGAGCTATGGTCTTTGGTCCATTACAAAAGATGTCCTCTTAGATGAGTATTTTCAAAAAAAAAAAAAAAAAAAAAAAAAAAACCACAAACCACTGTGAGTTCAGTGGAGGATGACCAAGATGGCAATGGGGCTGAAGCACCAGCCCTGTGAGAAGAGGCTAAGGAACCTGGGCTTGTTCAGCCCCCTGAAGAGGGAGCCTCTGGGGTCCTAACAGCAGCCTGCCTGGAGGCTCTTCACAGTGGCGCATGGCGGGGCAATGAGACACAGCAGGTTGTCAGAGAGCAGCAAGGGCTAGCTGCTCCCAAAGGGCAAGTGAGCTGGGAACTCAGGGTGGCCCCAGTGCAGGCAATGCCCTCACCGATGGGGCACAGCCCCACAGGTTCTGGACACAACAGGCAGAGCCAGGTGCTTCCAACAGGGTCCACTGACAGCCACAGCGAGTGATGCACCAGATCCAGGGTCCCTCTAGAGAGTCCGGCCAGGAGCAAAAGGAGATGAGGCTATAGACAAGGCTACAACACATGTCCAAAGTGGCAAGTACTGGGTGCTAAGGTCTTAGAGTAAATGGAGCTCTCAGACCCATGGGCAGAAGTGTGGCTGGGGGGCCCAGGTGAGACCAGTCATGGGCATTAAGTCCTAAAAGTGGCCTCAGGGCCCTGACACAAGCATACATTGAAACCAGAGAGGTTCAGACTGGATTCAAGGAGAAATTTTTTCACTGGGAGGACAGTCAAACAGTGAGACAGGTTGCCCAGAGAGGCAGTCCCTGTCCTGTGGAGGTTTTCCAAACCCAACCAGATAAGTCCCTGAGCGTCCTGGTCTGACCTCCCAGCTGACCCAGTTTTGAAATGGAGATCCCTTCCAGTCTGACATCTTGTGAGATCCTGTATTTCTGTAAAATTTAAGTGACACCATTTAACTTTATCTGAGTTGTTATATTTCATACATGAGTATGTATATGTATATCAGTGGCCTTTTACTTACATTGCTAAAGACACTGAGAGTTAGACACTGATTCACTTGTTTCAAGAGAGGTCTACTATACGTAATTTCTACAGTCAAGAGATGGAGCAAAAAGGAGTACAAAACAGACTTGTATCTTAACATTCCTTTGTCTTGTCTTGTGTAACCTGTACATGATACAAAGTGCTTTTATCTGTCTGTCTTCATGTTTTGAATGGATCTATCCTGTTGCACCTAAACATCTTTTGCATGCCTTTTGTACTCTCCATAGAATATTGTTGTTTCTTTAACAGTTTAGTACACTCTGAGATGCTTCAAAATAACATGTATTTCCCCATGAAGTCTGTGACTTTTCACTTGGTGAGACAAGTGTTGCAATGGCTATTTAATTATAATGAAAGGTAACTGATAGAGTTCTTTGCATTTACCAGCAGTGAACGAAAACATTTCTATTAATTTGCTGCTCTGTGCTCTGCCATTGTCACTGATGCATGCAAATAGCTCTGATAAGAATACAGAGGAACCTGCTACTTCGAGTGGATGGAGGGAATGTCATCAGGGCAAGAGAAATGTGCTGCATGCCCACGATTTTTGTTTTAACAAAAAGCACAGCAGATGAGTATGTGGTTCTCACCTAGCGATATTTTATTGTTAGTGTTGCTGTTTAATTTCAGATGTGTTCAAATAGATTAGACCAGCAGGGAGGTTTCTTCCTCCCCCTTGCCCACCCCACTTAAATAGGCATTGGTTTACCTTTGGCTATTCCTTGCTGGCGACCTGGATTGCCCCAAAGCAAAACTTCTCTGGAGACCCAGTCCACTGTTGCCTGCCTCAGTTTACTAGGACCTGGCTCCTCTTGTGGCCTCTTAGGCAGGTACAGCCGCCTACAGCTCAGAATAGCATCTTCTTCCACCCACCCCAAGGAACTGTAAATAATTCATGAGGAGCACCACAGCAGTGAGTCGGGTCTTCAGACAAACTCTGAAGGGCTTCCAGATCACCACTGGCCCTAATGAGAGTTAAGGAAACTTCAACTGTGCAACTGGCAAATACTATGTTCCCTATTACAACTAAAGCAAACTATTTCTTTCACTGTATCTCAGGCACAGGAATCTCAAATACAAGACAAAGAATAGCTGTTCAACAGAGTCATAAAGGTGTTGGGTTTTTTTCTTGCATTTATACACTTGAAATGCAGAGGTAATCTTTTCTGTGCAAGTTCACTCTATCTAGAACTACATTTATTCCAAAGGGTTCTTGCGATATCCTCCAATAGACCAAATCAAGCTGCTTTAAATACTTTGACAAGAGCTGGTGAGAAAACTTATCTAATTTAAGCCCTCTTCTAGTCTATCACTTTCCTTTTCCAGGTAAGAATGTTGGGCTCTTGTAACCATAAAACTGTATTACATGAATACAACCTTTCCCTATCCCTTTTCTGCCTCATCCTTGTCCCTTAACATCATACCTGATATAAATTTACAAATTTCTTTAAGACTTGTCCAGCACACTGCTAGACGTTGAGGGAAATAATGTGAATTTACTAACATGGCAGGTGGAAGAGGATTTCTTATATATATTTTCTGGCAATGTATGCAGCCAATAAAGTACAACTAGTAACTTCAGTGCAGACTGCATATACGGTAAAGAAGCACACACTAGATTCATTATCCAGGCTACCAGTCACCGGACCCAGCTGCATCTCTGATTTTATATATGGGGAAAGAAAGCTATATGTTTTTAAATGCTAAATATATTTTTCTGTCTCTGATAATCAAGGCATCTGAAACCTGAATGATACAGAATTGTGACCAGTTTATCTGCATGTCCTGTTTTTCTTAATGCTGTTCTCTAAAATAGCATCTTATTTCTTAAAGCATTAAGAAAAGATCACTCTAAATCTGTGCCTCTCATGTAAGATTCAAAACAGATCCTCAGCTTATCCTCCTCCAGTGACTCCCGTTGCTCTTATACAAGAGAGACAGGCTCTCTGGAGAGGGGGAGCAACTTACAACTGCCACTTTCAATGGCGTTCCAGTTAGATATTAAAAGATTTTTACCATGTTGCTTCTCATTTTTTCAAAAAGTAAGCAAATCCTATTTTTAATTCAGTTTTCTTCAGAGACCGTGTTTTCTAGCTTCACAATCTTTGCCACGGCTCTTGTTGATATCCTTCCTGTGTCGTGCTGCCCCAAATTGAATACAGCACTCCCACTACAGCCCAATAAAGCAGGACTGACTTGTTTCACATGACATTTTGTCAGGAAAAGTGTTTGGTTTTTTCCCTGACACATTGGCATTATTGATTCATGCCTGACGCGTGGGCCATTCTATACGACGGATCCTTTTCCTGAGGACATTTTTGCCAGCTACGTAACTATAAGGGACTATTCCTGAACAAGTGCAGGGCTTCATCTTCATCAGATTGCATCCTGTTCCTTACTGTGGCAAGATCAGCTTAAATACTCATCCAGCCATCCAGAGAATCTGCAAGGTGTGTAAGCATCGCTTCCATACCATCATTCAGTCCATTAATAAAAGTACTAAAGAGCACCACAGCCAGGACGGATCTCTGAAGGTTCCCCACAATACAGCTGTGCACCCCTCACTGCACAACTTGTATCTGCTTCTTTGAAGGCTTCAGCCAGTTTTGCACCCCTTAAATGTCTTTCCATTACAAATCTCTATTTCACAAACAAATGAAAAAGCCTGAGTTTTGAAAAAAATGAGGTGGGGAAAGAATTTTGAATAAAATTTGAAGTTTAGAAAAATCAAAGACAAGTAAAATTACTTACCAGTCACCCAGCAGGATCTCAGTTATACTAATAATAATAGATATCAGTTGTAAAGCTCTAAACCCTTAATTCAGTAAATAAGAGCTGTTTTTCTCAACTTCAGAGAAGACAAGTTTTTTAAAAACAGCTGGCTTATTAAACATTAACTCAGGTGCATTTATGAGAAAGAAACCACTTATCTCCTTTGTGATTCTATTCACAATAAGCACATCTATTATCATATTTTATCATTAAGCTATCATGAGATTTGGAAACAAAATCTGCTTAACGGGAAATGAGGCTTTCATAAAGAAAGGCTTGTTTAAAGTTCATTATTGCCATACAAGGCTATTCAAAATTTCCAGGTTCAGGCACTCTGAAATGACAAGGGTCATCTTTGGAGGAAGCACTGTTGCTAGGAGACTCAAGCCACAAAGCATCACAACAGCTTGTAATTTACTCTTTTTGTCAAGGGATGTTGAAGACAAATGTACTCACCAGAACGTGCTACACTTTTACCAGGCCTGCATAATTTCACATGAAAAAGAGGGACTGCAACCTCGCCTTGTTGTCCTCTAACCGCTCCCCAAATCCCTGAATTCACAGTGTAAGGGGAGTTGCACATTTCCTTTTCTTGGAGCAGAAGTAGTATTTTGCAGTATCCCTTTCCCAGGTCATCCCACTCCATTAAAGACTCCCAAAGGCACCTGGCCCTAATGGGCAAGGTAAATAGGTGCAGGGAATGGGAGTCAGCTATTTAAAAGGCTGGGATTTAAAGGTTGCCCAGTGCAGGGGGACAAGGGGACTTCAGGAGGGAGCAGCTTGTAAGGTAAGACTAAAATGTTGCCTAGCTTGAAAACAACTGGAGGAGAGGGCCCAGTCCCTCATATCTGGTGGAAAAGATGTTTCAGTATTTTTGCCTTGACAGACATGGCTGTGGATCAGCCTCCAGATGCATAGAAGCACCAGCTGAAGGCAATAACTTATTTGCATTTATTGACCTCAGGAATCTGCTATCAGAAAACAACCACCTTTTTTTGAGCAGTGCCCACCGGTGCAACACTTTCACTCAAAGGCACAGTCCTAGGGCACCATCAGCCTCATGATGAACAAATACCTTTAGAAATTATTTTTAAGAAGTGAAATGAAAGTGCTGAAGGCAGTCTGCCCTTAACACTGAAAGGGCTACAGAGACTCGCGGGCACCTTGACTGCAAGATTACTGAGAAGGTTCCAGCACAAATGAACTAAGTAGAAAATAATGGAATCAAGACATTCTCATAGGCACAGGTTATTCAAGAGCCTCTGTAACGCCAGATGGACAAATTCCAGGATAATTCTAAAGGGGGGGGGGGGGGGGGGGCAGGGAAGAGAGATATTCTTAAAAAAAAAAATAGGCCAGAAAATGTTGCAACTGCAACAGAATACCAACTGAGACACTTCCGTGCTGAGATACTGATGATATGACACTGGAATAGACTGTTCCCAGGAAGGCTTTCAGGATCCCAAGAACAGCATGTAGCAGAAGGGAAGATGGGGACATGCCCAGAGGGCACAGTTGCTTGCACAGGTGACTACTATTTTGAACTAATCTACCTGGATGGGAGCTGGCCTTTTCATTATTTACACAGCCTACTTACCATGTTCTATCAAAACAACTTGAAGAATTTCACTACATGTATATTTCTCTTGATTAGCAACAGATCTGAATATGTATTTCCTTAATATCAAGTCAAATTTTGATTATTCCAAGCCAGCTGCCTCTCAGGGAAGAAGTTTCTATAAATGATTTAATGACATGATAGGGAAACTTTGTTTCTTACACATCTGCCTGGGTTATTCACCTGAGACTGGAAAATGCATAACACTACAACATTTCTCAGGTCATAGTTCTCAGAGAGTTAACCAAGAAGGGCTTAAGCACAGAAAAGTCCATATCAGTAATCAAATAACGCACAAACTGTGATGTCTGTGCAAATGACAGCAAGCAAGAAGCAACTGGAAATACAGCATTTTACACAAGTTTAACAAATCATTGGTTAAATATACCACTTGTCTACCCTAATAACCTTACCATAAGCAACTATTAGAGTCCAAATAAGCAGTGGCTGCAGCCAGCACTTGGAATGGCATGAAACACAAAGAAGTGCTCATTGTTGGACCAAGAAACACAGTTCACCCAAATTGGGGGCAGGACGAAGGCACCTGATTCTGACTCTGCATGAACAGGAGTGAAGGTACTATGAGGTTAGAGGCGGGTGTGCATGAAGGAGAAGAAGCTGGGCTAAGGATTCTGGGCTCTGTAATGATATTAATTGAATATAAGAGTTGAAAATAAGTAGGTTTCAAGTTTTATTATTTTGTAAGAGCTTCTGTCTCTGTAGTTAGTTTTGGATGAACTGTCAGACTCTTCACTGGCATAAAAAACTTTAGTAGGCTGATAATGAGCTTTTATTAAAGATCTTCATTTTGGTTAAGAAAATAACTTCTGCAGTCTAGTGTCAGCCAGAGAGCTTCTTTCAGTAGTTCCCCATTTCACTGGAAGTTTGGGATTGCATTTCTTCCCATTCCCGTGAACTGTGAGAAACATGAACACATAAACCACGCTAGCATTTTCTTAGCGTTGCCTGTATAGAGCTCTTCTGCTGAATCCAAGCAGAATGAATTAAAAATCCTCAACAAAAGCTGTGAAATGAAAATCAGTGGAATGAATATTGATTCATGCTTGTTATTCCTTTTGTCCTTCCTTTTATATTCTCCTTCCTCTTTCTTGTCTTTTTCCCAGCTTCTTTAAGTCCAGCTTACAGATTAATTACTTTGTGTGTCTTACCTCCACTCCTCATTATGTTGACCACTGGAAGCTATATACCAAAACATTGGTTTTAACCAAACGGGCGCCCAGATGCAAACCAGAACACAAGAGGCTGGAAAAAACCCCTCTATCAGGAGTGCTGGATAATACAGAGAAGAACAATCTGCACACTGGACAACTACATGGTTCTCCAGCCTAAGATGGCAGGAAACATAAATAATCAGGGTGCTTATTGGGTTAACAAATACATCTTATTTCATGCGTATGTGATGAGTGTCATTCCTTATAAAATGGTCATCACTAGGCTTTAATAGTTCATACAGGCTGAAGTGCTCAAAATTAATGAAGCATTTGTTCTTAGGAAAGTACCTTGCTAAGAAAATGCTTTTTTTTTTCTTTTTATTTTTTTAAACAATGAATCCTGTGGATTAATTAATAGCGAATTACCTCATTTTTGCAAGGGTGTTTTGTGCTTTCACTCTGAATCCTGCCCCTGTAGTCTACACGTAAGTGATGGAACAGCTTAATAACTATGGCACATCAAACAAGAGATCTGCTGTGACAGCAACCGACCTATGTACCTCTGGGCAAGCTGTACAGTTTGTAGCTATAGTGCAAGAATTTTAAAGTGCTAAAGTTTAAAGCCAATTCTCTGACATGGAAAGTACAGGACAGATAAAGAGCTTAATAAAATGTTTAGGCTTGATGCAAGACTTGGCTTAGCCTTGACAAATAGGTTGTCTGAATTGCTGTATTCTGTGGAGACATGGAAGCCAGAAGCATCCAGTACAGAATGAGATATTTGCCATTAGGAGCTCACCTTAGCAAGGGGGGCACTCAGCACCAGAGGCACAGCCAGCTGGTCAGACGGCACACTCCTGAAATAGAGTGGGGTGAGAGAGATGAACAGGCACGGAGAGAAGGATGAATAGAATCGAATAGACTATTTATTTCAGTTAGAAGGGACCTACAACAGTCATCTAGTCCAAAGAAGGTGACCTGTAAAAGAAAATCTGCAGATACCTCTTCATAATTTGATATCCACTCTATATGCTGCTCTAGAAACCAGTAAATGAATATATAAACACCACACAGATAGCAGAAGGGTAATTTACTTGCTGCACTAAAACACACTATTAGCTCCATAGGACTGAGTTCAATTCCTAGAAGAAAACAGGAAAATGGTTACTGATTCATTGTTTAATCTAATGGGTTTGAAAGGTCCCTAACAGCTAACGTTGAGAAAGTCCCCTACAAAAACTTAAAAAGAAGGCCTATAAGGAAGCTCTTTCGCAGAACAGGATGGTGAACTCTCTTATCCACTTTCCATCTTACAAAATGAAGCCAAAAATATATACTCAGAGCTGGACTATAACAGTTTGTAGCTCTGACTCCATTGAAACAAATGGGATTATCTCACATTCCTTGTTTCGAAGCTGTTCCTAGAATAGTTTCTATAATGTAGTCATTCTTTGCTCTTTCAGAGTGATACCTCCAAGTTTCTGGTGAGTGCACACCCCATCACTCTCATTCCCTGTAATAATCATAAGACTTTGCAAGATGAGAAATTCCTGAACAATGACCTGAGCGGACATTTGCTGTGTCTCCTCCTGTGTTATACAGCCAGGAGTTCCTCCTCAGGGCAGGCAACATGTCATTGCCTGTTCCTCAGGGATGGCAAATTAAGGGGTTTGACTTCCATCTCAATGTTAACCCAGCCCTGGCTCAACAGCTCCAGATGTCCAGAGCAGGAACAGAGAAGTTCTGTGGTTGCTCTTGCTGCTGCCCACCCATTGCTGTGGTCTGCAGAGCACAGCGTATCGGCAGCAGGAGGATAACCAGTTCTTGCTTCCAGGGGATGCTCTCCATACCTCAAATTTGCAGTCAGTCTCAAAAGCTTACCTGTTCAAGCATATGCCAAATTGCGTTTAACAATGTTCAAGTTAGAAAGGTGCTCAACGCTAATTCCAATCACATACTCTGCCAAGGTGAAAAAACACTTGAGAAATCTATTGAAGCTTGGTTCCCCATGCACATCCCAATCCTTCAGTCCCTCACTGTCATTCACATCTTGGTTCATTTGCATCTTAAACATCATTATATTCAAAGCAAGATCACAGTGCATGAATTCATTCCATGTTTACCTTCCAGTCTCAGAAAGGTCATCAGTTCACATACTGGGAGCAGCTTTAAAAGTGCTAGTGCTTCAGCACCTCCGTGTCAGGTTTCTTTTAACCTCGTAGTAACTCTGCAGGGACTTGGGGTTTTGTCAGCATGAGATTCTCTGTCAAACATCTCAGCATAGCTGTAATTATGAAGCCATTTACTTAGTACAGTTTTTGACATGCATTTTCTAATTTATAGATGCCTTGAAGATAATTGCTTTATTTCCTTAAAAGTAAATCTGAAATGGGAATACACTGGACTGCTACAGTGGTCATATTTCAGTGTAATGAAAAGAGATACGGACATGTTTTAGAAGTAAACAAACTATGGAGATTTAATGAGCACAGCCACTTAGGCTGATTGAAAAATGAATGAATATTGGTCACATTTGTGTGGGCAAAAATGGCTTCCCTCTTGAAAAATAATTATGTTTTTCTGTCCAGCTGCAGCAAAGTAGGTGGGGAGCTTAGATTGTTTTGTTTGGTCAAAAGACGACAAGAATATGGAGGTAGATCTGTACTTTTAACTTAGATTCATTTTTAAATAGAAAAATGCCATTTTGAAACAAAGCCAAAGTTAACTTCAAATTCACTGAGGTGCAATACTTGGATACTTGAATGTTTTCCTCCACTTTTTGTGGCCTAAACTATTCACCAAGTTGCATTTGAACTGGAAAAACAGGTTAGTTCTCTCCCTACAGCTCAAGTTTTAATTTAATGTATTTCACCCACAAAATAATATCATTCTGCCTCTATTGGGAGTATAAATAAATAATTTAAAATTTGTTGTGTTCACAACCAATCATTTTCATCAGTTATACAACCATACTGCATTTTGCTTTGAAAGATGTCAGCTACTAGTCTCCAAGGATATGGCAGCAAATGACCAGGCTGTCTTGAGAAATCAAAAAGCAATAATGGCCCATCCTCCTCAAGTGGTCAGGAGTAAAGTTACTATCTGTGTTTGCCCTTCTGTTACCATCATTTTTCCATCATACTTGTTTCCATTCCAAGCAGCTTAGCAAGGGAATATTTTATCTTAAGGCTTCTCTTTTTCTACACCCTTAGCAAATGCTAAACAAGATTATGTCCCGCTTCGAGAGCTTACAAAACAGATGAGAGACAGTGGAAGGAGAAATTGCACTAACAGACTAAGAGGCATGGCAGGTCAGTGGCTGAGAAACGAGTCCTTGTGTCTCCTGACTTGCAAGCCTGGTATCCCACACTAGCATCTTACTGCAGGCTATCTTCTTTCCTGTCTGTCAGCACTGGGACTAGAGAATTTCACGTTGAAATCCAGGTAGCTTGGCTCTGTAATAGCTATAAAGAAAGAGACATTAACCAGGAAACTACACAAGTGAAGCCACTGAAACGGGCAATGAACACATTGCTACTCTGCTGTCCCAGTGCTATATTAATGACCATTTGATGCAGCATCTCACGGCTGCATCAGAAGTTCCTCATTTTGAATGGGGTTAAAGCTGAATTAATTAGTTTAAATATAGAGGAATTAGAAATTAGTTCAGAAGATCCTCTAAGGCCACCATAACTGAAAACACTTGGAAAGATTTTAAATTGCTCCAAGCAGAATGTGAACTTTGTGGGTTTGTTTGTATAATGATCATGATAGTTCTCTTTCTTACATTTACAGTCTGACTTCCCAAACCAAGAGCCATTTAAAATGCCGCAGAGGATTTGAAATGTCTTGGTTTAATATCAAGAGAAAATGAGCACTGAGAGGTCACCAGAGGTATACAGCTGTGGCAGTGTGCTGTCCTCCAGAATATGTTACTTGAAATTATCAGACAAGCCTTTGTCACTTCAAAATTGCATGCCCAGTTAGCAGGGATGTAAACAAAGGAGGCATACTAAAAAACAGGTTATTGAACAGAAGCTGAGCATCACTAAGGCAAGCTGCCATTCTGCCCTCCCTGCCAGGAGGTATTAATGCCATCTAACTATTCATCCATTCAGCTCTATAGGGCAGTGGAGGCAATGCCACACTTTCAAGCAGCACCCCAGACGTTGCTGATTTTAGACAATAGAGCTTTGATCTTGCACCACAGGACCCAATGCAGCATAAAGGCTGGTCCAGGAGGCACAACTGAAAGGAAAACTGGAAAAAAAAAAAGACAAAAAAAACACAACCAAAACGGCCTTTCCAGAACTGGATATCCCAGTCCAACCAGAGCCCCCGTAAAGGGAGAGACATCATCTCTCAGCACTGGGAGTCAGAGGCGTGGCCTCGGCTCAGAGCAGAGGGTTGCAAGACCCAAATAAGTGCATAAGTGGAATTTGTATGTAACAGCAGCCTTATCTATGTATGTAACAGCCTTATTCCAAGTCTTCCAACCCACTGGCCACAAACACCTGAAAAGCCAACAATAAATCTCTTGCCCAATACATCCCATAAGCATGGAAGCTAGAATCTTCTCAAAGTAAGATGATGATGACAGAAATGGCCAAATAGATGTTGAAACTGGCAGATGTCTTGAAGGGAAAAAAAAAAGTATGATTACAGTAATTAAAACAGTATCACAATACATATGCACATATGGTTTTAGGCCGTGCTCAGATCCCATATTACCCCCTCAGTGCTCCTGATGCGGTGGGTACCCAGGCAGTTTGGAAACACAGCCCTCACAAATCCATCTCAAATAAGCAGCCAAACTGACTGGAATCAGTAGCAACATTTTAGTGTCCGGTGGGTTTCAGACAGGAGATCAGATCTCAGGAACTGATAACTCTTCAGGCTCAGTCCATACATTTCTAGCACTTCCCCAGCTGATGGTTGAACTACCGGACAGACATTTATTTGGCTGAAAGACTATGCCAGAGCTGCACTTGCTCAGCTCTCCAGTACAGCATGCCAATAGGGATTACAACTGTGGATGGTACAATCCTAGACTAACTGTACTTGAAAGAAATAAATAAGATCTTTATCCTCCAATCCATCATTTAAAGACTCCAATGTAAAACTACTCTCAGCTGGCCTCTCTTACATCTTACAGCGTTGTCTGTGAATGGACACATCAAAGCAATGACACAAAGCAGGTAATTGCAAATGTCATTGCCTTGTCAGAACACAGTGCATCTGCAAAGCCGCACTGCACTCATTTTAGTCTTAATGTCTTGAGAGAAAAAGGTTTGTGCCTTGTGAAAGTC
This sequence comes from Platalea leucorodia, assembly GCF_965183815.1. Lineage (NCBI taxonomy): Eukaryota > Metazoa > Chordata > Aves > Pelecaniformes > Threskiornithidae > Platalea > Platalea leucorodia. Next base: position 75,801,740 of record NC_138828.1, read on the forward strand.
AGACAGATATTCTTACATATACAACCTTATCAACTGATTTACTTAAATGTACGTTACTGATCTAACATCTGAAAGCTGTAATACAGCAATATTTACTGAATGATACCTGGAAGAGGGAAAGCGTTCACACTTGCTTATTTTGCTCAGAAGCCCACAGGTTTAGAGGATGATCCTGCCTGCTTTGTAAATTAAACAGCAGCTGTGATTTGATTGAAATGGCCCAAGTAAATTAACCAATCACTAAAGCTGTTTATTAGAATTACAAAGCAACAAAGATAATCTTTGGTTGGCGACATGCCATCATATTTTAAAAGATTCAGCACGGCCAAGAGGCCAGGACCCTGTGTATATCGTCCCTCTCCTAAGCTGTCAGGCATATGCAGTATTCATGCTGTAGAATACCTATTTAGAAAACATCTGATCTGTTTGCATCAGCCCTGAAGATCCCCTCTTATGTTTCACAAATGAGTTTTCCAGTTCAGTCAAATGAAGAACATTTGTGAAATGTTTATTTCTAAGAATGACAGTCCTCTACCCATCACAGTGACAACTAGAGAAACGAGAAACAAGCAATAGATTACCTTGGTAAACCCTCCCCACCTTGTGAAGCTCCCCAAAAATACTTCAAATATGGCTTAACCCTCGCTTATAAAATGTGCTCATTTTGATTAGCACCCTTCTTCATTTTGCAGTATAATTCATTATTCTGTTCACATTTGAACTAACACGTGCAATATTTCAGTCTTTTTTTTTCCTACAAGATACAAGGACTGTTTTTTCTATCACTTACTCCCAGGTGACTCCACTGGTAGCTAAGGAGACGCTTCTGATTTGTGTCCACCAATATAAGAAAAAGTCAGAATCAGACTCATAATTTCCTCAGTATTATTAGATTTATGATCTCCTTGGTTTTCTGAATATTTATACTTGGCTTATATCCATTATTGCCTTACATCTATTATTGCTACAATATCATCTTTGCAGGAAGACAAATAGAAAGGAAGTCAGCAATGCGGTGTTTGGCTGTCCACATGAAGCTTTAATAACTTTCTCTAGTTTTTGCTCAATATTTCCATTAAGAATATAGTTTCTTGGGTGCAGGTTGCTTCTAGAAAACAAAGTTAAAATTTATTACAACATGAAATAATGACTTATTTTCTGCTGTAAGTCAGGGCACATAAAATATTAAAAAAGTTTTTCCACTCTAAGTGCTAAGGCATTTTGTTAATCTGCTGCAGTTTTGTAGTGATTTTAAAAGGTCACAGGCTTCTTTATAAACTTTATAATACAGTGCACTGGCATCCTTCCACCAACCAATACAACGCAGCCCTCTCTGAAGTCAAGTGGAGCAACGCCTATTTCTACAAAATATTTGGGGCTCTCCATTATGAGCACTGTTGTTCTTTCACTCTGATTTTCTTATTTCCTGCTCCATTTTAATGGCACAGGCAGGGAGATACTGTCAATGCAGAATATCTCTCTAATACTAAATAGAAAGGATTTGTCATTTCAGTTAGCTGTTATGCCTTGTTATTTCTGTGCTGAGGGAGTAACAATTTTTCCATATGGCCAAAGTACCTCCTTAATAGAGATTTCCTAAGAAGAGAGCTTTGTCTTTCTTCCTGGGATTATATTGCCTATGAGTTTTGTTTTGTCTTTTGGTTTCATGCCAAGAACTTTAAAGTCAGAGTGAAATACCACAGAGGAAAAAAAAAAATTAAGTGTATCTAACATACCCTCCACTCTAATATAGAGGTATTTACAACAAAAATCAATGCAATCAAGTAAAATGAAACTGTGCATGATGAGAGCATATGATAAAATATACCACAAAGTAAGGCCTAATAGGTGAATTATTAGATTATTTTTACAAAGTGCTGTCAGCCAGGACTCTGGTGTCCTTGTACTATATGCTGTGCACATACAGAGTTGCTCTGAACCCTGACTGCAAATGCTACACGAGCTGGTACCCAGCCACACAACCAGAGCTTCGCAGCTTGCTGTTCCATGTTTATTTAGGTAGACCAGAAGGAAGACTTGCTAGAAACTAGGATTTTCTCCTTGCAAACCTGACACCCCTCTGATCTGTCAGGAATCCCCTTGTAGCTCACACATCTATAGGATGGGGCATTAGACGGGGCAGTAAATTCCCAATCTCAGTGCTACCAAGATGTTGTCCAGCTGCCCCTCATTCGATGCAAGGCTGGGTTTCTCCAGGTCCTCTGAAAGAGAGGAAAGAGGTAGGGCAGAAACTGGAAGCCCTCTAAAAAAGGTACTTTGGGAAGGATTATGGGCCTGGCAAGCGAAAACTTCTTGGCACTTTCTGGACCAAGCCCTTCTCCTGCTGAGAACAGGAATGCCAGCAAGAACAGCGCAGGGATCCCACTGATCCTGCTTGGCTGAAACACGACACTTTAACTTCCCAGCCCTACTTCTGTCAATAACACTGTCTGAGCAAGACAGATGTTAACTGAAATAATTCAGTTCCATTATGGATCTTTCTTTGCCTCTTATTTATTTGATTCCATCCAGAATTTTTTTCTATGTTATTTAAAGGGCACCTGTCTACAGTTTAAGAGTGAATAATCCTATAATATAACTGTAGAGCAATCTGAATTGATTGGAAAATGGATGAAAGCTGTTATATTTAATACAAATGATTTTGTTTCTGAGCTGGCATACATATATCACTACCTTTTGTCTCCTTTTTTATATAGCACTTAATGGATTAATATTTGCATGAAATCATCTTGCACCTAGTAGCCTTGGTGACGTGTTGGGACTCCTCTTTTCTAGGTCTTCAATGAAAAGGGGAGAGATGGTCACTGCTTCAGTAATTAAGAGCCAAAGTGTTAGATAAGGAAGAGAGGCACAAACCCCCCGGTACGGATGGATGGAAACAACAGAGTCAGCAGGAGAGATGACAGCCTCTGTCTGCCAGTGGTCCAACCATCAATGGGTTTCAGGAATAAAGAGTTGAGATGTGTTCATGAAAGGTCCCTGTGAATCACTTATTTAGGGGCTGTTTAAGTTACTTAACTCACCAGCCGCTCAATGCAAGTGATGAATTCTGAACACCATGTTAGAAACACAGCTAAGGAAGCTACTGGGCTGACAAATACATGACAATCATTTGCAAAGATCATGACATGGGTAAGGAAAGCCTTTGTGAAAAAAGTGAAGGTTTCTGCAAATACAGCTGTGAGTAGCTTAATACTAAAACCTGCAGAGGGGGATAGACAGATCAAAGCAAGCTGTCGCCACAGACCTGTTCACCACAGATGGTTTTCCAAGCTCCAGGAAGGCTCGTAGGGTTTGGTTTGTTGGTGAGAAATCAGTTTGTACACTATGCTAATGTAAATGAATATAAAACATAAATGAATTTGGGGTACACTTCTCTGAAATGGCAGAAGGAAATGCAGTGGCTGCATTTCATCAACAAAAACCTTACTTAACCTTTTTAATTAGCAGATAAGAGAGGCAATGAGCCACATGAGAAAAATTAAATTTGGGGATTATACGCTTTGATAGTTAATCATCTTACTAATTGAAAGAAAAACTATGGTTGACACAGAAAGAGTGAACTCGCCTACATCAGTGGCATGCAAGCAAGAATGTGAAGGAATTCGCATACCTACTCTCTGACATTTTGCTTACTGAAAAATTCTTAGTGCCACAGAAGGTAATGACATTTTAAAAGACTTCAAATTCAACAGCAATGCTGAAAGCAGAAGCTATGCAGCAGCTTCTAGAAACAGCTGAATGAGATGTTTTGTGGGTGATGTGTGAATTCTGTCCCTCTGGATCTGTTTATTAGTCTGAAATAGAAATTACAGAACTGAATGAATCCTACAGAAATAAGTTCCTGAAGGGCCTAATCAAAGCCCATCAAGGTGGATATGAAAGCCTGCCATTTCCTTTAGTAGCCTTGCCATAAAGCACTAAATTAATTTGCTCTGGGTGCCTGTTTCTGTGTTTATCTGCTACAAATATTCTAGCTATTCTAGGACTGAAAAATGGAGTAAGTTAATATTCAAAGAAAGTGAACTTTGAGTCTATGATAATATAGGCTCCAAAAGTACTAAATTTTTATACTAAAAATTGTATTTCTTTTAATTAGGGACTGGGGAGAAAAAATTTGACATACCACTGATTGATAACCTAAAACATGCACTAAGAAAATCAGAAACCAGTTATTAGCTGCCTCTTGGCACAGCCCAATATTCAGCAAATCATTTTGTGTTGAAACTGAGGCCAATGATATGTTCATATACAATCCGTAAAAAGAAAATGAGTTCCTGCTTACTCTGACCTATTTTCCTTCTTTACATAATGATTTGACCTGGCCAGTTTACAGACTTAAGTCCCTAGCATTTTCGTTTGTCTGATATGACTCACATTAAATTTCCATGGTTAGAGCAAGCTCACAGGTTGATGTTGACACTTCTGGCCCACCGGATCACACATATCCATTTTAAGAGCTTCTCGCTGAAGGTATTACTGCAGCTGAAAAACAAAGAATTTACCACACCACATGATTATGAACCTGAAGAAAAACATACATCATGATATCCCCTTGTGAAAAGGGAAGATTGAAGAGAATATCCATTTTATAAGAAAAATGAAGACATTCTGGAATCTGATATTCAATAGCTTTTCTCTGACCAATACACATGGTGGTGTAAGGTCATGTTGAGTGTCACATGCACTGCCACTGGCTGTAGGGCTTCACAAGCTCCTGTGTTAATGAACACTCAGCAGATGCATCCCTGCCTACCAGAATAGTCATAGTGGTTGTCCCTGCAGGAAATATATTCCCAAATGCAAACAGCAGTTTTCTCAGCTGGTAGGAAAAAGTAGGCTGACATTGCAACTCTAGTCTTACTGTCTGGTTGAGGGATGAAGGTTTGGTCCATATTTGAGTCTGCAGTCTAAGTTAATTCCTGTGGCAAAAGGCATATATGCATCATTACAATAAGTCCATGGCCCATAGGTTGCAGAACAGTTGGACATACAGAAATAATAACGTATCTTAAATACCCAGCAAATGCTTCAGCACCATTCTCTACCCACTAAATTATTTTAGGATGTCTTAATACCTTACTTGCAACATCATAGCTCACTCAATTGGAGATTATTTTTGCTATCTGTTATGGAAATAATACATCACCCTCTAATGTCCTGGAAATAATTTTGCCATGAGTGCACTGGGAAGAACACAAGACGCATGAAGATGAGGGTCCATGTTAGATGAGCGTACAGAGAATTCCCAATCAACGGAAAAAAGAAACAAAGACAAGATCATGCAGTTTAATTTAAAGAATTGTTCTAAGAGCTTCTGTGCCAACTCTTGTCCTAGTTTATATCAACATAAGTCAGAGCAAAATACACCAGCTATAAACAATATTACACTGAATTTGGTATAAATAATACCATAATCTAGTCTACTAATCTCACCTAACAAGTTTTTTACTATAGTGTGCAAAGTATCCTATATTATCAGTACTAGAATCTCCCAAACTTCCTCTGTTCTGATAGCCTTGATGCTCTCCATGTTACATTTGCCAGTTCTCTTGCTAGGAATATATTTGCCGTCTAAGTTTTATGCCCTCCTATACTTAATACCATTTTCAACATATGTTTATTAATTGTTTCAGAACTGACCTGTGAAAAACAAACACTATTTTATTTCAGTAGTGGTCAGTTCCATCAATCAGACAGCAGACTCATCCCTACTGTTTCAAGTAGCTGATTTCTGTATTTCAAGATTACTTTTACTGGCTTAGCTGCTTATGATCAGAAAGACAGCCAGTCCTCATCAAGCGCTCAGAGTGATTTTTCAAAAAGCAGTTGCATCCAGTAGTGTTTGAAGTCATTCACGATAGATTTAGATCATAATGTACAATACACCCCCTGCAAATGACAGACCATGACCATGTTGGACAGAATAAGCCTATTCTCGAAACACATAATTTGAAGTGGTTTCCTAGCCAGATTTACTTATGAAAGGTTATTATTGGTAATAAAATGCAAGCTTCACTTTTCAGGCATCTTGAACCACTGAGAACCTGGTTTTGAAGGGTATAAACTACTACAGCTTCAAGAGGCTTTTGTTTGTTTATCTCCTGGAGCTGTACCTATTTACGACTGTGGAGAATCAGGACTACAGCACTTCTGCTACCGTCATTAGGAAAGATTTCTGCCCTCTCCTTTGCTGTACCTGCCCCTCCTTCCCAGGAAATTATGCCTGATACAGATACGCACTTTGCTGTTCTTCAGTTTTGCAGCTTTCCTCCTCTCTGCAGGTCTTTTTCCCTGAACTGTGATCTTACTTTAGATGTGAGTTATCTTTATCACCACATCCAAGCCCTCCAGCCATCATTTTCATCCTGGATGCAATCAGAAAAAGAAAAATAATCAATCATGCTCAGTAGCAAGTTTATAAACAAAACAGTGCATAATTTTACAAGCCAGCAAGCTCTGCGCAGCACCTTCCATAATCTCTGCTGTGAAAAGGCCTCCTTATTTCACCAGGATTGAGACTCTTTGTCCTCTTATTAACAGCACAATAACATGCCGTAGGGAAAACAGACTCTGGTACTCCAAGGGGAGGTAACCACTAAAGGAAGAGGTCATTGAGGGATGAAGCTTTTCTCCCACGTTTCAAATCCCCAAAAAATTGAAAGAGGCCTAGATTAACCTGCACACTTATAATAACACCACAGCTAATGATCTGAGCCCAGGGAGACAGCAAATTCAATGCTTCATTGACTTAAGCACTCACAGCAGCAGCTTCCTATTCTGCAGAAGAGGAATAAAGTCCTAGAGAGCCCCTTCCCTTCCCTTTGCTCCCTCTGGTCCTGTTTCATAAAATAAATTGCTGCTTTGTGGAAACCTTTGTGCAACAGTGAAGGCACCTGAAAAGAAAATTGACACGGGGGCCTGCGGAGACCAAACTTTCTCCTATAATCCCCACAGTGTAATGTGTATCAGAAGAGGATTTTCCAGACCATGGGGAAGGATGCTGAGCATTGTGCACGTGCCCTTCCTCCCTCAACCTACCGTACAGACACTGCTGACCGCATCCCCTTGCACACCAGGATGAAAGGGAAGATTACTCTTGTTCAGACCCACCTTGAAGTAATAGGGAGAAAAACACAAAAGAGGAGGGAAATTAAACATTTGGAAGCAAAAGATGTTAAAAAATAAAATTAGCACATTTAATGAAATTTTGACATCATTGGAAGTCTCAGAGAAGACATGAGGAATCAGTGACTGTGCACTACTTCTGAGACTGCTGGAAGCAACAAATGACAGTGCAAAACATGCAAGAAGAAATCTTATGTTAACTCAAACAGGAATAAAAAGATATCACAGAGGATGTATGCATATATATTTTAATCTTGTGATTTTTTTTTTATCTAGGAGAAAAGCAGCAGGGAGTTTTATCTACAAAATAGGACCAGAAAAATAATTATAATAAAAATGCCAAGCAGAAAAAAGTTAGCTGCTGAAATGTTTTCTCTTTCACTTTGGTATGAAAGCTTTCTCCCGGTGAAAAGATTCCACAGCATGGAGTTAAGTGCCTGCAGTGTTGAGAGATGAAACTTGTGACATTTGAAAAAAAAGAAAGAAGGAAAAAATTTACTGGTTTGGAAATGCATTTTACATTTACCTATGCATTATTCATTAGCAATTGCTTGCCTGTCTTTGGGCTGCAGTGGTCTCAAGTGGGATGCTAACCCCATGCCTGCAATTATTTGTCAGGACAATCAAAGGTCACCAGACCAAAATAACAAATTAGATGTTCCGAGTTGTCCAGGCAGAAGTGGAGGCATTGGTAAAGCTGGTATGTCCTCTTCCCAGGAAGGTCTGGTAAATTAGGTCCCACCTCCACTCCAACCATATTTGAATTTCCCAAATAACCAGGCACCTGCTAACTATACAAAGCCAACATCTACCATGTTCTGGGAAAAGCACCTCCTTCTGAAATACCCCAGTCATGCACCCACTTTCCACAGCAGAATAACACCTTTCTCATCATCTGCATATTTTCACCATGGTATCTAGGTTTGGTACTTGCTCAAACCGTCATATAAGTGGCACTACTCAGCCGGGCTGCCCTTAAAAATCTATGTGAACCAGTTCCGACTGACCACTTCAGTTCTCTCATCTTTCATGTCTTACTCTTTTCTCCCACCTACAGTTTTCTTCCAGATGAAATGCAGCAAGTGCCCTATAGGGAGTGACCTCAAAGGACAGGATTATCTCATGGCACAGAACTGCACTGTCAGTAGTTTCCCGGGCGGACAAGTCACTGAGGCAAAGAGTGGCTCCGGTTTCTGTTATAGGTTTGCTAACCACCTTTGCAAAGTGCTTTGCACTCAAGAAGCACTGCGTAAAATATAGCTGCCATTGCTATTATTTTCTGTTAGCTGCCTCAGGGTGAGTACTAATGTGGCCCTAAATTCAACAGCCATCACTTTATACCCTCAGTATGCCTTCAATTGCATCTTCCTAGCTTAACACACATTAGAGATCCCACCTGGAGATTTCTATTCCCATATAAAACAGCTTATATGAACATAGGAATAAAGGTAGGAAGGAACAGTGGCACATGAGCTATGCAGTACATCACTGGCACAGACACAGATCTGCATAACAAAGAGCTTTGTGCCTCTTATGAAAAGTGAATTATATGAAGCTGATGATACAGTTTTAACCCTACCAGCTATAACATTTCTTTTAAAGCTTACATGTCAGCTTGGATAAATGACTTGGGAGAGGTGGGAACCTTGTGAGTTTCATCACTTATTTCTGGGGGTGGCAGGCTGTAAGACACTGCTATGCTACAACAGAGTAAAGAATGTGCGCCTCTTCACAGCAATGAAACAGAAAATATATTGCATTCAAATATGATTTTCCTAGAAGTTTACCAAACTTATTAGATAACAGGAAATTTGAATGTGCATTTTAATAGGATAAGAAAATAGCATAGGTGAATGCCTGGTAGAAAACATTTATTGCAAACGAATTTTAAAAAAAAGGAGAATTTAGGAATTGCCAGCCTGTTGGTCACTCTTTTGCAGCATCACTGCTCTGAAAGGAGTTCATTTCAGAGTCTTCAGATTAAAGATTAAAATATATGTATACCTAGATGCTATACCATGGTGCTATACCTAGTTGATATACATGAATGATATAGTTATACCATGGTATACTTAGATATCTAGATACAACATGACCCAGACTGGATATAAGGAAGAAATTTTTTACAATGAGGGTAGTGAAACACTGGCACAGGTTGCCCAGAGAGTTGTTAGATGCCCCATCCTTGGAAACATTCAAGGCCAGGCTGGATGGGGCCCTGAGCAACCTGATCTAGTTGTAGATGTCCCTGCCAATTGCAGGGGGGTTGGACTAGATGACCTTTAAAGGTCCCTTCCATCCCAAAGCATTCTATGATTCTATGATTCTACGATGATATACTGAAGTATGGCCAGCACCTGCTGGATTAGCAGCACCTGCTGCATCCATTTCTATGTACAGCAAGTAGACAATCAGCCCCAAGGGATGATCTCCTCCCAAGTATCTGTATAACCTCCTACTGTGGGATGTTCCATTACAGACTCCAACAGCAGTGAAATTTTGGATAAAGAAAACTAGAAAGAAGGAAGGAAGACGGATCATTCTAATTAGCAGCCAGCCAGCACAGTGCCAAGGCTCAAGATTTCTATCACGGTAGCATATGTGAGCCAGAATCTGTCAGAAGCCATGGCATGCAGAAAGCACAATAGTCCTACAGCTGATGGAGGGGCAGTGCTCTGCTGCTGGAAAAGCTGAATGGAAGCATTATCAGAACTATTTGAGCTACTTGCATTGCTTCGGTAGCCGTGGCTGTAAGGCGAGCCTCTGTTCTAGCTCTTCCACACCATACTTCTCCACATTAACTACATGATCTCAGAACACTTAATCATGTAGAGCACTACCAGCCACCAGTGCTTTGTGGCATTACCCCTCATTGCCTCTTCATCTTTACCCATGTAATGCCATGTCTCTTCCAGTGTCCTCTGATCACAGATCTCTAATTAAAGCCACTTCACCCCCTGAAGTATGTATTTACTCAAAGAAATGTGTTCTATTGCCTCTATTGTATTTATTCATACCCCAGAGCATGCTTACCAGTACTTCTATTTGGCAGCTGTGTGTACATTTTTTCAATTAATATCAAAAAACAAATAGCTGAGGCAGGACAATGTGTTGGCAAGGTTAAATATGAAGAGTTTAGAACTGATAGGACATTGTGACAGACTTCAGATTTTGCTGTAATATAGTTCAAATATAGTACAAAAACCAATCTACAATTAAATCCAAGGAGAAGATGAGTGACTTATTCTGTGTAACTACCTGACTTAACTATCAAAGCTAGCAATTTTAAGGCTAAAAGAAATACTTTTACTTACATAAATTGTTCTGGAAGCTACTTTGCTCACTGGATAAAATAAATAAATAATGATAAACAAATAAAAACCATACTATATTTCTTGCCTGAAATCCTCTAGTTTCAGCCTGCAAATCTTGGATCTTGTTACACCTTTCTCTGCCAGATTGAAGAGCTACCTACAATCAGACTGCTTCTCACACTAAATAAGGCTTTAGCCTTCTTCTAGGTAAACTGAGTAGACTGAACTGGATCCGTTCAGAGTCAGCTGTTTTGAACCCATATATTGTGAAGGGATAAGGTGAAGTTGTAAAAGAAGATGAGTGAAAGGTGATTTCTGAAGATCATTAATGAGAGGTTCACTGAGGAAACAGGGGCTGCTCTTTTCATCATTATTCCTGTGCTGGTGTAACATACACACTGACGTGGCCATAGCTGCATAGCTCTTTTCTGCCCCATTCCCACTAAAGCTGGCTCTAACCTATTTCCCAGCTAAGGCTGATGGGCCCTTGCTCTCCCCATAAACTGGTGACACACCACTATAGCACAGTCCTTGCTTGACAAATGTGTGACAAAATCCTACCGGACATGTCAAGCACATTAATCCAATGTACAGGAGCATCATCTGCAGTATTGGAAAAAATACCCCAGGAATGGCAGTCTGTGTCACCCCTGTGTATAAAACACATCAGAGGAAAGGAGCATCATCTTGGTTGCTTAGCAGTCACAGAACCATGCATCACACCGCTTCTTCAAGCACATGTTGAAAATATACATCAGTGTGCCATATTAGATCCTCATCCATCTCCCACTGAAGTCAACAGAAAGAGTGGTTTAGGTTTGACAGGTCTCATAAAAGTGTTCAGTTTTGTGGACTTTGACCTAGAGTCACATTCATTTGAATGCATATTCACACAAGCCAGCATTACACTTCGTCACTTTGTCAAAAACTTAAATCTGGAATGAGAATCTCTGTGAGGAACTGGAAGCCATACCAAATGTAAAGGAAAGCAGATGGCTGCCTATACTGGGAAGTAGAATTCTGAAGCATCATAACAAAAATATTGCTAAGCCATTTAAAGATGGTTTTTCTTTTTAGCAGTATTTCCATTCCCTTCAAAACTGTTCAGCTAGAAATAAATGAACATTTTTTTCACTGATACTTAGAATCATAGAATCATAGAATCATTAAAGTTGGAAAAGACCCTTAAGATCATCGAGTCCAGCTGTTAAACTTCCATCTTATTTTAAAAGGACAACTAAATTTCCAGACACAAATAGATAATAATTTATTCTGAAATATTTATTGGAATATCACTGTTTTCATAATAGTCAAGTTTCCTGATATTTGTGTATACAGTGCTTCTCATACACCAGGTTCTGCCCCTTGACTGGATTACTAAGCACTGTTATAGAACAAGCAATAAATAACAGCAGCAGCTTACTTCACGTATCTCTGTACCTGTTTTCACTTTACATACTTAACTATATAAATCATGGCTTCATGGTTCTGTGTAGAGGATTAACTGGAAAATTAAAGTCCCACTGTGGGCACTCAAATACTCATGTATTTTCTTTTGGTGTCCGAGCCCTATCTGGGAACTCATGCAATCTCATTATGGTTCCATAAAGCTTTAGATTTTTACAAAGCATCTAAATTTCATTAAGTGAGCCAGCACTTTCTTATATTTAGCACCATTTGTGACACTTCATACAGTATTTGGTCCCCAGTACTGTTCCCAGAGGATGGGAGAGGCAGTGTTTGTGCCATAGTTATACACAAATTTTGTATCTTCCTTAGAGGGAAACTTGGTTATGGCTCTGCAGGGGATCGCAGCTGAAACTGCAGTGATCAACATCAGAATCAGAACACACATATGAGGCTATCACACCTCAGGAACAGAGGAAAAGCCTTTAGAGCAAAATAAAGTTAAACTTCTAATTAAGTTTCTCCATATGTAACATCATATCTATCTCCTACAATAAAACCATTAATAGGGCAGCAGTGTCAACTCTGAAAATCATTTCCAGAATCAACTGCCATTCTCTGCCCTAAAGCTTTCGCTTTTGACTAGAGTCTTGTGAGTCTCTTTCAATTGCTTTAATTCAAAACAGGAATGAGACAATACTATTATGGTATGGTCACAGCAATTTTATTTTCAGAAAACTGTTATTTCTAGAATAACGCTTTTGGGCTCTTGGGAGAAAGCCTCAAAGCTCCAATATGATAAATCAAAATATTACTCTAGTTAAGTCCTTCTCTGTGACAGTCGTCACTCTGTACATTTGTTCTGTGCATTTGGGATAATCTGATTAACATTGTGCTGTACCTTGAAGTTTTCATTATCTTCTCAGAAATTTCAACATCCTGGCAGGCTTCTCTGTTCCAGCGTTTGCTTCCAGAACAATTTATTGTGGCTGACGCTCCCGGAATGAAGTGCCCATCTATTGACGTCAATGAGAAAGTTGCCATTGTCTTCAACAAGCCCAGAATTTCATACTCATCTCCTCTGAAGAAGAAATATTGGTTGCACCTGGCAAAAATGCAGTGCAGTGGTCTGACTTTAGGAAGAAAGGTAGTATTGGGTGACATCAAAGGTCCATATGGCTGAATATTCTGTCTCCACAAACCACTAGCACCAAAATTCAGCACAAGGATGCTTTACCTTGACTTCCCACCTTCTAACTATCTCCTCTTCAGGGGATTCCTGGGCTATATGTGCTTTTCTGTGTATTTAGTTACCCTCAGTGAAGCTCTCTTCCATGAAATTGTCCAGTCTCTCTCTGAGCCCATGGTGAATTCCTTTGAATCCAGCAGCCATAATATCCTGGAAAAGGGTGTTCACAAGTCTACAACCAACTATGCAATGAACTGCTTCCTCCTGTCTAATTAGAATGTGGTTCCCATTATTTTAATGGTGGTAATGCCAATTTGGAGCCCATTAGGTGAAGTCCACACAACTTTTTCCAACGTACATCAATTTATCTACACCAAATTCTGTCCGCCATTCTGCTGACTGGTCATTCAGACCTGTTCTTTCCACCATTCCTCACAGTCAGCTGTCACTTTTACTGCCATGAATAACTTACTACCTCTGCATACTTTGTTAACCATATTGTTCATGCCCTTTTCTAGGTGACAAGAATAAGAATCCCCAGTAGCAATCTGGTGGGAATGCATAAAGGACAAAGTTTGGTTTGGCTATGGGTTTTAATATACTGTGAATATCCAAAGGGAACTGGCAAGATTTCTCCTAGTAATTCCATGCACTTGACTTTGTTTGCCTATTGCCACCATATAGGCAAACATGCTGTTGTGAAAATGTCATATTGTATAAAGAGGAGTGTTGTATATAAGGAATAAAAAACAAAACCTGAAAGGACTGGGCTGGTTGTGCATAGAGAAGACAAGAGTGAGAAAACCTAATGGCCTTTTAGCTTGTTAAAGATTGCAACAAAAATGAAGACAGCAAACAGTTATTCATTTCCATTGAGGACAGGACACGGAGTAAGGAACTTAAATTACTGCAAAGGAGAAAATGCTTTATCATTCAGGATAATTAAAAACTGGAAAAGACTGCCTGGAAAACTGGACTGAACATCACTGGAGGTTCTTAAAAAAGGTTTAGACAAGTATCTGCTAGGAAACAGTGTAGCTGTATTTTTCATCTCAACTTGGGGCCGTGGATGGAATGGGGTTAAACAAGCAGGCTTGGCTGAACTCATCATCTTCCCAGTGAGGAAATATGGCAGAAGTGTTCAAATTTCCTTAGTTAACAGAAGGATTTAGGCCCTCTGCAAACATGATTTGGTTTTCAGAGCGGCTGAACTCCTTCAGCTTTCACTAGCATATAAACAACATGTAGGTATTCACAGTCTTTGATACCCCGGACTCATTCTCCTGCTTTGAGGGCTACCGAAACCTGATTCTGCCTTCAGCTACACAGGAATTAATTATTTCTTCTCTAATAATGTTCAAATAGGCAATTCATTTTACCTGTGAGATGAGGACACGGGAATATTTCAGCCTTTGGCTGATGTGGTGTTTGAGGTTAGGGACAAAAGTGTTTTCCACGGTTTACCTCCTGAGACAGAAGGGGGTTGTGGTGAGTCTTGTATCTCTCTCTTTGTTTTGTAGAGGTGTTTTTGTTTGTTACTTTTTTCATTCCGTTTGAAATCCAGAGCATAAAGTCCCTTAAGAAGAGAAGGTAGCCTTCTTTTTTATTAATCAGTAGCTTTTGTGGTGTGGGGAAGCAGACAGCAAGGATATATCTGCCTTTGTGGGTGTATTACATAAATAATGCTAAATGGAAAACATGTAGATTGTGCTGAATGCTAACTAAACAAGGACTGAAAATCTCTGTACCTCCCAAGCACTCCTCAGTACAAAGGCAGGAAAATACAATTGCTTCTGTTCTGGATATCCCAGACAACTGCAGACACTCAACCTGGATATCTGTATGTTTATGTGACAACAATGAGTAAAAAAATACCTGTAAATTTTAGACATTGCCATAAACAAAATGCAGCAGAGTATCTCTGCATTATGCACAGGATACCACAAGATGCAGTGAGTTCCTCTCAGAGATTAGGATTCAGTGCAAGGAAACAAATAGTTGAATGTTTGTAATACCCGCATTTGAACACCTGCAGTTTTCAGGGGTGGGGGGAAATCTGTTAGATGAGGGGTTTAGATGGGGCGGGGGGTGGAATGCAATCAGAAGCAGAGCCAAATATCCAGACAGTGCAAACGGGAACAATGCCACTGAAGTCAATCAAGCTCTGACAACTTGCAAAAGCCAAACTGCTGCTCTAGAATATTCTCTGAACACAAATCTTTTGTATTTTGCTGTCTCCCTTCACCAAAGCAGAAATTGCTCACAGAGTCAGAAAATATATTAGCTCTGAAACAGACACACTTCCATCAGCTTTGGGAAGATTTTGGATGAGTGCATGCTCTACAACTCTGAGAATCTAGTAGGCTGTCTCTGAATCAGGACTGGTTTTGGTAAATTAAAACTTCTGACAGGTATTCATGACAGTCTGCAACATTCCTCTGCCTCAGCTAGCAAGCTGGATGGTCCTAGAGCTGTGATACAATTAAGTATGTGAAATGAAACCTAACTTCCCGTTCATCTGTCAGTTACTGAAGCAGTGTGAAAAAAGGTCTGAGCTCCTGAAAATGAACATGCCATGGGTATAGATATGCAGATGAATGCCTACGTTTTGGGAAGGACAGGTTAATCCTTCAGTTGACTTCAAGCATTAAACTGAAATGCTACCTTGATTTTTTTTTCTCTTCACTAAAGCTGGAAGCTGTGAATCTGATAGAAGGCAGGGTCCCTGACAAGATTTCAATTTCTCTGATAAATGTAATTGTGTTGACATAATATGTTAAGATTTCTGCAAAGTATTTCACTTAATGCCATATAACAGTCTGATTTTAAAAATTTGGCACTACCTAAAAATTAGTGCTGTCTTTATTGAACTGATTGAAAACATTCAAATTATGTTGAATGGAGTCACCAGCACATAAGGGTGTTTGCAGGAGAGAGCCAAAAGAAAAGAATCCTGGATGATGTTATTACTCATTGTTACAAATTGTTACAAATGGAAAATCAGTCATACACTTGAAAATGGTAGAGTTTATTAGACACTAAGCCAAAGCAATTAACATTATCAACAATCACTTCATTACTGATGCAGAAATGGTTTTGCTTTTAATTACAAGAAAAAGGTGCTCCTACTCTGAAAGACCAGAAAGGACCTTTGTGAAATCAACTTCCAACTTTCTGCATCAGGCAGACTAACAAACTTCCCTGATTTTAATCAAGACTGAAGCACAGCGAACGCTTTAGAAAATCTGCATTCTCGACTTACTTACTTACAATTGCCAGTGATGGAGACTCCATCAAACACTTCATAAATTGCTCTATTGACTAGTTGTCCTCATTTGTTTTAGTAAAAAACAAACACGTACTCACTCAAAATACAGCAATCATATCTAGCCTAAATGGAATTATGTTCAAACCTGCAGGCTTCTGGTCTGGCAGCGTTATTTGCCTGTTTGACAGAAGATTCCTGGCTACAGTCAATGGTGTTGGAGCAGAAGTGTAAGTACGAGGTAGTGCATAGCAGCCTCTGTGACTTTCAGAGGCTTCCCCTTCCACTCTTGCTGCCTTCTGCAAGACAAAAGAAAACAGGAATGGATGAATCCTATGCTGTGGAGCTATAGCACGTTGCTTCTTGAGGGGCCAGAGTCACATTACAGGAAAAAATCCTTTACTTTGCCTTCCCCTAGTGCCAGAACCCAGCACACATTGCCAGGGAGTGCAGAGGTCTCATGTGCTAAGAATTGGTTTTGGCACCTACTTGCCAAAGACTTGCTCTTTTCTTTGCTTGCTATATGGGCAGAAGAACTAAAGGACTGAGTATATGAAAGTCAAAATATATGCCTGCTCTTAATAGAGGAACATGTGCCAAAACAGTGTAAACTTTTTAACTGCTCTAAATTATTTGAATACTTCCTCTAAAAGCATTGTGTAATCCACTAAAATCCAAAATCTATACACTCATCTCAGAGAAGAAATGTACTGTTGTAAGCCGTCCTTTTTAGATATGGAAATAACAAATATCTGATAATTAAATACATTAACAGTATAGCAATGTTCACTGGGAACTTACTGACTGAATCTCAAGATGGCAAAAACAGCATACCAAAGCAAGAGGCTCAAAAGTCTAGGAGAAAGAGTAAACAGAATTACATTAATAACCATCAACAGGGGTGAAGAATTTTATATTGCACAGAGGTTTTCTAATTTGTTAACTTGGCCTGGCAGAATTGACAAAAATTACATTACTAGACAGCATTGTCTCATGAAATGTCTGTCTGTGTTGCTTTGAACCTTACACATTTGACTTTTCCATTCTACCTAACGATAAAAAGGATATTTATTTAAAACTCCAAATACAATTTTGATCTTTGTGATAGCAAGTTAGAAGAAATAAATTACATTTTTGTAAACTATCATATTTGCATTGTTATTAATGGACATACATAAGCACTCTGCATTTTTTTAATTGGCTAAAAGCAACTATAAAACAATGTACATATTTTAAGCATTAAAGCATATTCCTGCAAATTACATTTAACAGTTCAACCATAAAAAGACCTTTCACTTGATGCAGAACAGCTGTTGTGATCTAATGTGCTATCATTGTGATTTTTCTCTTTTGAAATCTCTAAATGTTCCCAGAGGTCAAATTCTTTGGCGTAAATCATGAGTACATTTGTTTTTACATTGATCTTCATTAAAGCCTGTTATCTACAAAGAGAGTACAGTCTAAAGCCTTATGAAGAGTTCAAATATACCAGAAACCCAATTATTGGTTGGTTAAATAGCAATAATATAAATTGTAATGATTATTGCCTTTCTGAAATTGTGATGTACTTAGACTTGTATAGGTTGGTTTCCAAAGCTCTTATGAATTTAATAGGCCCCATTTCTGTGAGTTGTAAACTTCTGCCTGAGCTGATTTTTGGCATGTTATTCTGAAATGGTGATAATTTGGCTGGGACAGAATACAATAAATGGTAAAATGGATGACTTACCAGAAGGGCAATTGCTCATAACAGATTAATGGACATGCTTAATATTTCTGTAAATTTAATATCTTTTAATGCATACAAAGTGTCAGTAATCTATTTTGCCACACATTTTTGCTCTGAAACCCGCATGAAGTGGGTTCAGCTTTGCTGCTGAAACTTCTCTTATAAGAGCAGGGGATATTAACACACGCACCTGAATCTTTCCTCAGGGGTCTCGTTTTAGACACAGGAAGGCAGAGGTGATACAACAGAAGATAGCACAATGTGCCACGAAATGTTTGCAATTGCCCAGTTGATCACTAGCTTACATAGCTGTCTGTCACTATCCTGAAACCTTTAAGATTTTTATATGTGTTGTTTCATACATCTGCCAAATAGCCTTTTTAAAGAACAGCTGACAGAGACATAGACCTGACAAGAAGCAAAATGATTTCAGGTTTGTTCCAGCCAAGAGGTTGAAAATTATATTTTTGAAGCATCAGAGGAAAAGCAATACATTCACATATCTCATTTTCAACACAGCTGAATCCTCTTTAAAAAGTCAATATAGTGTTCTAAAAGCTGTCTTTATGGCATTTCTTCCTTCTGGAAGGAAGCCTCCCTATAGAGCTTCATGATATCAGTATGTCTTCTGGTCCTCCCCATCAAATTCAGGCAAGTCATTTGCCTAGACACAAGGGAGCTTTTGGTTGGATTTGCTGTGTTTGATTAAAAAAACACCCTTCTTCTCTCAAAACTGCTACTGCTGCTGCTGCCGCCTTTCAAATCTTCAAAAGGTATTCTCGAAATTCGGTGGCACACAGAGAACAAACACTTTTGTGTGCTGACCACTCTGATGTAATGCCGCTTACGAATAAATAGCCTGCTCTGATGTAAATTGAAGTGAACCTATAGTCTGCAATGAAATAAAAAAAAAAATTCTCAAAAATCAGAATTGTTTGAAGGGTTTAAGTCAAACTCCTTATTCCAGCATTTCCTATAACAATCTAAGTATTCATGCTGGTGTGTTTTCTCTGGCAGCATTCACTCTGAAGTAAGGGCATTGAAATGTGTTGCTTTCATATAAAAGATGATTGCTGTAAAGAGGCATTTACATAAACAGGTGGGAGAAGAAATAGGACGGCACTTAGATTTGTTGTGTACTGGTATACAACAAGTAGTTGCGAAAGGATGCGATCAGCTTGAAGCTATTAAAACAATCTTAAAATTGGAGCCTCCAAACCATATTATGTTTGTGCTCATCAGCTCGGAATCATTTAGGGTGATCTTGATGATACTAATCCTTTTGGAGATGTTTATTGAAAGAAGAGACCAAACAAATGTATTCATTTTGACTTTAAAGCTGACCAGGCGACCGCTAAGCACACCTGCTATGAAGGCGTGTGAAGCAAGCACCGTGAGATGGGCAGCGCAGAGTTAGGATTTGAGGTATCATCTCAGCACCTTCCCAGCTTGGAGAGAATAAGACAAGATGCTGGGCACATGAGCTCTCCTTTGGAATAGTCTTCAGACAAACAGGCTATAATCCCCCATCTTCTGAGCATTCAACTGATAATACTTATAAAAAGCTCTGAGATTGTTAAACAACAGAGGAAATTTAAATGCAGCTCAGGGGATAACCTTCTTTTATGCTTTCTTTGTGAGGATCCAGAAGTGTTACATAAGTACCCATGAGTTATTACTCATCAACCCTTATGAAAAGAATTAAGTATTAGGCCAGTTTTGAAGATGAGGAAAAGACAAAGGTTAGGCTTGGTTTATATTTCACTAATACCGGTGTATAATGAGTGTAATAGGAATACAATGGTCTTCATATAACCAGGATAGCTCTCCATCGATGTTGTTATGCAAATACACATTCAGACGAAATCAAGAGCACAGTGGAAACAATGAAACATTTAGGTCTGGATTTCTCTCCCCTAATTTCAGAAAGAAGGATCCTCAAGCTAGCTGGGTGCAATTAGTTACAATTTATTTTGTAATACATGCAAGCAAAAATTTCCTTTTCCTTTTTATCTGAGGCTGAAAAATCTGGATTCACCTATATTTTAATTGCTACACGAAACCAACCTGCTATGGTCAGTATTCTTGCTTTTTAATTCTACCTGAGCCTGCTTATGCTTTCTCTCCTGTTCTCTAGCCTTCTCTGGCTTAGATGCTCTTATTGTACAGAAAGGAGCTTGGCTTTTAGAAAAGAGAAGACATTTCCAGCTGTACCCAATTTGGGTTAAGACCCCAAATCCAGAGCTGAAATAGTTCCAGCTGACCAAGTAGTTAAAACTCAATAATGTTTCCTAGCTAACTCCCTCATCACAAAAAACCTAAAACTATATGAGATTGATGTAGGGCAAGACTGTTATCAGTGTAATACAATTATTAGTATACCCCACTGTCATTTTGTCCAAAGAAGAATCATGCAGGTTTCTTATGGACAGAGCATGCATATTTTGTGACATGCTTGCCTAGATAAACTGCACTGTTCGCTATGACAATTCATCAAAGCTACAGTTTCAGATTTTTCCAACTGGGGTTGACCACGAAAAGTAAAAAGCAGACTTTTGCTATCAGGCTTGCACAGCTGTGGGACAATATCATATCTGAAAACTGGAGGAGAAACAAATTCAAACTAGTGAAGCCCTGGGGATTTCAAAAACATTGCCCATCATCTCAGCTGGAGCCCTTTCTTAGAGAAGTATTATTACCAAACTGAGTATAAACTGATGCGAATCATTCTATGAAACTACTTGCAAGACATGAACCATCGGATGTGGCTGTAAAATCTGCAATTACAATTTAGGTTGAAGGCTTCTTTGATTGTAATTAAACTCTAATTCCAAGACAGGAAAGACGAATTGTCATGTTCTCCACATGGTATTTAATTTTCAGATGCTGTTCCTTCACCTTTTCCTCTGGAGGCAAGACTCTGGAGCACAAATTATCCAAAGAGAGCTATAGTTTTGGATCTGACATAAAAAAATATGGGTGACTCATAGACACTACGCATCTGTTATCATAACCCTAAAGACATGATTATCTGGTAGATTGAACTTGGAGTTTCTAGAAGAGAAAGCTGCAGTTTTTCCTTTGAATAACATTTTAGCTTTGGTAAATAATCACAGGCACACTTTTTCACCTTATGACTATAGTCAAGGCAAAGCATAAAGCACTTGGTAAGTGACAGGTGTCTTTTAAAGAATAAAGACGATCTGGGGTTGAGAGCTTAGACCCAAGAATTTCATAATAAGATGTAAAGCAGACCTAATCTTTCAGTAAAGCACTGAATATGGTGCAAAGCCCATAATACTGTCTTAAAATTGAAACTTAGAAATTGAGGCAAAAATTCTAAGTAAGGAATTGGAGAAAGCCTAAGTGTTGACAGGGATGGCAGGATTCTACTTTTTGCAGTTTTTAAGGAATCAGTCTTGGAGCTGATCTTAGTTAATTTTTTCACAAATGACATCAACCAAAAGAAAATGCCAATGAAGTTTCCTGATGACACAAAATTTAGATACAATACGAGTACATCATATGCGAAGAATAGTGTGAGCTTGAGGAAATAAGCAAAATACAAATTTCAGGCAAAATAATACAAATTTAATTCTACAGAGTAAGATTTTATGGACAATGACAAAAATTTCCAAAACTTCCTGAGCTGCAGACAATATAAAAGGAAGTTTGAAACTAGTTAGGATATGTACTTGTATGTACTTGTGCAAGTAAAACCAGTTTTTAATACTCTAGTAATTATTAGTGATATAATTTAATAATTTTATGCTGTGAACCAGTAACAGAGCTTCATACACATGTCTTGATTAGTGGTTTTATCTAGTTTTGTAACAGAAAATTGTAACTTCAACATTCTTAATCACACTTCATGTCTATTTTTTGACTGATTTCCTTTGGAAATAAGACCTAGGTGATAATATCATCCGAGTGCCTTCTGTAATAAACTGTGTCACTATTGGTCATTTTTCTGTTCAAGATGAAAGAAGAGTTGACATTTCAAAGATGATTATGCTCCTACTGTCATCACAAAAAACAGGTGGCCAGAAGGAGAACAGTTTCTTGAAGTATGACCCATGATCTCACATAGAAAATCTGCAAGGCAGAAAGAACTCACAAATTCTCCAGCTGTAGGAAAAGCTTCATGCAGCACTTGCTACCAAAGGACCTAAGACTCCAGTCCTGGAGAAACATCACTCATGTTGCGAAAGATATGGTAGGCATATTAAAACACAAGATCTTCTGCGGATTCAGTGTATCAGTCATGTGAATCTGCCACCAACAGGTGAGTGCTGGTGCTCATTCCTGGTTAAACGGATAGCTTGTGAAGCTCATGGCTGTGAGATACATTTAGGAAATTATGATTTGATCCTCACTTGGAAGAGAAGGTTTCAATGTTTTAGTGCCTTCCAGCGAAACAGTAACAGCAGACTGAACAATGCCTATCATATATCAACAGTTCATTGCTGTGTCTATTTGTATTTTGTGTGTACAGCTGCTTCGCATCCTTCTTTCTCTTAACCATTGAAAGTGGTTGTTCTTCTTTTGTTCCCACAGTCTTTCCATGGCACTAGAAACAAAATATGGGAGAGAAGGGAGGAGGCTGCCTAAATTTCCTGTTATCTAATCTAATATTTACATTGTTGACTTACAGTGTTTGTATAAGAACCTCACAAGTACTGTAAATTATTGATGCTGTGGGATTGATTTTTAATTACGTTTAATTCGTTAATGGTGCAAAGCTAAGAAAGGTTTTTGTAAAGTATGTTCTGATACCTGAATAGGGAGGAATGAGTTAAAGGCACACTTTAATGTACATCTTAATTTAGAAGTAAAAAGGGTGGAGAGGAAGGGTCAGTACCGGCTTATACAGCTCAGAAAACATGAAAAATAACCAGCCAAGTTAATACCTGAACACTTTCTAAGCATCCAAACAGCCTTCAAAGTTACAGTACAAGTGACTACCGAAATCAGAGACTGGGATTACCAGGTAGCATTTTAGAAAAGTGAATCTTCCTAACTCATCCTCAAATGCCACAGCTGCATTTAGAGCGAACAGGAAAACCTGTGAGGTGCTTATCCCAGAGATGGGATACAACTAGCAAATTACACAGTGGAGAGTTCTTGTAGCTTACCAGCTAAGACACATTTTTACAAGTTTTTAGAATTCTGTGTGGAAGATACAGGAACAGCTCATGAGGATTTGTGGTGTTTAATATATTCTAAAATTGTGTTTCTAACCTGTAATTTAACATTTTGCTTCCCTGTAACAAGCATCATCTTTTCTTCCTTACATCTGCTGGGTCTTGAAAGACTGTCAATGGAAAACTAATAAAGTTATGACACATCCCCCTTTGGGGCAAGAAAATCAAGTAAAGTCTTGGTGATGGTGGTGGTCTGGAAAAGCATAGTCACTTAAGAATCAGTGAGTGTTTCTTGCCCCACTGCAAATACTAGGGTAGAGATCAGTGCTTCCAGGGGTCTGAGGAAGAATCTATTTAGAAAGGCTGTATAAATCAGCATAACATAGGGACACAAACTAAGAGAAAATGCAGTTCACAATAGTGACACGGTCAAAAGTAAGATTAACACACTGTGGAATACTTAAGAAGCGTGGTTAAGGTTCCATCACCAGCACTACTACAGGTAGGTGAGACAAAATACTGTGATTTGCATTTCAATGCTATGAAAGGAAGGTGGTGCAACGGTTATGGTACAAGGCTGAAGTTAGGAACCTGTGGAGCAATTCATAAATTTGTCACAGATTCCCTGTGCTTGCTTTGGGACAGCATCTCTAAAAAGGCTGAGATGCCTTCTTCCAAAATTCAGCCCATCAAAACTCCTGTTCAGCTTCCATCTAATCCTGAGGGTGCTTAAAATGGCTGGGACTGCCTATGTCTTGATGAATACATGAAGGCAAGTACCTGTCCCAGCTCTTAGCCCCATTCAACTCGCTAAGTAGCACAGGCCCGTTCCTGTCTCACTTGCAGTATGGCCGATATTCTCAAATAAAACCAATCAAATAACAAAACTGAGCCAGAGAACGATGCAATCTCTGTTAATTCACTGGTCTGACTGTCAGAGTATTCACCTAAGCTATACGTAACTTGTCTTCCTTCCCCACTCCTGCATGAAGATACTTTTAACACACAGCTCACTTTTACTTACAATTTCTTTAGAAAATATGGGCTTCTTCAGACCTTCTTACTAAATCTATGCTTTTCAAGGAATAATTTAGAATTCTGTTGGAAAAAGGAGACCCTTACCCAGCACATGTTCCCAGTATTTTCTGTTAGGTACTCAGCGACTGGAGTCTAGCACTGACCTCTCTCAGGGAAACACCATAGCTACTAGGCTATAAAATCATTCTCACACTTATTTGCCACGGTCTAGTAAGCATTTCATTATTTTAAATACAGTGGATGTGTGACAGGAGGAATTGAGAGCTATGCCATGTTCTCGGGTCAGGACAGCTCTTGCAAAGCAAGGGCTTCTGCTCTCCTCACAAACTGCCTTTTCTCATGTACTACAGCTTAAAGTAAACTTCCCAGCGCAGAGCAGCTAGCCACAGTAAAGCCACACAATCCTCTGCACAGATGCCCAATGACTCCAGCTGACTTTGCTGGGACAGGACTGGGACGTAGGTAAGCGTTCCTATATTTGCTGCCCCTATAGCAATATAAATACCTGACAGGTATTGTCAGACTCCACTGTGCAGCTGCATTCATTATGAGAATCACACTTTCCACCAGAAATTTTTGGCTGCTGAAAGAAGTAAACTCCTTAATTCTGACTTGATACCTTCCCTGAAGGATTCATGAGTGTTATTTTTTTGTTCCAGTTGCTTCTGTGTTCAGCACAAATGCAATGAATAGGCACCAGGCTGCCAAAAACCCTTCATCGCCTTCAGTAATTGAGTACTATCTCTTAGGCACCTCAGTACCAGTCACCTTGGGATTAACATTTAGCCCACAACAAAGTAGCTGAACTTTAATTCCCTTGCTCATGTGAGTAAAGCCCCTGAGTCCATGATTACATCAATCTGTTTTTCAAACACTCAGGAGCTGTGAAGCACGTTTTGTAACACCAGCTAAGCAAACTACGTGAAGGTTTAATTTTCAGTTAAAGCCTCTGTAATGTGGCTTTTTTTTCCTGGAGGAGACTGAATTGCTAGCTAGCCCATCTTTACTTGCCAATGTCAAACAATGTTTTCTTCGGTTTAGAAAGAACTTCAGCTCTGACAAATTCAGCAAATCTGATGAACATCCCATGTATGTCTCCCAGACTAGAGCTAATTAAACATTTACTTTTTCTGTAATAAAATATACCTATTAAAAAAGATAATTCTGGTGTTTCAAACCTACTGAGAGATATTTCTGTACTTTGGGTAAATTCATGATCAGGCATATTCTTGCAAAATAATACTACCTCATTAGATGTGTCTTTGTACTTCATAAGGGTCTGTACAAGCTGTAATTTCTGATAAACCAGAAAGACAAAGCTGGAACTTGAAATACATGGAGTTATTTGTCTGTGGCTGTAAACATCTTCCACAGTGAATGTTTCCTGTTTAAGATGATCCAAAAGTCCATTTGTCATGAAAACCACATCTCTCCTCTTTAAATAAGTCATTACTTTAACTAAAGAATTAGGTGATGAGACCTGCTCCTAGATGGATCTGTAAAATGAGGCGTTCAGAAACTGCTACATTCGCAATACAAAATTACAGGATTTTTCCAGATGTTAAACTATACTTTGGTTTCTGGTCTTTGCATTAGTTTCTGAAAGCAGCAATTCAGGTGTCAATAAAGCCAAACATGATCATTGGAGATGATGCAGACATCTTCCTAAACTGTTTGTGCTGGGAAGACTTGTGTTTTGCCTACATACACAACCCTTACACTTTTAAACCTTCTGCTTGTCTCCAGAGAGCAAAGCCTTAATGTCCTCAGAGATCCTGTGGCACGTTTAATTAATGAAATATATATTTATATTGTGTTCTGCTGAAGACCTAACTTTGTCCCTTTTTGCTTCTTCTCCGTAAGCTACAATGAGTAACTCCTACTCTTTGTCTGCAGATACACCATACGCAACACAGCCAGAAAGCAAACAACAGAGCGCAAGAACAGGAATTTCTTGTCTATATCGTAGTACAGCTATAAGTAAGTGAATTTTACTGATAATCTCATGCAAGGAACTTCACTAATGTCTTTGGCTCTTCATTTTTAGTCCATGTTCTGAAACTGTTCATGGCAAAATCCTAACGTCAGCCGAACAGTTATTTCACTTCATGAAAAAATGTTCTGCGTTTCCCTACTGTTATATTTAACTACAGTCTAAATTTCTACTACAGACAAATCATTCCAGGGGACAAATAAAGTGCAACAAGAGAGTTCAGCCAATTAATTGGCTTTATTAGCCTGGACATCTATTCGGCACCTTGTAGTTTCTTTTTTTGTTTACAGGGAACACACAAAGTATCTTTCTGTGTCCCTGCTTCTCCATGGTCCCAAACTAATTGGGCCAATGTCTCACAAATTGCCTAATTGGCTGAACATTCCTAGCCTTCTGATTTTAATCAGGGACACATGGTGCATATCAATAGCCTGCTTCATTACGCCTGAAGAAGATCCAGGCTACTGTCCATTTTCAATTAAATTGTATTTAAAAAGAACAGCAACTTGACCTTTCAGAATACTGCATAATAGGTTTAAAAACTTAAGCTGCTTTTTTTTTTTTTTTCTTCCTGGAATAACTAACTAACAAATAGAAATAAGCACCCCTTATTGCAGTATAACTCCAAGGAGCAGCCTTTGACACAGCATTGGATACATTAGCTACATCTTGTGATGATAATAACACCTGAAAAAAAATCAATTGCAAAAGAGAACAGAGTTGTGTGTCTCCACAGCCTTGGAGCTTCCTGCTAGCATTTTTTTTATAGAAAGACCTAGAAGGCACAAAAAAGAGTAGGCCTGACCAAACCACGTCACACGAGAGGGCTCCAATCCCAAAAGGCTCACCCTTTAAACCGACAACAGTAGGGAAGAGAAAAATGATGAAAGGCCTTGCTAAAGGTAAAGAGCAGGTCAGTGACAGAGCTGGCAACAGAACATGCATCTTTTAATTTCTATGAAGCCAATTCAAATTGTCAATTCTATTTATTTCTCCTTAATTCTGACTCCGATTGAAGCATCTATTATTCTAAGACTCTCATGACATCCCTTGAAAGGCCATGAAACAGCCAAGAAGATTTTACCATCAGCACAATTTTCCTCCACTTCAGATTACAAGAGTTCTTTTTGTCTACCTGTGGTGACAGCAGTTGTCAGCCAGTATCGTCCTGTGCATCAGCCAAAAGGGGAACTGAATTAGGAGTAATATATTGGATAGCCAAAGACATCATTGCTCAGGAACTTTTAGCTACTACATGAGATTTAATGAGCATCCTGTTAAAGACTGAATAGAAGATATGAGAAGTTTTTACTGTAAAACATCAGCAGTTCTGGGAAGGCTGAGAGCAAAAGAAAAATCGTGCCCCTCCAGTAAGTGCTGGCCATGTTGTTGAAAACCTCTCTGGACTCTTAAGTAGATACGTTGTGTTGAACAGCTGACTGACTAAAGTACACTCTTCTTTGTAACAATAAAAATCTGTAATTCATGTGCCCCAATGTTTAGGAACAATATTTTTCTCCAGATTGAATGTCCCTGTGGCTTGTGTAAGTGACAAGTGACAAAGTGCTATCATGTTTCTAGAGCTCAGGAACAGTCCCACACAGAGTGTGCTTTTTCATCACCAAATGAGATGAAAGCATAAAACAAAAACAAACATGACAACAAAACTCTGAAAAAAAAGATAAAATTATTCACTAAGAACAATAGCCTTAAAAAAGGGTACACAGCATCTCTCCAGACTGAGGTCAGAGGTGATTTTAGTTTATGTAATTGAATATTAGAGTCTTTAAATGTCCTCGACCTATATCAATACAACTACTCTCTCACCTACAAGAGTAAACAATCAGCTACCACTCTCCAGCTAGGAATTTATCCGGCAGAGGCAGGAAAACTACCCTTAATTCAGGTTTAAATATTTTTTTTTTATTGACAGATTCTTCAATGTAAGTCAATCCATTCTTTTTGGAAGTACATTTCCTTCAAACAGTCCCCCACATGAAGCCAAAGGGCTACTAAGGAAAGAGGGAACAAAATTAAACCTCTCAGAAAAGAAGTGTACAATGTGGACCCTATGGGATATTTATAGAGGCTCCTCCAGGGCTCGGGGTAATCAGAAGCCTAACTTTAAATATTCTAATTTGGGCCCTTGGAAGTACCACTCTATTTTCATTGCTGACAGAGGGACACTTGGACTCTTTCAGCTAAAGTTAGCCTTTGTGCATGTTAATTCTTCTGCCCCACCTACCTTCAAAACACGGACCTTCAAAACCCTGGCAGATAACTAGGTGTGTTGTTTCCAAGCTTAGACCAAAAATATTTGTGGATAGTTCAGCTAGACTGCTAAAGGCATCAGGGTCCAGGAGCAACAAGACAAGTTATTCTTTGTGGTTCTCAGGTACTCTCTCCTGAGCAACTAACCAGACACATCCAGATCCCATAGCAGCCAGTTGACACTAATTACATCCAGGCTAGATAGAAGATGCAATTTTTAAGTTAAGGTAATTAGGCATTTCAAAGACTTATCAGATAATATAGCGAGTTTGTTGTCACTGAAGGTCTTGAAACAAAATGTAGTGTCTTTCTAAAGGCCACGTTTTCTATCTCAAGAAGAATTTATGCTGGGATTATGGAGTTCAGTTCTCTGGTCTGGCTTGTACAAGAGGTCAGATGAGCCAATTCTAATGGTCTCTTCTAGCCTCTAAATCAGTGAATAAAGAAACAGCAAATATTTTCATGATTAGCCAGAAAAATAGGTTGATTATATTAAAGAGAAAGAATAAAAAGAATGAAAAAAGTTGAGTTTGACTACTAACATTCAGAAGTGGGACAGAAATAACCATTTGAAGTAATAATCATTGTGAATTATTTAAAAAGTAGAAGAAAATTATAAACATCAATAAAGCAGAAAAGTTCCACCAATGCTTGGCCATCTTCTTCATCCCCATGCAGGACATTATTTTCTGTGGTTTTTATTGTTTTGGATGATCTGTCCTAAAGGTCACAAAGTAAGTTTATCTTGACTTCTGCATGAAGCTATTGGACACCTTAATAGATGTCATTATAAGGGCCATTTCTCTGACATTCAGTTGACATTTGACTGCTAGTGACTTCTGCAGAGCAACTCTTATGACAGAAAATATGTGCAGATCTATCTAGGAATACACTACATGTGTGGCAGAGAGTAGAAAAAATCTCAGGAAGAAGTAACATCAGAATCATCTTTAACATGACCATTTTCACACGTTTTAAGTGTTAGAAAACTGACACTCAAAGACTCAAAGATGCACTAATCTAATTCTTCAATATTTAAGAATAAGATATCAAAGTCAAGTATGGGATGTTTAATGTAGTGGTTCAAGCAGAAAAAGTGACTATGGAGTAAAGTGAGAAAGGGATTTACCTAAGTACATACAAAAGTGCACAACAGACTTCGGTGACTGGCTCCACTTGTATCTTCACTATACATAGAAATTAAGTGATGTGTCAAATGAAATAAAAGGAGCCTTATCTGAGTGTCTAATTGCAAAATGTAGATTTCTCCCCCAAAAAACTTACTCAGCTGGGAAAACTTCATCACATCATGGTTTGTATCACCACTGCCCATCCTTTGCCAAAGAGACATTGGTTGTCACTCACTAGAAGGAATTCCTCTCCTTTTCTGAGCACTTGAGGATACCAGCTCCCAAAATTACTCTGGTAGTTCAGAAGGTGATAATTGCCAGCTTGGGTTACAAGCACTGCAAAGGACTTGCCATTTTCCTTGGGTTCCTTACTGCCTTGCCAATGCAAGCACCTCAAAACTGTCAAAACAAAAAAGATTTGTTTCAGTTCCCCTTAGACAAGTTTAAAAATAAAAGCAAGAAAACTTAATCTTGCAAAACAAAAGACTATGTTCTGGATTATGAAACTGAAAACACACTTGAAAAAGTAAAGCATAAAATAAATAAATTGACATTTAAGACATACCTGACATGAATGCTCTTTCTTCCCTTAAATACATTCAGTGGAAGTATAGCAACTTCTAAAGAGAAGCTAAAGCAAGGGTCTGTCAGCTTTTGCAGGCCCATCAGAAGTTGTGTGCAAACCACAGACTGAAAACCACCACTCAGAAGAATTGTCCTTCAGAAGGGGACCTCTTTAAGCCTTTCTTCAGAAACAGAAGCAAAAAGGGCAGCAGCTCAGTAGCATTTGTTCTATGAAACATTTTCATTTCCAGCTGACCTAAAAGGTTAGCTTGGAAGCTAGCAACCTCTTCTTCATAAATATGCCTTTCTAACTTTTAATATGATTTCAACTATTCTTGAAGACCATTCCTGGCGTACTAATAACACAGATGAGAGAGCTGGCCCTTAGAAAGCTTCCTGTTCTTTTCTGTTCGTTTGGGGAGTCCAGCTGTCTCCAAACTCAGGAGATACCCAGACCCTCAAATTACTTCCATATTAATGTTGAAGCACATGAAGTATGTTAAGTAATGCATTAAGTACTCAAATGTACTCACATTTCTAATTGTGCCAAACACCATTCTCACACTAAACTCTCAGTCTGCATAAACCAAGCATTCCCCTCCCTTTAAAGGTTAAATCCACTAGTCTCAAAACACTCCTAGCAGAGTAATCTTCATAGGGAACACAGTGAAGTTTCCATTTTCTTTCATAAGACCCAACACTGGTATCTCCTATTCATCTAAAAGCCAGAGAAGGCATGCTCAACTCTCTCATCTGCTTTGGGGATTGCCATGGTTTAACCCCAGTCAGCAATTAAGCACCACGCAGCCACACCACCACACTCCACCCCGGTGGGATGGGGGACAATTGGAAAAAAAAAGTAAAACCCGCAGGTTGAGATAAAGACAGTTTAATAGGACAGCAGAGGAATAATAATAATAATAATAATAATAATAATAATAATAATAATAATAATAATAATAATTTTGTTTTATTGTTGTTGTTGTTATTGTTATTATTAAATATACAAAACAAGTGATGTGCAATGCAATTGCTTACCACCTGCCGACCAATGCCCAGCCCGTCCCCGAGCAGCGATCGCTGCCCCTGAGCCAACTTCCCCCAGTTTCTATACTGAGCATGGTATGGCATAGCCCTGTGGCCAGCCTGCGTCAGCTGTCCTGGCTGTGCCCCCTCCCAGCTTCTTGGGCACCTGGCAGGGTATGGGAAGCTGAACAGTCCTTGACTTAAACACTACTTAGCAACAACTAAAACATTAGTGTGTTATCGACATTATTCTGATCCTAAATCCAAAACATAGCACTATGCCAGCTACCAGGAAGAAAATTAACTCTATCCCAGCC
Organism: Platalea leucorodia; assembly: GCF_965183815.1. Lineage (NCBI taxonomy): Eukaryota > Metazoa > Chordata > Aves > Pelecaniformes > Threskiornithidae > Platalea > Platalea leucorodia. The sequence goes on from NC_138828.1 coordinate 75,833,276, forward strand.
GAAACCAGGACAGGGATTTAAAACCCACAACACTTGCTTCTCGGGAGAATCTTCTAACTAATAAGCCTAGAGGGCTTTACAGGAAAGGTTCATCTGACCAGCTAAGAGCGAGGGCATGAATCAATAACCTAGTAAGTTAAGAGTCCTGCTCCTATGCCTGGGGCCACTGGGGAAAACACAGAAACTTCCTTAGGGAAGAAAAGAAAAATAAGATCCACCCTTCCCAGCTAAATACTCCTACCAGTATTAGTGAGAGTCACACACTCTCAGACTCTCACCATTTTCAGTTAAAACTCTCCTCACTTCAGTTTGAAACAGCTGCAGGACAAGGGACAAAGAACCCTCCACCAGCACCATGAGGGGTGCCATACTCACTACTGTATTGCTTGTGCCACCTCTTGGTTGTGGCCTCCAGTTCAGAATGTGGAAGGAAGGAGAGCATAAACCAGTATCAATCGAAACCAAGGATGAAGAAGCAGTAGTTCCTTAGATTTCATCACAGCTCTCGGTTTCTGTGCTGCAACTTGCTCTTCTGAAAAGGAGGATGATATTCACAGCAGTGTTGGGAGGACTAGCTGGTCAACACCTGCAAACATAGCTCAAGGCGTAAATCCACTTTCTGATCAATATGACTTTGATGACTGTTAAACATGATCAATCCCATTCTCCCCTCAGGTACCTGCTTGCAAACCAGATTTTCAGTGAATAAAGCATGTCAAATTTATTATAGAACGGTATTGCCCTCCTGTGGCCAAAGACTATTCTGAAGAAACGAATCTCATGAGGGTTCCCCTTTATTTATTTATTTGTTTGTTTCTCAGGCACAACCTCAGATACACTGGGCAATCTTTCTGAAAGGAGCTCAGATCTGGCAGACTCACCTCCAAACCCCTCCAAAACCTACATCCAAAGCTGGGTTTGGCATGTTATGGCATAGTAGCTGAACAGAAAGTGTAAGCAGTAGACATAATGCCAGTCCCTCTGGCTCCTTACATTTCTCCTGATGATGTTATTCACAGCAGCAATGACGATTATCTGCATTCATCTTCAGTGGTCATGTTTAATAGTGACAGCATTTCTTTCTGTGCACCATCAATTAATCAGTCCTCTTCTACCTTAGATTTACTCCTTTTTTATTAATCCAAAAGTAGAAGCATATCCTGTTCATTTTCAGAGTAAGAGACAATCCTCTGTCCCTGCACTGGGAGCAGGCATGGGCCTTCCGGACCTCACCCAAAACTCATCTAAGTAAACAGATTCTCTCTGACTTAAATGCCTTTTGGATCAGGTCCTTAGTGACTTAGTCAGACATAATGTAAGAGTTTGCAGACACACACAGCAATAACAGAGACTACAGTGCAGGTCAGGGACTGACATGAAGCTCCCCATGGCAAAACCAAGGTCTCCCAGGCTACAGAATTGATGTGCAAAGGAGAAGAGATCATCCCACCCTTGAATACATAAAGTACTCTCTGAAATCCCCATAACTTAGCCAAACAGTATAGCTTAACCAACACAATTACAACTTTTTCCTGGGTAAAAAACTCAGAGATAATAAAAATGCCTTAAACATTGGGTCAGCCACACACCTGAGAAAACTGTTGCAATAAAGGATTTTTATATATAAATGACAGGATGAACGTAGCTTAAAGCAGTCTAAATTCTTCACCGTTATGTCAAAGTGCTGTTGAAAATCAAGTTACAGTTTCTGTAAAGATTAATTGCACTTGACATATTCCATGGAATGTGCTTGACCTGATCTATTTTACCTGCCAATAGCCAGTTAATATGACTCAGCTTTTCTGTCCAGCTGTCAAGGCCGGAGAAATAAGGATGAGCATCTCTATCTTTCTTTTATGATTGCCAGCTACGCAGCGCAAGAATGACTTGCCTTTTTTTTCTCACAGAGGGTCTTTTTCTGACAGACACTGTCAGTGCTGCAACAAATTTAAACAGACTATTAAAAGTAATTATGGTGATGGAATGTTAAACTTTTAACCATGACTCTGCATGTCCAACCCTCATGGCTCTTCTGAGGCATGGAACGGATATAATCCCATGTGATCAATACCCCTGATACACCAAAAGAAGAAGAGTCAAATCTTATCACTAATTCTAATTTAAAAAAATGCGGCAAAGACCCATTTTCTAGAACCGATTTATGTCATCTTTAGGGTGCGGCGATAGGGAGGAAGTCCCCTATGAACTTTAATAGGTCAGAATCAACTCCAAGACAACATGTGTGGCTTTAATCAAGTCTGACTTTATACATATGTTTCAGTATTTCCTACAATGGGATTTTTCTGTTCTCCATTCAAGTTGGAGAACCCACTCGCAAATAATCCATACAGCCAGAGAAAGTTAAGGAATATATCTGTACTCAAAATACTCAAAAGTATTTTAAGTTGTTTCTGGAAAACATACAGCCCAAAATAGAGGATGAATAGGAATCCTGGGCCACAACTAACTTACTCAGCCATAGCCATAGTTTTTCAATGCACTGGAATGCACTTAACAATGCACACTCCATACCACAATTCTGTTTCGATTAAAATAAAATCAACTTGTCTTCCAGATGAGTATTGACAGCAAATTTTCCTTGTTTTTATTTCTGATCTGCTTAGCATTAGGTTCCAGAAGGGTCTATAGAACGTGATGGAAAATGAGGACTACATACCCAGCTGGGTACATCTAGAGGGAGTGCAGGATAAGGAATAACTCTCATTCTCTTGGAAATATCTGAAAAGGATTTTTACCTATGTTTCCCTTCCAAGAACATTTTGTGCAGACCAAACATACAGAATGGCAGCCTGGAAGGAAGGAGAATGTTTGAAAAGGTTTTATCAGTGAACACTGCTCACTTGTTCATTAATTCTGTGTAATAAATGTTTATAGATATGTGCCAGTTAAGATGACACTAGAGAAACTAGGCTTGCTTAGCATTTGGTTTAATTAGGCAGATCACCAGTGTCTTTTGAATGGAGGTATAAAAACAACTGCATTTTTCCAGCTCAAGCTCCACTGCTGCGTTACAGCAAGGGTGTTCACCGGCCACATCTTTCAGCAACATGTCCTTTCGCACAGGTGAAGACAGACAGACATTCAGATTTCTTCTGGGAACCCTGAAGACATCCTCCATTTCCTTTTGTGTACCTTCTTCCTAACCCTGTGGCAGCAAACATATGGATTTTGCTATTCACTCCCAAGTGCAGCAGATTTTTGATTGTTCACTTTATTTTTCCATCTTTCCTGATCAGTTTTTATTTTGGATGCTATCTAGGAAAAGCAAATAGAAATGATTAAGTGGCTCGCATTTAGATTTCCATTTATTTATATTTTTGGCTGGTAGATTTGTCATCTGTAGTGCTCGATATTAGTTATGCTACATTTAACACTATCCAGAACCATTCTTTTCATTTAACCACTTATCCCCAGAAAATAATTTTCTGACAATTACACTGATTTCTTTTTTGTTGGTAGGCGATCTTGCAGAAGCAACAGAATCCAACTGAAACAACTGGGTACAACAGCAGGATGCCATCAGCTAGTGCAGGTTTGCCTGCCTCTCTTCTTGCTTTTTGACTCAGACTATAGCAAAGAAAGTCAATTCATCATCCCTCCCGTAGCTCACGCTCACCATTTAGCTTATATTTGTAAGCTCAGTACTCCTTGCTCTGTTGTATAACCCTACCTGCACTCCTTCTCCACAGCACGTCTCTACTTGGATAGCGTGTATTTCAGGCAAGGAGCAAGTCTTTTCTTCTGGCTTGTAAGTTATTTTTCAGGCTGTCATAACACTGCAAGCTAACAAAACGATGAGAATTGCTCTCGTTCTTGAGACTGGTGTGATCTCATCTCCCTCTACAATTATTGTCCTTTTGGGTTCATTCCTCCTGAGCAGATATTCAGCCACTGCTACTTAGACTTTTTACATTTGAATGCCTCATAGCCAATACGGATAACAAAATACCCTGAAACCAGCATTCAGCTGGTGAAGTCCTTCTAACTCAGCTGCGGTCTCTCCCTGCTTGAGGAATTTCTCTGTGATGCCCACTGGGAAGCACTAAGATCTCAGACATAGCAGGTGGCGTAGATTTTTTCTAGTTCTGAAATCCTTTCTTTGAACCTGCCACAAAAAGAGTAGTTCTTTCAGCTGGACTAGAAGATCCCATCTGTTTATTTGGCTCAGTTTTCTACAGCTCCCATGACCCTTCTTCTGCCTAAACAGCTGAAACTTCAGGAACAGTAATGAGAATGAAAACTACTCCTTTTATACTCTCGAGTGTTCATGCCAGAGCTTGTAATACTCTAAAATGCCAAGCCACCTCTGAAGGCTGCTCACCAAAAATTCAGTCCCCCATGTAACAGTAACTTGAAAAACATTTCTGCTCTTCAAGACTTCTGATAACAAATACACCAGAAAAGAAAATGTTTTCTGTATGTCTCAACAGATATAAAAAGATACTGAGCCACATCTGAATAACGCAGAACTGTGACATACGACTCTTCCTTGCACATGTAGAAGAGTGCCAGAAGTTCAAATAAGTTTTGAAAGGTATAGGTATTGCTTGGTAGAGTTTGAAAGCTATATATGCAATGGAGGAGGAATGGGAGGAAAATAAAGGGATGCAAGCATGTATTATGCAGGTATACTTAGTTGTGATGTGAACACTAAAGGAAAAAATGACGGAAGCCCGTGAAGGTATGTAAACAAGGAACGACATAGCCAACGTTATATGGGAAGAGGAAGCAGCAGCAAGAGAGGCAGAGAAGCAAGAGGCAGAAATTATTCAAGGTGGCAGCACAGTCAAACGTGAACACACACGTACACTTGCTCAATACAGAAGACCTCCTATTGCCACATCTCACAGTGACAATCATCAGTCAAGAAGCCATCAGGATTGCTGTACTACATTTTTGTGCGAGAAACAGGGATCAAGTTAGACTGCAACAATACTTTTAAGTGGTTCTTAACTAAATTCCTGACAAAAAAGGCCACAGTTACTCTGACACAAAGCTGATGTAAAGGAGCACGCCTGTCAGGTTTGTTTCTATACTGCACTGCTGAGTTCCAGAGAGGATCATTCAGGAGGAACAGAGTTACAATTAACTATTTGTAATAGTTTTATGAGCGAAAAATACAGCACTTAAATATATGGTATTCAAGGACATGCACTTGGAATTTTTCAGAATCCTTTTTGTTATTTCATGTTCTGTTTCATTAAACTGCTCTTGCATTTTTTATTGAACTAGACCCAACCATGAGTTGCACTGATGGCCTTCATCTCAGAGAGGAGCTGCATTTCACTGGCAGGTAAGATACCTGTTAGCAATACATTTGTTTATTTTACCTTCATTGTTTATTTTATACTAATAATTTACAGCCCATATTCTATTAAAAAATTACCTATATACTTAATATTAAAAATGCAAGTAGTCTCACAACAGTAAAATCCACGCTGGTACCAGGATTATAAAACAAAGATGGTTTCTGTGATTCTGAGTGCTTGAGAAACCACCTCTCATTTCAAGCTTGAGTTTATTCAGTGCCTAAACTCTGTCTCATTGAAACAAGTCAAGATTCTATCTAAAAAATCCTTATTATCCCCTCCACACTTAATAAGAAAGAAAGAGCCTATAAAGACATGTGTTGGGAACTGGATGAAAAGGAAAGCTGGGTTCCCCATAGCAGCCAGAAGTTATGTAGAGCTGTAGTCAGGAGCACTAAAACAAACAGCCAAGAATGCCAGTGAGTACTTTGTTTCTTCCCAAAACAAGGCAAGGTTCACTTTAATCAGCCACAAAGATCCTTTCTAGAAGGGCGGAATTCATAAGCAGGTTTTCATACACTCATCTTTAGCATCAGCCCTAAACTGTTTAGCTAAGCAAGTTATTTCAGTAAGAAACAGCAATAGAAAGCTGTTACCACTTAGGAGAATTAACTACGCTAGAGAGAGGTTTTGCAATATTATACAAACACTTGCTTTTTTCTTTCACTAACAACTAGGTGCATAGAAGAAAGGATCCAGTTTATAAGAATAGATATTTAAAAATAAATTCCAAGCTGGTTAATTCTCTTTGACGTCCCAGTAATTCACATTAAGGACACAGATAAGAAGCTAATGTAGTTACAAACATTTCCCCAGTTCATCTTTTCAGCATGTTATGCAATTCATTTTCTTCAGTTTGACATTGTTTAACTTTCTGCTTGAATGCACAGAACCGAATCCAAGGAAAATAAAGAAGCTATTTCAGAAAAAGAAAACAGTTACAGAGCTTAACTTAATTTAAATGAACAAAATTATAAAACAAAACAAAACAAAAACACAACCAAACAACCAAACCAGAATGGTTTCATCCACACTATAACAGAGTAGTTTTCCCATGATTCAGACCTGGAACAAAGCAGACCTAAAACTTCCAGTGCTGGAAAAGGACACGTTATCTGGGTTTGCTTGGACAGGGAACTGAAAGTCACCCATGCAGAGAATCACAGAGACAGATGCGGAGATGCAGACTGCTTCTCTGAGCTGAAAATGGAGCTTGCACAGAGAAGGAAGGTTTACAACAATGTCTCAGGTACAGCTGTGAGCCTCTGGGCCCTTTGAGGAATGAGTGTGTAAAGTGCTTTTAAGACAACTGTGACTTTCCATCACAGTGAGCTGTCGCAGACTCCTTAAGGGAATATCAGAGGAATCCAGGTCCTGTTAGCCCTGCTGAAGTAGTCAAAACTGATGTCTAAAAGCTGACTCTGACCTTGGTCTGAGATCTACAGAACAGCACAGACTGAAGGAATGGGCTTAATCCCTTGACAAACAGGATTGTGTCTCTGATGAGAAATTTCAGCTCAGTTAGTCCAGATACATATCTCTGAGTGTTTTGTCCTCAAAAACCTAAACCACACCTGAATAAGTGCTCTTTAATTTAAGGTGAATTAGAGTATAAGGAACTATATATCTCTGTAAAAATGAATGTATAAGATCCAGAACAATGCTCTCTCTTCTGTTACTAAAAGAAAGTAAAAGAAGAAAGAGGATCCCTCCATGTTTACAAAACCATACTGAGAGGCAGACACCAGACACAGAGAAGGTTTTGTGTCACCAACTGAGCAAAGACAGTCAGGCATCTTGTCCTGGTTTCAGCTGGGATAGAGTTAATTTTCTTCTTAGTAGCTGGTAGAGTGCTGTGTTTTGGATTTAGGATGAGAATAATGTTGATAAGACACTGATGTTTTGGTTCTTGCTGAGTAGAGTTTACACTAGTCAAGGACTTTTTAGCTTCTTGTGCTCTGCCAGGTGCATAAGAAGCTGGGAGGGAGCATAGCTAGGACAGCTGACCCAGACTGGCCACAGGGCTATTCCGTACCATATGACATCATGCTCAGTGTATAAGCTGGGGGAAGAAGAAGGAAGGGGGGGACATTCGGAGTGATGGCATTTGTCTTCCCAAGTAACCGTTACGCGTGATGGAGCCCTGCTTTCCTGGAGATGGCTGAACACCTGCCTGCCCATGGGAAGCAGTGAATGAATTCCTTGCTTTGCTTTGCTTGTGCGCGCGGCTTTTGCTTTACCTATTAAACTGTCTTTATCTCAGCCCATGAGTTTTCTCACTTTTACTCTTCCGATTCTCTCCCCCATCCCGCCGGGGGGAGTGAGCGAGCGGCTGTGTGGTGCTTAGTTGCTGGCTAGGGTTAAACCACGACACATCTCCAAAGCCATCTTGATTTGGAAGGTTCCTGTGCTATCAATTCCTGACATTAACCCAAGAGTGTTTTACCAGCATGGACCTGGCCAAAAAAGATTTTAAACTATTAAGACCTAATCCAAAATACAAATGAAATCCTGCAGATGCAAGTAGAGGCAGTAGGATTATACATAGTGTTCAGGTACATTTGTGGCTCTTCACAAGATCAGGCTGCAGCTAACTACTGTGACATGCACCACAGGAAGCTTTGGTTTGCCGCCACCATTAAAATGGGATAGACAGATGCTTTCAAGCCAGTTTTGCCTTCCCATCACATTTCTTACACTTCTTTGAGACCAAATCTTGTCATTTAGGGAGCCTGTATACTCTCTTGCAGAACAAGACAGCTGATTTTAACCCGTCGATGGAGGATGTCCAGTTATCTTAGATCAACCTTGGCTAAACTCTGTTATTTAACACATAAAACCAAGGGAAAAAGTCAAGATGTTCAGGAGAGTGAAGTCTAGAGTGGTCATCACCAAAACGGTATTATTTACCCACTATCAAAAATAGGCAACGTACCAGGACGGATGTTGGTATGCAAAGGTACTGTGGTCTCTCAGATGAAGCTACAGGCAAACCTTGATTATTTGAAGACCCATTTATATAGTCTTCTATTTTAATTCTGTAATATTTAATAATCACAAAGGTGTGAGTTTGTTATAGATATAAGGCTGACTGCTAAAAAAAAAAAAAAAAAAAAAAAACACAACAACAAAATCCATAAAGTAGAAAATGCTAGACTTCGTAGATGAGAGCAGAACTGTACAGAAATCTGTAACTGGGGGAACTTTTGAATTGGATAGTACCTGAGCTTATTTTTCTTGTTTGCTGCTACATTCTTTAGAAAGGCATTATACTATTGCTTCTCTTCCAAATGGACAGGGAAGGAAAACTTAGTCTTTGATTGAGCACCTGTCCACGATATTTGCTACGATGTGGTTCATTTACTAAAGCACTGAATAGCGCTGGGACCTAGATTAACCTTCTTCTAAATGAGGAAAAGCATACTTATAGCACAGATATATAGGTGCCTGATAACTAATCCTAATGAAGAAATTTAGGATTTGTAATTGCTTGTCATACTCAAAACTTTCATTGAGTTTTGTAGTGCATCTTTCTGAATGGGACTATAACTATACATATATATTATAGCCAAGAGCCAGTTATTATTGCTTTTATAGTTTGGACACACTTGTCTAATTTAGATAATTTAGATAATTTAGATTTATTTATTATATTATGTCAATGTAAAAGGTCAGTCAAAGGGCAGGTTCTATCTTAACTAAAAAGGACCATGACCTCAAAAGCAGCCTACAAACAAACAAACAAACAAGTCCAGATACTGTAGTTTCAAAATTGTTTGCCTACCCTACATAAAAATGTCCTAAATGTATTTAAAGTTGTCAAGTTGTTGCAATTACTGCTTGCCCACTTCTTCCCAAGCAGGTTAACTTCTTCCATTTTAGGCTCTCTCTACTGGCTTAGCCCAAAAAAAGCAAATACACTGGTGTCAAGGAGGAGATAGGGCATTAAGTGTAGGAGCTGCAGGGAGGAGAGGATTCTGCTGGCACCCACTGAGATCAGCTAATTGCAGCCTTGCAGATGAAACCTCGAGGAGATCATAGCGTGACTGAAAAGGGGCAGCATTTGCAATCCCAGAGGGTAAGCCAGTGCACACTCAGAAAGCAAGCTGCAAAACTTGCTACTTCCTCCTTTTTCTTCCTTTTTCTGGCCTTGCTCGCGTTTTCCTCAGGGGTCTGGTTACGGAGCTTCATGCCCCAGCCTGGCTCTTGGCCAGCGTGGTCACTGCAGCAGCGGCAGGGCTGGTGTCGCAGGGGTTTGGGCTCTGGCCACTCCCTACCAGGCACCCAAATGGAATCTGAAAGTCACAGCCCTGTGGCTGGTGTTTCCCCATCTGCAGTTTCCTTGCCTTCTCCAGCTCAGCAAAACTGTGCGATCCCAACATAATTTCCTTGGTATGGTGCACTCATTTTCTTTCCTTCAAACTCTGGGGGGATAAAAGGAGGGCAGCAGCAACAGGGGCCGAGCATTGTGCAGACGAGAGCTCTGCAGCCGCCCCAGCTCCAGCCCCGCTCGTGGCTCCCTCAGCCCCCGCAGCACCATGAAGGTCATATAGAATAGAATCATAGAATCACTTAGGTTGGAAAAGACCCTTGAGATCATTGAGTCCAACCGTTAACCTAGCACTGCCAAGTCCACCACTAAACCAGGTCCCTAAGCGCCACGTCTTCTAAATATCTCCAGCGATGGTGACTCAACCACTTCCCTGGGCAGCCTGTTCCAATGCTTGACAACTCCTTCAGTGAAGAAATTTTTCTTAATATCCAGTCTAAACCTCCCCTAAATGGCACAACTTGAGGTCGCTTCTGCTCGTTCTATCACTTGTTACCTGGGAAAAGGGACCAACCCCCACCTTGCTACAACCTCCTTTCAGGTAGCTGTAGAGAACGACAAGGTCTCCCCTGAGCTGCTTCTTCTCCAGGCTAAACAACCCCAGTTCCCACAGCCACTCTTCATAAGACTTGTTCTCTCTTGAAAGTCACGGCCCCATGGCTGGCACTTCCCCTTCTGGTTTTCTTGCCTTCTCCAGCTTAGCAAAACCAGGCAATCCTGACAATTTCCCCAGTATGATGCACGCGTTTACTTTCCTTGAAACCCTGAGCCCACCCAGTGGCTGGGGGATAAAAGGGCAGCAGCAGCAGGGGCCGAGCATCGTGCAGAGGACAGCCCTGCAGCCACCCCAGCTCCAACCTCATTCGTGGTTCTCTCGGTCCCCGCAGCACCATGAAGGTCCCTGCAACTGCCCTGGCTGCTCTGCTCCTCGTGGCCATCTGCTCCCCAGCTAAGGCCCGTCGCAGTGACTCCGGCATTGCTGCATCCTCCCGGAAGCCAGGTTTGCTGTCCCTCCCCCGGAGAGAGCCCCGTCCCCGTTGACGGGATCCTCGTGTCCATGCGGAGGGCTGGGAGCAGGTGGTCATCACCAGTGCTGGGACTCAGCCTCGGGGATGGAGGCTTCCAGGGCGTCCCCAGGGGATACAGCCCAGGTGATGGCGAATCCCCTGAGAGCCCCAGGCAGAGCCTCTGCCGCACTGTGGGGTCTCACTGGGGCCGTCTCTCTGCCCCCACAGACACCCTCGCTATCACCTGCTGCATCGCCTACACACGCCACCCCATCCGGCGCAGCAACATCATCTCCGCCTACAAGACCAGCAGCAAGTGCATCCAGCCAGCAGTGATGTGAGTGTCCAACACCGCCTGGGGTCAGGGTGCGACAGCCAGGGCAGTGCCCCAGGCATGTCCAAGGGCGGCTGGGAAGGGGAAGGGGGCACAGCCAGGGACACCCGGGGCGCTGCCAGCAGGACTCAGCTCAGGCACTCCGCTGCCCTGGCCGAGCGTCCCAACGTTGGTTTTCTCCTGGCAGCCTGGTCACCAATAGGGGGAATGAGATCTGTGCAGACCCCGAGGCGCACTGGGTGCAGAACTATCTGAAGCACTTCCAGATTCTGGAGCACTGACGCTTCCCCGCTGCCAGCCCAGTGCAGCGGGCTCAGCCCCCGGCACCAGACACGCAACAGAGTGCTTGAGCTGTATCCTTCTTCAATGGGAAAACTTATTCTAATTGACATACATTTGTCATAACTAAATTTTGTTTGCTAAGATAGTGAAAATACGAAAATGATTTAAAAGGTATCAACATGCCTGTTAATAAGTAGTCATGATTTTTGATGCTTAAATAAAGTGTCTGGATTATCAAACCCTTTGGGTGTCTCTGAAGTCCCTGCTGGAGCCCCAACATGAGATAAGGGATCCACGGGGACCCCCTTGCCCTCCCCATGCCCTGGTTTCACTGCTCCCCCCTGGGCAGGGTGGCTTTGGACCCATGGCAGCTCCCATGGTGCTTCCCCCTCCCCAGCGCGGGGTCAGCTCCTGCCTCCCAGCATGACCCAGACGTCCCTGTGGGGTGACGCCAGCATCTCGCCTGGGGGTTGCCCATTTCTGGGGGCCCTCCCCACACAGCATGTGCAGAGCCAAGTCACAAACCTCCCAGGTCGGGCAGCCCCGCTGGGCACCCACCACCAGCTCAGTGATGTGTTTGCCTCAAACACTGGAGGATCAGGACAGTCTTCAACCACCAAACCAATGTCCCCACGCCCAAGCATCTCCTTCACTACAGCCCCTTGCGGTGACAGAGCTGAGGTCCCGGTGCTGCAGGGTGCCACAGCCCCCACACACACACACTGTCCCACAGCACTGCTGGAGGAGCAGGCAGGACCCTCCTGTGCGCCTCCCCCCAGCAAATGAAGCGTCAGGTCCCCAAGGAGGAAGGTAAACACAGAGCAACCCCGCAGGCACCTGCCAGAGGGGATTTTGGCCAGTGCCCAGCTGTGCAAGCAGAGGCCCCCATGTCGCGGGAAGGTGCTCTAGCCAATCCCCCATCCCGCTCCCAGCGTTACGCTCACTGGCACCCTGGCGCGGTGCTGGGGGTGACGGTGCCACTGTCCCCCGCAGTGTGCTGGCCATGCCAGCGGGCTGACTGTGACCCAAGGTCGTGGGGGAGTTGTGCCAGCATGACAGGCTCTGCATCCACAAGGACCTCCTGGCGAGTCCCCGGGGCTCGACAACCCCGGTCCCCAGCCCCGCCCTGCCGACAGCCCCCGGCACACACCTTCTTTTCCCCTCTGGCAGTACTATGCCAGCGGGCTGAGCCAGAGAGGGGACGAGGAAGACAGCTTCTACAGCTTCCTCTTCCCCGACATCTGGCAGGAGCTGAAGCGAGTGGCACAGATGATGAGGCCAGGGGGGAACATGTTCCCACGGTGGTCCCCATGCCGCATGGCCAGTGCTGCACAGGCCAGCAACCCTCCGAGGGATGCTCTGGCAGCCATCTGCAAGTAACTCACCAGACCCTCATTTATCCAAAAAGGCCCATTTCTGCAGAAATTGGGGATTTTCAGAGGGTACATGGCTCTATCAGTGGTCTGGTGTCACCGGCCAGGCGGCCCACCGAAATGTCATGGGGCTATGCTGGGCAAGGGCTAACCGGGCTCCCCAGGGGCGTGCGGCGCTGACGCCTGCTGCCTCTGTGCCATCCCCAGAGGTGCTGCATCTGCCAGCTGTGGGGTGCCTCCGTCACCTGCCAGAGCCGGCAATGCCCCCAAAACTTCCACTTCCCTTGTGGCAGCGAGCAATGCCGCATCTCCCAGCTTTTCAGGGAGTTCAAGTGCGTGCAGCCACCCCACAAGGCCAGAGCCGGGGGCAGGGTGGAGGAGGGCTGGGGCTGACCTGTCACCTCCATCCTGCAGGTCCTTCTGCTGGAAGCACTGGCCAAGTGCAGCGGGTGCAGGCAGTGCAGCAGGACCAGATCCCCTGCCTCAGCTGCCAGGAGGCGGTGGCAGGGTGGCCCTGCTATGAGACCCTGGTCTGTCCCACCTGCCACAGTGCCTGGTTCCACTGTCGCTGCATCCAGGTAGGCAGCATCGCCCCCAGCCCCTGACATCGCCCCTGTCATCATCCCATCGCCCAGCTCCAGGGGAGCAAGCAGGACCCCCAGCTCTGCCCTAGGGCCAGGCACTGCACTCTGCCCTGCACCACTTCTGCTGCCCGCTCTGCCAGGACACGCAGACCTTCCAGGAGGAGATGTTTCGCCTCAGCATCAAAATTCCTGACAGGCTGGCGCCGTCCCCATTGCCTCCTTCCCGCTCCACGGTGCCAGTCCCCTCCTGCCTCCCCAGGTGCCAGCAGGGGGTCCCCCTCACCCCCGGGGCTGAGCGCTCACCGGCTGCCACAGGGATGCTGCCTGGGAGGAGGACGGGGTCTTTGACAACCACTACTGGTGGCACAGCTCCTGCGACACTGTCCAATACCTGTGCCCAGCAGGACAGGAGCAGTCAGAGGAGAAGGGGTGAGTGCTGGTGGCCCTGGACCCTGCAGCCCCGGTGAGGACCTTATAACAGCCTGCCAGTACTTAAAGGGGGCCTAGAGGAAAGATGGGGAGGGACTTTGATCAGGGGATGTAATGATAGGATGAGGGGTAACAGTTTAAACTGAAAGAAGGTAGATTTAGAGTAGATATTAGGAAGAAATTCTTTACTGGGAGGGTGGCGAGACACTGGAACAGGTTGCCCAGAGACGCTGTGGATGCGCCCTCCCTGGCAGTGTTCAAGGCCAGGCTGGATGGGGCTTTGAGCAACCCGGCCTAGTGAAAGGTGTCCCTGCCCATGGCAGGGGGTTGGAACCAGATGATCTTCAAGGTCCCTTTCAGTCCATCCTAGGATTCTATGATTCAATGTAAATTACAATATAGAAACTCTTAAGTGTTGGCTTTGGAGAAGCAGAGTGAGAAACATGCCTTAGAAGAGAAATCAGGCTGTTGGGGGGGTTTATTTTTGCAAAATACAACTACGGTCTGTTTCTGTACAGTGTTATTGTTATGGTTGGGTTTACACTTCTGGAAGTAGAATCAGAAAAAATGTTTACTGCAGGCTGCACAGCCAAGTAGAATGAGGGATTTAGTTGGAAACAGTATGTTTTTTGTTTTAACATAGATAAACCTGTCTTGGGTTATATTCTGGCTGGGAGGACAATTAGGATTAGGGTTTGGAGAATGAGAACTTTCTCCAAATAAGGAGTTAGGTAGGTCAGTTTATTACTGATCAAATGGGGCTTTGAAAGGTGAAATGCAGTGGGACAAAGACATATAAGTATTTTGGGAGAGGTACTGTTTGCAAAAGGTTCACATACATCACTTCAGTGCGCCCTCAGCAGGGTCCTGGGGAGGCCGAGTGAGGGCATATTTGGACAAAGCCAGCAGCACCCTTGCAAACCCACCACACTTATTCGATCTACCCTGCATCTTAGAATCATAGAATCGTTAAGGTTGGAAAAGACCTTTAAGATCATTGAGTCCAACCATTAGCCTATCACTACCAAGTCCACCACTAAACCATGTCCCCAAGCACCATGTCTACCCGGCTTTTAAATACCTCCAGGGATGGGGACTCAGCCACTTCCCTGGGCAGCCTGTCCCAATGCTTGACTACCCTTTCGGTGAAGAATTTTTTCCTAATATCCAACCTAAACCTCCCCTGGTGCAGCTTGAGGCCGTTTCCTCTCGTCCTATCACTTGTTACTTGGGAGAAAAGACCGACCTCCACCTCACTACAGCCTCCTTTCAGGGAGTTGTAGAGAGCAATAAGGTCTCCCCTCAGCCTCCTCTTCTCCAGACTAAACAACCCCAGCTTCCTCAGGCTTGTGTTCTAGACAATCTTGGCTGGCTAGGCTCAGCCTGCACACCACGTGGCTAGGGTAGAAGATGGAGGTGAGAAAGGCCATAACTGCTCTCATTTCCAGAGCTCTGCAACAGAGTATTTGAAATGCTGGGCAGTTTATATCACTCGCAAAAAAATTTTAGATGTATATAGAATATGTGAAGGCACAAATTCAATGGTGAACTGGTTTTGGTAAAACTGAAGCCAGAAGCAGCTGGTCCAGCTCTTACACTGACTCTTAAAGGAAAAGATCTCCTGCCGCTGTACTCAGAAGAACGCAATTTAAATCACCTTCAAGCCTCTGAACATAAGCTTCAAAATCCTCCTCTCTTTTATTCTCCTGGGAACCCTGCACTGTTCCATAAGTGCCATTAGACTTTCTTCTGTCTTTCTTTTAACTAAGACTTTCTCTGATCTTTTTACTGCTTTGCAACATCACTCTCGTTCCAAATTTCTCTAACTTCGTTTTTCAAGCGAGCAGAGGGCAGAAGACAGAATTCTGAATGTGGTCTACATCATGTTTTGTTAATGTTTCTTTTTTTAATAAGGATAATAAAGAATGAATACACAAAAAGCGATGGTCTATCAACTCAGCTATAGCCCTCAGGAACAATGCAAACAATAGAGTCCGCAATAGCTTAACACTTCCGCTGCTTACATCAGTTTTGGCACAGTCCTGGGGATTCAGCTGAGCTGCTTTTCAGCTGCACTAGGGAAAAATGAAGGGAGAATTTGAGTCAAAGTGCACAGGAAAGGGAAATGATGGAGTTGATTTCCTATTACCTCCCACTGCGTGTTTCTTATTTACACTAAGGTGCCCTCCATGACGAGTTTGGCCTCATCAACACCAACATAAATCTAAAGTCTCTACACAGAAGTCCATAGAGTTATTTTGGCTTTTTACCTGTGGGAGAGAAGGACTTGGGCCAGGACATACAAAACAATACTAAGCAGTGGTCACGACAGAGATGTAAGGGCACTGGAGAATGAGATCCAACAAGCCAGCATAAGCAAACTAATGGTGCTGCATCCCTTACCTATTTCTAAAAATTTTCCCAGCGTAGCTCAAAAACTCAAGCAAACAAATGCACAAAGCTATGCATAACTACGCTCAATACAACAAAAAGATGGGAACCTGTAAGAGTTTATATAGCATGGAGGTTGAATTTATTTGCAGAGAGCCTGAAAACTCAATCAATACTTCAAATGACAGACAAGACAAAACCATCTGTTCCAAAATGACTCAACAATACATAAATACACGTAATAATAAGAATAAAACAAGCTCTAAATCCTAAAATTGATGTGGAGAGCTCTGCAAGATATGGGTAAGGCTGATGAGCTGCTTCTCCCATCACCGTTTCGCTATACTTCAATGTATACTTCAATGCTCACTTCAATTGCTCTTCAATGCAATGCATACTGCAATACTTTTGCCCGCTTCTGCAACTGAGTCTTATAGCAACAGCTTCTAGGTTCATATGACTGAGAATCTCTGCATTGACTTAGGAAAATGCAGAAAAGACAAGACAAGAGGGTTTCTATTGCTTACAAGGCAAAAATGAGGGTCCAGTAAAAATCCTCCCCAGGGCATTGTTTTCAGAAATCTCATTATAGGTTAGGCAACCTATTTGTTTTCACAGGACTGATTTATAATGCGTGAAGGCTTGGTTTTGACAGCACTACAGAGCTACACTTCAATTTGCTCAAGGTCACACACGAGATCTGAGGTGAATTTATGAAGGAACTTTTGCCTCCACCACCAGCTAGGCTCAGGAAAGCAACCCCACCACTACCTTGCTAAACAAACTCAGCACAGAAATGCCTAGCTATGCCAAAGACCCCATGCTACACAAGCTTTGCAGTGTGCAGAAGAAGATTCACCAAGAAGACAAGGAACAGCTTTCTTCACCGCCTTCCCCTCAGAAACACCCACATGGAGTGTGCTCTGCATCTCCTGCACTTCTTTCATAGCAGCATTCAATTTTAGTGGATTTTTTTAAAACCGGGGAGGATATATACCAACCCTGGATGAAATATCGGACATTTTCACAGCATCATGTTTTTTTTGTCTTAATACAGCTTGACTTAATCCCCTCCAAAGATTTCCCGTTGCCTACAGCACGTCTTGGCTGCCTACTTGAGGAGGAAGCACTGCGAAGGGGGCTTGGCGCCATGCAGGACAGGGCGCTCGTGCCCAAGAGCTGCACTCTCGGCAAACGCCACCGACCTCAGGGCCATTCCCACAGTTCACCCCTCTGTAACAACCCAATCTACTCATTATCAGATTTCTCATAATCCTCCTTCTCCCCACACCATCAAACCCTATGTGCTGTCCTGGGCAGAGATGTCCTCCACTACCACCTCTGAGGGTGGAGAGAGTCCTCCTTCCCCTCATAGGGAGTACTGGGGAACTGGTCCCCATTCTTGCTTTCCACCTTTCCTGAGCTGCCTTTTGTTTTTCTGTATACTCTTGAACATTGTGCTAATATCTGAAAACTTTGTTTGATCAAAGGAGTGGTGTTGAAACCCATCGTGTCCCCTTTTCCTCACACAGCTGACAGCAACACCTCGCTGAGGGACGCACAGGGTGCAGGAGAAGATTCACTGTAGTTACGACAGGCTGCGAAAAAAAAACACTCAAAAACCTGCCACATTCAGCATATTTCCACATTTTGTGAAGCAAACACTCAGGAGAATGACACGGAGCCGCTTGAATTGAAACAGCCCAAACGTAATTCTTCTCATGCTACGTCCTAAACTGGACTTTCAGCCCGTTTTCCTACACAAACACCTCTCTCCGAGGCGGGCGCGGAGCCCGCGCCTCAGCGGCCGCCCGCCCACGGGCCGGAGGGCGGGAAGCCGCACGGCATCTCGGGACTTGTAGTTCCCCGTCCAGCGCAACATGGCGGCGCCGCGGGTTCTGGCGGCTCTCGGTGCCGCGCTGCTCCTTGCCGCGGGCATCCAGGCCAGCAAGTACTCTCGGGAGGCCAACGAGGGCTTGGCGGCCGCCGGCACCAAGCGGCGGGAGACCGGGGAGTTCCGGGTGGTGAAGCTGAACCAGGTCTGGGAGAAGGCGCAGCGGGTGAGTGCGGCGGCGCCGGAGGAGCGGGGACGATGGCGGAGCTCCGAGGGTGTGCTCTGGCAGAGCTCTGAGGGGGACCCAGGGTCGGGCTTGACTCATTCCCCGTCAGCCGCCTCAGGAGATGGCGTGCGGCGGGAGAAGCGGCGCGGGCGTCGGTTGGAGCGGGGGACTCGTGTGTGAGGAGAAACCGAGGCTGTGGGGCCCGGCGTCGCCCCGACAGGCCCCGGCTTGGCGTTGGGCCTCTGGGCTGCGGTGGCTTTTGTTTGGTTTTCAGGCCTGGCTGCCCCTGACGGGCAGCTCAGAGCAGGACCCACACAGCCCCGCTCCCTGAGGGCTGACCCAGGCGGGTGGGAACAGCGGTGCTGTGTAAGGTCTTGTCTCAGGAGGTATCTCCTTCCCCTTTCCTGCCATATGTATCTGTGTCATGGGAAGCATTGATCTTCCCATGTTTTAAGTCCAGCAGTTAAACCACATGCCCAGGAAGTGGAAGAGAGTGTGAAGTCCCTCTGGTACCATGGAGGATCCGAGAATGGCTTCTGCACTCCTGGTTGAATGCATTAGCCCTTTTGGTAAGGAAGATGATGCTCTCATCTGTCTGAAGGCAGTAGCCTTAGTTCCTACTTTGCACAGGACAGGAGCTCACTGCACAGGAGAGTAAGAAACCCTCCACCTTGTTGGTTATGTCACCTTCATTTATAGCAAGTGATGTAGTCACATGCAGGAGAACCAGCAAATGGGTATCGCCATTCCCAGATGAGAGCCTTAATTTTGACAGCGATACTTGACTTTCACTCACTCTGAGCTAAATAAATATTTAATTAAAGTGAAAATACAGTAAAAATATTTAATTACAGTGGAAATATTTAGTTACAGCCTAACAGAACAGCTCCAACAGGAGGGGAGGAGCACACCGCACACCCATATTCATCCCCTGAATATTGTGGAGCATGGAAGTTAGGGTCATGGCTGGTAAAGGTTCACTTCCTTCAGGCAAAGGAATAGAGCTAATATTAATTCTGGATTTCCTGCATCTTGGATAGATGTTCATCTGCCTGAGCTATTGAATTAGAGGCAACACATCCTTGGGTTTAGTCAAAAGATAGAACCCCTGCCATAATGCTGCCTCCCAGCGTGCCAAAAGAAGACATCAAAAATAACTTTCCCTCAATGGAAGAAGGATGGGATGGGGGATAGGTCACTGTGTGATAATGAAACTCCAGCTGTGAACTGACAGCTGAAGAAGAAACATACATGGAGACCCGAAATAAACTATAATGATAGTATTGTCAGTTTCTTCTTATTTTTCCAATTACAGTCTTTTTTCATTTTCATACCTGGATCTTCTGGAATTCAGATTTGAGATGCTTTACATTACCTATGTTAAGATACTAAAATGTAAAATGAAGTTAACTCTGTCAGAGTAAAGAACTAAGCTTTAGTAAATTCTATATGTGTGAGCCAGTTTTTAGACAGGGAGCACCTACTTGAACTAAATTTGCCACCATCTAAATTTCACTTTTGAGTACAACTGACACCCAGCCTGTCTCTTAGAAAGTGATTTTTCAGTATGTCTGGGCAAGGTCTGAAATAAGAAGAAAACTCTGCCTGTGTGTTAGACCTGCTTTGAAATATTTGTGTGTGCCAATGCTGAACTCTATTTCCTTCATTTTGGTAGTGGTGAAGATAGTACTGAAAATAAGGAACTCCTTTGTTTTGACATAAAAGATGGATATGGCAATTCAACATTGCAACACACAGCTGGATGGGCAGTCCTTCAGAAACCCCCAAAACATTACTTAATGGGAACGAGGAGCTGGCAAGCCAGAATTCCTTCCTGTTTCCCTGAGGGAGGGAGCGTTTGATGGTTCTCTAGCATCTCTGTTCATAGGTATATGTCTTATATAAAAACTTTAAAAAGTTATTTTAATCCAAGAGTTCTTCTTAGTCAGACCCTAATTCTATAGTTATTTGAAGCAATGACAAATACTGTGTAGGTTTCACAAGGTGCGTGGTTTGGCCTGCTAGTCTCTAACAATCCGCGGTGTGGTGGTTGTGGCCATTGGTGTAGTTCTGGCATCGCTTGTGACCGGGGCTTCCTGGCCATCCCAAAGCAGCAGTGGGCTCCAGAATCTAGGGCATGTTACACCTAAAAAAATTGTATTAAAGAACCCTTTCCTCTCAGAAGCAAAGGTGTAGGTACTGATATTGCAGGTCATGATTTTAGCCAGGCAAACAGCAAACGACTTAATTGTTGTAATGTTTCACAGATTTCTAGCGCTCCTTCCCAGAATTGCCAGATACCCATCTTGGATGTTAATGTCCAGGCAGCATAAGGAATGAGCATAAGGAACTGGGTGCTTTGTTATTTAATCATTAAACTTAGCTTTTCACCTCTGCTTCTAGTTAGTTATTCCAACATACGACTGATGTTAGTAAAGTGATGTGGAGTCTTACCTTTTGACATTTTTTTACCTGGTGGCATTCAGGGTCCTACATAATATGATCTTGAAGGAAGCAGTTCTTGAACTATATACTTTAAATTAGCCTATGTATTCACTTTTGTGTTATATAAATGGGACAGGCAAGGGGCTTCCAACAGGTTTCAAAGGATTTATAATGTTTAAAAGGACAGTTGCTTGAGTTTCATACTAAATTATAATGAGAATCAGAAAAATATCCATAGAATTGGGAGAAATTTTCTTTTTTTTCCCTTAAGGAACAATGGGCTTAAGGTAGTTCCTTAGTTTTTATTAAGAGTTTTAAATGTTTGATTGATGATGGTATGTCTCCAAAGTTTATGTTTAGAAGTTCTGATATTCTTTTCTGGAACTTCTAGAAAACACAAAACTGTATGTTTATGAGATTGCACTAACTGCAGAGAGTATCTAACATAAACTGCATTGTGCAATCTTTTATACAGTAGTGTGTCTCTGATGATAAAGTCATACATTTAAAAGGTTGTATTTTCCTACTTTTGCAGTACTTAGGAGTGGAATTAATTATTATCTAAGTTACTGCTGGTGATTTTTTTCCTGGATTTGCTCAGCCTAACTACATATTAAGTCCACGCTACTTGAATGCTGGCATTAGAATACCGGACTACTGAGGTGATTGATCATTTCCTTCACAATTTATAGCAAACTTTTCTCTCAGTCTTCCTCCTGAAGCATCAGGGCACAATTCTGGCTGAGCAACACATTGGTACTTGGTGCCACTGCAGCAAAGATACTCTGGCTATCCAGGTCATCCTGCTCCAGAAAAGCAAATAAGTACATGGTTAAGGTTTTGTGACTTTAGCACATACTAAAAATCATAAATAAAGTGGTTCCTTCTAAGTGCTTAGCTTTTATCAAGCAGTTCCTCAAAAGCAGATGGTAAAGAAGACAAAAGGGATGCTCCTTTGCTTTAGTATTAGAGGGATTGGAAGTTTTAATGTGTTCTATAAATTTTATGTTTACCTGTGATTCTAACTACTCTAGATTTTAGTAAATTATTCCAGTAAGCCAAGTGCAAGATACAGGGGAAAAAACTTAGTTTAAAAATTAAAATAATTATATGCAGAAGCACAAGACTAATTAATAGGACAGCCTATGCTGAAAGCAGAAACAATAATGTGCATAGGTTCCTGAATTCCTGTCAGTAGGAATTTAGTGCATTAGCTCAAAATAATGACATTTTTCCTAGTTATTTTCAAACAACCTGCTGGCACTCGAATGGCTGAATCTTTTCAGTATCATTCTGATGTTTAAAAATAATAGCAGTTCTGAGTCTGTGTTTATTAAACATACTTCTTCCTCACTGAAAATGAGAATTTTTATAATCTGTAATGTGATTTTAATGACAAAAAAAAACCTCCAGTAAATGAGCTTGTCCTAGGACAGATGAACCCAGGTGGTTCAGAGCTGGATCTGAGCTCCCAGGAGCTGGCTGCTCAGTGGTCGGAGGTAGAAGGACTCAGACAGCTCAGGCAGAACTGTATTGGAAGTCACACTGCTCATGTTTTTTGATCTCCTCTCTTCTCTGGGCTTTTTCTTACCTCACCTTCTTGTTACTAACATGCATGCACATACACACAAAAGAAGTTCTGAAGCATTAATATGATTTGTTACATTTCTTTGTTTTAAACTGCATAATTGAAGTGTTTGAAATCTGGAAGTTGAGAAGTTCAGGCTCAGCTTACAGCAGTGCTGCTTAGCCAACTGCATATTAGTCATTGTCTCTGTTCCTGTTTTCTCTGTTTCACAAAATTTCAAGCTGACCTATCATTCATTTACATCTTTTTTTTTTTTTTTCATAGCTTCAGCCTCAATATCATATCTTTTTGTTCTGTTATGTGGGACAGGAATACCTCTAGGTTTTGTATGTTTTTAATGCACATAAACCATGTTAAGAAGTGATCTTAGAAAATTTTGCACTTTGATCATAGTAAAAATTGCTGATGAAGTGGTTCTTTGACCTGCAAGGCCATCCTCAGTTTCCTGGTAGTCTACAAAACCATACTGACAAATAAAATTTACCAACTCACTATAACTATATGGTTAGAAGGTGGTCCACAAGAAAGCACATGTGGTGGCAATGGCATGTTGTTTGAGAAATTTAGTCATTACTGCCTTTTGTGAATTAGTGAAACTGAATTGGTTTAATAATTTTTTTTTTTTTTTACATTCTTTGTTATTAGTACTGGACATTTTTAAGGTAGAATCATTTTTAGAAGGCAGTCCTGTTAAAAGTGGGGGAAAAAACACATTTAAATATTACTTGAAGGAACACCAAAGAAAGACACAAATTTTTAACCCTTACGTAATTTCACTGTTGTCCAAGTAGCTGAAGAGCTGAGAGAGAAGGCTACGTGGTCACTGTCTTTTAATACCAGTATGCTGGGGGCATAGTCATGTTCATAGGCAAGAGATGTTATGTATGCAGTGGCTTATACCTTAAGGCTCTTAAATGCAGATGGATACATAGCATTAAAGTAAAAGAAAAAAATGCTGTGCTATACTGGCTATGCATCTATACTGGCTTCTGAGGTAACACTGCAGCAAGAGATGACTCCACATAACTGAATACAAACCTTTCTCTGTTCCCGTTAGCTTCATCTCTCTGCTGTGAAACTGGCAGAGTTGCACAGTGATCTAAAAATACAAGAAAAGGATGAGCTAAGCTGGAAAAAACTGAAGGCTGAAGGGCTAGATGAAGATGGAGAGAAAGAAGCCAAACTCAGACGCAACTTAAATGGTAAGGTATATCTTTGCAGGAGGAGTTTAAACTTTGCATCAGACACGTTAGACACCTGTGCTTGTGTTAGAACCATTAAATAACAGGTTGTCTTTCCAGACACTGAGCACACACGAGTTCTTTGGAGGTAAGTAGGGAGCTGCGGGAGGCTAACAGATTCCTTTGCTCCTGATGTTTTCAGAAGAGGTCATTAAACCTGGGACCTCTGTGTCTTAAAGTGTTAGCTTTTCCACTGTGAGCTGCAAAATCCAGCTCTGCAATTCAAGGATGTAGCCAATCTCTCGTCTTCCATACATCCATAGTTGGTTCTAATGTTTCTGTATCTTCTATTCCCTTGCAGTCATTATGACTAAATATGGGATGAATGGAAAGAAGGACTCTCAACTAGTTGATACCAACTACATTAAAGACGGTACAGAAAGTGATACACTAGATGATCCAAGACTGGAAAAATTATGGAGCAAGGTGAGTAACGTTTCCAGGAACTGGAGTGTAGGAAATCAGTATCTCTTCACTGAACTATTGTCTGTCTCTTCTGAGAGCCCCCAGACTTGGAATTAAATAGCTTTACTACTCTGCTTTTAAGTACAGGCCAAGCTGCTGTGCTCTGTAGCTCACATCTTTGTGCCCTGAGGGCATCCCACCTGCATCTAGGTCACCAGGTTTGGCAGGTTCTCTGCTGCATCAGTGTGCCTGGAGGATAATGGAGGACAAACAGAGTTTTTCATCAAATTTCACTGAACTCATGATTTCCCTTTGTGTGACTATTACACTGTGTGGTAGTATACCTGTGGTGTTTTTCCTGTTTTTCTTATTGTTATTTCTGGGCTTTTTTAAAAAGATGCATTTAAAATAGGACCGTTTCATAGACTGTTTAAAAGTGAAACGTATAGTGGGGTGTGTTAAATAAGGACTTTTCCAACCTGGTATTCAAGTGAAAATTTCCAGGATTTGCATTAATGCATAAAAAATAGAAAGTGTACTGTCAGTCTGGGCAGTTAAAACTGGCGAATTCATAATCTTAAAAAAATAAATAATTCATGTTTTAAGAAACAAGTAGTCAAGTAAAGCAAAGAATACTTACATCAGTCTAGTGCAGTGGTAGTAAAGCAGAGAAAAAGATTTGCTGGGTTTTAAAATGTTACTGTAACTAGATACAGCTCTGGCAAGGGATATGACGTCATGTGCTTTGGGGAACAGTAAAGTGCATTGGATAGAAATATTCCCTAAGCAAAAAAAGGGTTGGGGCTGAATAGGTATCAAAAACATTCACTTTTGATCATGCATGGCAGCAAATAAGTCACCAGAATTGTGGGTAGTGCTCCAGCTGTCTGACCAGTGCTTCCCTAATTGCTAAAAAGTAGTCCAGCGAGGAACAAATCACTGCAGAGCAAATGCACAGCAGTGATAAAACCTTCACTTGCCAGTAGAGTAAGATTAAGTAAAGACTGTGCTTAATATCAGGCTGCATCCCTCATGTAAACAGTCCCCTTACAGTTGCATATGGAGCTCCGTGGCCCTTATTTCTGTATTAAATTATTTCCCATGGAATAGAAATGACAGACACTTTTCACGGGGTAGTCCATAGCAAGTCTAGCTTTTTAAGTCTGAAGCAAATTTCCTTTTGACATGATTAGGCACCGTATCCATCAACGTCTAAATCCTGACCTCACACTAATATAAAGGGATTTAAAACAAAAGATCTTAAGGACAAGCTGGACTTAATAATTTTCTAAAGGTGGTGGGAAGTTTAGGCAGTTGAGTACACTTAAAAGCGCTTGGCCTGGAAAGCATAATAACCTCATGTTTCTTTCAGGCCAAGACCTCTGGGAAGTTCTCTGATGAGGAGCTGGATAAGCTTTGGCGAGAATTTAAGCATCACAAAGAAAAGATTCATGAATACAATATTCTGCTGGAGACCGTGAGCAGAACAGAAGGTGCCTGAACATTTCTCTGATGTTTCGAGATCAGTACAACTCTCTTCTCTGCCCATTGCCTCCATTGTTTCCAAATTTCTTTGAAACTCCTGAAGTCTGACATTTCTGTCAGAACTGCCTGCAGATGCTGACATTTCCAGATACTTGCTGGGTTTAGTTCTGCATTAGCTGCCAAAAATCTTGCAAGCTAATGAAAATGTTGCCATTTCAGTTTTCTGATTCTGCCTGCATTTCAAGCAGGGAGGATACCATCAGATTAGCAATGATGGCCATAGTAGTTTACTGGAAATTATGCATCAAGCGTAGATCCAGTGCTGCAAAATGTGGTCATAAAGTCTGCAGAACATGCATGTTTTATCTCACCAGCTGGGAGCCCAAGAGGATATACTTGAATATTTTAGGCACTGAGCCTGAGGTGTATTAAAGCACTGAGGATCTGAAACCAGCTTGCTGTACTAATCCTAGCTAAAATTTTGTTAGACCCAAAGTATTCTAAAGCTTATAGGCAGTTTGATGCTTGCTTTGCAGAGTCCAAGCTGGAACCTGCTAGAAGTCATTTCAGCATCAGATGTCCTGATTGGTTCATGAAACGCCCAGGGAAGAGGGCACAGAACTCATCAGTCATCCCTATCCCATTTCCTTGGGATATTGCTAACCTAGGAAAATAAGAACATTTGCTAGAACTAGAATCTTGGCTGGTGGCCAGTAGGAGTTAAAAGGCATTTCTGTAATATCACCCTTCAGAGCAGTGAGCGGCATTGATCTTAATATTGATCCACAGAAGGAATTACTGCTTCTTAGAGTGTGGTGTTGATGCTTTATTTACACTCAGCTCAAATGCTGGGAACTTATCATCTCTTATTCACCTCAGATTTGGGGGATTTCTGGAGCTTTTGACCTATCAGGATTTGACCCACAATCAGTAACACTTTTCTTGTTCAACAGATATCCACAAAAATGTTATCAACCCATCTGAAGAGAACCTGGTGAAAGAGGAAATCTTGCACAACAAACACAGAGAGCTCAAAGACAAGCTAAGAAGCATCAATCAGGGGTTTGAGCGTTTGCGTAAAGTCAGTCACCAGGGATATGACACAACCAGTGGTATGATACAGTGCGTTTTATGCTTATTTGGGATCAATTTCATTTAAAAAAAAATAAAAATCGGTGGGCAAGTAATAAGATATAGTCACAGTATCACAGTACATGGTGTGACCACAATGGGCTGAAGAGGTACAGCCAGCCTGTTCTATTTAGAAGCCAACACTAAAAGCCTAATGAAAGGATAGTGACAATCTGTAACGAGGATAGTTCTGTCTTCCATGCCCTTATGAGAAGGGATATTATGCCTTCAGCCGCAGGAGGGCAGGTAAATGAGACAATATGCAGGGCAAGTAACACCATTATTCAGTTCCTGTGGCGGGGTTGCTTTTTAAAAAATACTGGCTACACCAATGCTATAGTTTTAAGTACTTGCGGTTTTCTTCCTTTTCATCTAAATAGATCTATTAGTAATGCAGTGCTTCATATATCTATGTGTATGTATGTGGGAAAGCATGCTCATCTTGCATAGAAGCTGGACATAAAACCATTGTGTCCAGATTTTCATTTAGTGGTATGTGTTTGTTTAGAATTTGAAGAACCAAGAGTGATTGATTTGTGGGACATGGCCAAATCAGCCAATTTCACTGAGAAAGAACTTGAATCTTTTCGGGTAAGTAGAATTCCAATTAGATCTTTATGGAAAGATATTTTCCCACATGAAGAAACACTCAGTGTTACTCTGAGTGCAGCCACTTCTATATTGCTCTTCAGACACCGTAAGAGAGAGTCATGCTTCTTTCTTAATATTTCAAATATATAAACATGTAGGTAACTAGTCATATGCATGGTTCTGTTATAATCAGCAAAATTAAAATTCTGAATCCTGTGAAAGCAAGTGCTGCGTATTTTAAATCTTTGAAAGATCAGGCCCTGCTTGCTTGTTTCCAATGCACTGTATTTCCCTCTCTGACCCAATGTCTTAATGTAATTATTTCTTTGGGAAGCCGTGTACTCTGTATACCCAGCTATTTCCCTCTCATGCCCACCTCTTGCACTGCTAACTTCCCATGTTGGAGCTGTGTTGAACTGACCGAAAAGTATCATGATAAAGACCGCTTTTTAAGGAAATACAGAAATTAATTCCTGTGGGGTTCATACTGGTTTTATTTAATTCAAATTGCATTGATAAAATGTTGGGGTTTTGGCAAGAAAAGAGAGAGGGAGCCTTGGAAAGAAAATCCTGTGAAGCTGTGTGTATTTGTTGTCTTAGGAGGAGCTGAAGCACTTTGAAGCAAAAATTGAAAAACACCATCATTATCAGAAACAATTAGAGATTTCACACCAGAAACTGAAACATGTAGAAGGAACTGGAGATAAGGATCATCTGAACAGAAACAAAGAGAAATATGCTATGCTGGAAGAAAAGACAAAAGAACTAGGATACAAGGTCTGTATAAATCCATTTTACATATGTGTTGAAAGTTTAACTTAGTACTAGAGGGTACATAGATCATCCAGCGCTGATTTTTCATGTAATTTGAATGACTTCCAGAGGGGGATTTTAAGGCACACCTGTGCTCCATGTTTAGTACAGGATACGCGTAACTGTTTTTTATAGACCTAATTCTAAAATGCCTGAAATACCTCTGGTTTCTGGTCTTTCTGTTGTCACATATAGTGATAGCAAAACCTGAATATATGGTATTGATAATTCATTGTCTTGCTAAAATTTGTTTGATATGTTTTGTTTTCCCGCTAGGTAAAGAAGCACTTGCAAGACTTATCCAGCAGAATCTCTCAAGGTCTTCAACACAATGAATTATAAAATCTGTTCTCCTTCATGGGATCAATCTATTAACACAAAACAGATAATGTGTTTTTTGAACAGGATTTACCAGGGAGTCATTCTGAACTAGTAAGGATTGAACAGGGTTGTCCTGTAAGAAGTTTTTTTTTTTTTGGTCCACTTAATTGCCAGTTTTATATTTGCACTATCAAATTAAATGTTTAGATTATATATTTAAGTTCCATATCTTGGATCACGTGAATCTTACATCTGAATCAAGTAACAGCCTTTGAAATAAGCAGTCGTGTCAAAAGGAAAAACATGTGAACTCTCAGAGGATTCCTGCTAGTAAAAAAAAAAACACTAGTCTGATAGTCAGGAAAGGTATTCTGGTCAATGAAAGCAAACACTGAGGTACAGGAAGTTAAAACAGAGGCCAGAAAGTCTTTTATTTCATTGCCTGGCCTAATACGTTTCTGACAGAAGGTAAAGAAAATATTTCTACTGACTTTGAGCAGTGGCTCAGAACTGCACTGTATATGAATGTTTCATGTGAGAGGGGGAGGAAGAGTAAGGAGGGAACAAGTACTGAGGTCAAGTCACACAAATTAGTTATAGACTAACACATCTGAAGTTATTCAATGTATGTGTACCTATCTTGTTCATGGTTGCTTGGCTTTGTTACATTTAGTCATTAAAAAAATCAAAACAAGATACTGGTGAAGCCTTTTTTTTTTCTTCCCTCATTTAGTGGGAAGTAACCAGACCCTTTTTTTGAGCATGTTGTTTATTCCTTTAAACTAAAGTTCACTCACACGTTAGTTTCGGGGTAGTTTTGTAACGCACGAATGTGTCCCTAAGTTCTGAATAAGCAGAAGGCTCTCTAAAGCAGCTTCTCTCTCTCAGCACGTGTTCCAGTACAATCTCCAGTAAAGATTATTATGACTTTCCCTTTTGAGACCAGATTTTTATGTTGTGCATCAGAACTTTGGCAAACATTAGCCATCTGGGTTAAAATTTTCTATAACAGTAATGAAACACTCCTTTCTTTCTAAGGAGTGTTTCACATCAAACTCTTCCAGAAACAAGGTTAAGGCAAAGGTCTAGTGTAGGTAAATCATTACAGCTGCTTGGTTGGGAATCTCTGTCACTCACAGATTGCAGCACTGTACTGTGCTGCATGAGCAGGCTGTCCTCGAGCCTCGCTTGCCATACCTGTTCCATGAGAAATATTGAAGAGATCCATTCAGAGTCAGCCACTCTGTGTATAATTTATCCAGTACCTGAGTCCGTGGTGGGTTAAAAGTGGTATGACTCTGTACATGAAGACTATTTCATAATGTGCAAGTGATCTGAACCAAAATTGTGGTAGCAGACTTACTTTGAGATTCTGAATATCTTTGCGGCAGTAAGCTTTTTTTTTTTTTTACATTTTATTTTAATGTAAGCTAACAGTTATTTATATTCCAGAGAATCGGTCCATCATGAGAAACAGAGGCCCCCATTAATATTAGCAGTCATCTCAGCGATGGTTCTGTTCACGTAGTTTATGGCGTACGTCCCCTTTGGTTGGTAAGCTAAAAAAAGTAAACCCAAAAACAGCTAAAACCCATTTCTGAGAAGAAAACTGTGTTTTTTCCTGGATGCTACACACCATTTCTGCCCCAGACTGTCACTTTAAGGGCTGTTCAGCCTTCCTCAACACAGCAGTGGCTGTGTCTTACAGGTTTATCTTCATCATTGTTTTTTTCAAGGTGAATGCACAACAAGTGTATTCTATACAGCATGTGGAAGGTGCAGACTTCACTATGATGTCCTTCATGTTTCCCTTTGGCAGAGCAAGAAGTAAATCCGTGTACCACAGGTCACTTTGGTGTTCTGTGGCTGCAGCCTCGTTTTGTAACGTGGATGCGGAGAGGCCCGCACCACTGGCTCCCGGGTGAAGAATCTGAACACTTGCACGCGGTACATCAGCAGAGGAAAGGAACTGAGCAAAGCACTCCGATCGCAGCAGTCCTGGCTGGGTGGCACAAGAATGGAAAAGCTTTTACTGAGCACGTTCAGATACTACTGCGAGGGGAGCTCTGCTGCGCAAGGGAAAGCGACACGAGGATCTCAGCCTGCAATGAAGGTGGGCAGAGTAGCTGCGTGCTCCACAGAAAGATGGGGTTCGGGTGTGTACCCAGAACATCTGAAGAATTTTGGGATAGCGCGGGGGGGCTGGATTCACAGAACACATACCCAGGGTCAGATCAGCAGTGGTAACGGTGGTCTCCACGCACAGAGCTGCTTCAGCGCAGGCTGTGAAGCGGGGTGGTGGCTGTGCCGTGCGGTGGTGGCTGTGCCGTGCGGTGGTGGCTCTGCTGTGCGGTGGTGGCTCTGCCGTGTCTTTACCCACCACGCCATGACAGTAATCAGGCTCGAAGGCCAGGTGGGCTCCAGCAGAGAGAACACTGGGCAAGCGCTTCAAAATACAGGAGGCTGACAAAATATTTACATGCCACAGTAATTTCAAATTAGGAACGAGTCAGATCATCAGTGGCGAAGGGTGGAGACTGGGCTCAGCACAGTCACCTCACTTCAGTTATTTAACATCGCTGTTAATGAGGCGTTGGGCCCAAAGATTGTTCCCACAAACCTACTGGAGAAAAAATATTAAACAGCAGTGGTTGCTGCTCCTGAGTCCAACTCCCCCTGAAATAAGTCTGTAGCTGAGTGAGAGTCTGCAGCAGCACAGGGAAGACATTAGGAATCGTCTCCATTCCTGTCAAGGCTTTTTGGGGCTTTCCCTGCTTTTTGAGGCCTGCAGACAGTGCAGAGGCTAGCGAGTTGTAAAGGCTGAATCCACTCTTGTTTCCATAGTCTGCGCCTCGCACACATCCATATATGTACAAGTCGGGTAATTATTGCAGTTTTTAAACCTCCAAAGACAATTAATGTGGCCAAAGTAACAAAAGTGGGTAGCCTTTGAGACATTAAAGATTAAAAAATAGCTTGAGTCACCACTCTTGCATTTCTGTAAATAGCAACAAAAATTCAAAGCCAAGACAAAAGGTGTAAATGAAATATGCCTACAGTCCTGTGCCTACTGAAAGGTCAATAATGGGGTTCATAGGTGAGAGTGCCTGCAAGAGACCTCTGAGTAGGAAAGAACGAACAGCTTTTAACAGTGGTTGAACCTTCTCTTCCTTAACTGGTATTTTATCTGATCCTTTTGTAATTATTCAAATTACCAAGTTTTTCAAACCACTCTGAGAAACAATTTGAAATACAAAAGTGGGAGCAGAAGAAGGAGGAAAGAACTGCATTTCTTAGGGGGGAAAAAAAAAGATCAGAATATTTTATATTTTATACAGTCTGTCAAATTCTGCCCTGAAAAAGAACCTGAATTTAAATAAACGTCAGTGATTTCACATAGGACAGACTTTATTTATTAAACAGGTGGGGGGTGGAAATGAGAGGGAAAAAATACACAAGGCATTAAATACAACAAAAATAACTAAGTCTTTCTTAAAATAAACGCCATGTCCTGCATGCTGGTTGAGTAGCTCAGATCGCATCATTCAACCAAGACAAATAAGGAGCAGCCACTACGGCAGAGGTATTGCTGTAACGATTTCCCCTCTCCCCTCCCAAGGGATTCTGATGCCTAATAGATCAGGCAATGGCCAGAGTATTTAAATTCCTCGAGTAGAGAGCCTTTACACCGTGTCAGCTGAGGTGCCATCTGATTTCCTCGGTAGGGCTCTCCTCCTTGCTGCGTGCCTGGCTCCAGCTGTGGGGCTCCCTCTGGCCAGGGTGATAGGGCCTTTGCACTGAAGGTGGCAGAGAAACCAGCCCGGCTTCGCGGAGGTGGCTGCCTCTGCAGCCGATCCGGGCTGAGCGGCTGGAAGGGCTTCAGGCCCTGGCTGGGGAGCAGCGGGCAGCTCCCCAGCGCCCAGCTCCAGGCATGAAGCGCAGCTGCGTGTGCGCTGCCTGGATCCCAGCATGCAGCCTTTGCAGCTCCGCTGAAGCGGGCATCTCGCCCCGCTGGCCCTGCAGGGAGCCGGCGGGGGCCCTAATGCATCGCCTTTTCAGTTCTGCCATTTATTCAATACGCGCCTTTAGGTGGATTGGTGCAGTTACACTCCATGAACGAATGCAGGGTGCCAGCCGGGATCCAGCGTGCCGCAGTGCCCAGAAACCAGAGCGCTGCACTGGGCGCCAGGCTGCCGAGAGCAGCTCCGCAGGCCCCAAACCAGGATCACGTGTCAAAAGCCCAAGTACAGCGTTCAGCTCAGGACTAAGGCAGCCAGAGGTAACGCATGGTTCACGTGCTCGGTTCACAACATAGTCATCATCCACAGACCTCCCCTGTCATCGTCTGGCACTGCTTCAGAGAGGCGTTTGGGTTTCAGGCTTGCTTGTTTAAAAAGGTGCCATTTCACGTACAAAAATTTACCAGCAAGCAGTACCCAGGCAGTTCTAAAATAATTTTTAAATCTAATTTTTCGTTCCATAGTATTTAATTAGAACGGAAGAAATACATTAAAAAGTCATGAAATATAAGTTAATAAGCAGAATAGACCATTGCTTTCAGTACAAACAGACCTGCCCTTGTAACAGAGAACAGGGCTCTCTGAAAGATGAAGACTGCATGTTCCATATACGCTATGTTACCTCACAAACAGCTTCTCAATACCAGCATCAACATTTCCAAATACAACACACAGGTAACGGGTGTTTCAGGCCATTCACATAGCACCTGGTGGGAAGCAGGTTGTTAATCTACAGAAAAAACCGACCGTACGGATTTCTTTTACTAGTATCCATAGTCATAAAATGGAAGCGTTCATAAAACCTGTCCACTTGCACCAAAATAAGTTTATAAACTCTTACCCACGGTAAATATTTCAAGTTGAGCCATATTTGGTACAGCGATGGTCGTAACCCAAATGCTTTTATCAGTAGCTCTTAATGCACTTACGTACATATCCAAATCTTCATGTGTATTATCCCACCACTCAACAGAAGAGCACTCGCCTCGATCAAAAAGGAAATAGCACATAGATATTAATACTTAACATGTGAACGCAAAAACAATGGATACATTAATATAGCACGTAGATATTTTGTTCCTTCATTGATGTGTTTATCAGAAAGCTGCACACATCCATTTTAATAAAACTAATCATTTTCAGTCTCAAAGGTTGCCTGTCAGGAATTGGTCTACTGTAACTTAAACCTGGTGATTTCTAGAGGGCAAGTGAGTGTTGAATCACTTTGAAATAAGCCTCTTAATAAAATAAAATGCTATTTAACGTTCTGCAGTTATAATTTTCCAGGCAACATACTTTAAAGAGGGAAGGGAGCTACACTATTTTAAGAAGAAACACACTGAGAACTTGAAACCTGCATATGAAACCCAGTAATTTGCAATGCTTGGCATCAGATCTGGGAGTCTAACCTCAAAATTCAAATCTCAGTTTCTAATTCAAGCCGACATCTGAACCAGAACCATTAACCAAACAGTCCTTCAATGGGGAAAGTGTCCATTCTCCAGCCTCAATTCAGATCCAAGTTCTGAGACTCCCGTTTACAAATCCAAATATGCCCAGTCACAGCATAGAGAGTCTTCATTCGTACCAGTTCCTGGGGCCGCTGCTGATCTAGTAGTTGCTCTATTTTGAAGAAATTTTTTGTTTTCAAGAAAACAAAAGGGGAGCGAGAAGAACACTGTGCAAAAAGCGACATCTCCAAAAGAAGAGACTTCCATAGCAAGAGCTTAGGAATCAGGGTTGCTGCTCATTTCAGTTCCACAGCAGCCTGCAGTCATTTTCTCCCAATTTTTTTGTAAGGAAGTTTTCGGGTTATACCTTGCTCCTAATCTGTACCAAACTGACACAGATACATGAAAAATACATTCCAACGGTCTGAACACCTTCCACGCAGGTAAATGCAGCCTGGAACACTTGAGTTATGCTTCTCCAAGCCCTTCTTCAAGCAGCTAATGACCACAATCTATATGGGACGTATATGTCTTAGACAATGTTTGCATTAGCCTCAGTTTGCTGGTGTCACTAAACCCCTACCGCTGAGCGATTGTTTCAGGTCTTGTGCAAAAATATGATTTTCCAGAGATATTCTCAGGAATTGTTTTTGTTCTCATTTTATTGCCATCTGTATGAAGAGCTATGCTAGAATTTTTGAAAGAAAAAACCAGCCAGTGTACCCAAATAGGGCAACCAGAAGCCCAAATCAAAGCACTGCTGCAGTACATATCTAGGATTACAGAAGAGCCAGGAGCGAGCATACTTAGCCACAAGCCTACGGTGAGAATAAACGTGAATTCTCTTTAGCTCCTTCAAACGAAGGAACAGAGCAGCTCACCCTGTTCTGCTTTCACCACTTACAGCTTTCCAGCGACACAGCGGAGACTGAGCGCGGGGTTAGGTAGTTCGGCGTTTTCACGTTGATGACCTTGCTGCTTGGCCACCAGGATTTGTTTTATCCGGTTGCTTCTGGCTCTTCCTACACTGCTCAGGGCAAGCACCGTGCTGATATACAGAGAGACAGGGGTCCCGTCACCGCCCAAACCGAAGACGTGGCCAGCTGCAGGCTGTAACTTGCACCTTGACAGTGCCCCAGCCAGGTGGACAGCAAGCAGAGGGTCTAAACACGTTCAGTGTTGTCAGTGTAAAGGAGGGCTTGGCCAGAGGCACACACGCTGGAAGGAGTACCTAGTGCCGGCAAATCTCAACAGCAGCCCGCCTGGGACTTCACGTCCCGCCGCCGCAGGAAATGCATTCTCACAGCTATCGCTGCTGGTCACCGGTTTCATGCGTTCACCGTAAAAGGCACAGAGATGGCAAAAAATTCCTCTAAGACCAGTTCCTGGGCTTTCAATGGACCCGAGCCATCTCTAGCAAATCTTCCAGCTATGGGAAATAACACTGCTATAGCTGAACACAGGATTAGGTGCACCTTCATGTCAAGTCAGGGTGCCCTCTGTGTCATAGCAGGGCCCAGCTCCCACCATCCCTCACCCAACGTACATATGAAGCTTTCATATACTTTCCACAAAAGAGAAAAACCAGACATGGGGGATAATTCCCTCCCAGGTCTAGACCGCATATACAGTACAAGCTTGAACCATTTGTGTGACTTGATGCAAGGACAAGGAGACAGAGGCTGTTGTATGTACAGCGTGACAGTCTGGCTCTTTAGAGTGGACACCGGCATTAACCATCCCACAGTTTCCACCCCGTTCCTGGCCGAGACGGTGGCAGCACACCTTCTGTTTGACTGAGGACACAACAGCAACCTCAGCCTGTTCCAGGAAACTCCACCTCCTTGCTACAACCACACTTTGTACAAGAAGCAGCGATCCAGCGGCACCCTCCAGCACTGACCCAAACACCACATTTTACAGACGCAAATACTCTCCTGCCACCCTGTCACTGCCCTTCTGTCACTACAGTAGCTGGCAAAGGACAACTGTTGCTTTCCAGCTCTCTGCTGACACCTACCTACTTCTCCATCAAACTCCCAATATTAATTTTTCCCGTGCTTCCCAGTTTGTGCCCAGTCCTGCTGACTGTTGGTGGTAAAAGGGCAGCGTGTTAGAGCAGCCAAAGGCAGGCGCGGGGTCCATCTGCCAGCTGTAGCAGACAGAGACGCCGACGTGTGATGAATCTGAGCAATTCATTACATAATAAAACTTTGGTACCCAAAGGCCAGATTCCCTTCCGAGCATGCAATCTGCTCTATTTTCTGTATGTGAACTATCCATAAATTGCCAGCTCAGCCCACAGATGGGTAAAATTTAACTTATACAATAGCAGATGCTAGAGCTTTTTTAATTTTTTTTTTTAGGGATTTCACAACAGTATAATCTACTGTAGAGACAAATTACTGTCATGCTAAATCTGCTTTCTGATCCCACCTCCCCACTGCAGATTCCTCCAATAAGTTGACGCTTATTATTTCAGTAAAATGGTGATGTTACATACGCCTCTGTGTACACAGTGGGATAATAAATCTGAATTATTTCTAGATGCTCTGATGCAGACAAATGTTTGAAAGCGAGTAAGTTTTAAAGTTAACTTTCACTTACCCTAAACTTTTTACTAAACTCAAAGTTTACTTGGCAGCTGCACTTTCCCAAACCTGCCCGCTGCCTTATAAAGCTATTTATTGTATCAGCTTGCAGGATGTGAATTGCCTGTATTTTCCTGTCACTTCTGTTCCAGCCTTTCAGAGAACAGCCCGCAGGAGAGCTGGGTTTGGTCTCTGATCATCGCCGCCCTAAGCCTCACGGTGAGGCTACCCTGAAGCCTGTCATCTTTCAGGGAAAGCATAAAACTGACCTCATCAGAACCCATCCAAATTTAAAAAAAAAAAAAAAAAAAAAGGCACTTTTCCCTAATTCTACTCACCTACGCTGAAAAGACACGATTACAGAGCTACTCCTTACAAATCCATTGAATAACTTCTAATTCTTCTATCCTTCCTCTGTTTTGTTTGTTCTTATTACTATATGATGTTAAATGAATGTTTCCTTTCAACCTAGACTGCAAAATAGTGTTTGTATGACTGGCCGAATGAGAGCTGAGCATCTTCCCAGATAAAAGGTGACATAGAAATATAACAGCACTTTCATGTGAAAAAAAGCATAATTTTAACTGAAATGAATGGCTCATAACCCATAAAATTCTGTGTCATCTTCCTGTGGTCATTTTAACAATAGTATGTGTGCTATCCCAGACAAACTAGAAAAGGTGCTTACCAAAGGCTGCATGTTTCAGCATCTCATAAAAAAATGTAATCACTCATAATTCAAATTCGAGTATAGTTTTCCAAGCTACAGTAATTAAAACTGTTTTGTTTATAGCAGAGAGGAAAACGAGGAATTTTTCCAAGCTATTTGCTAAAAACAAGTTTTGGGGCAGATTTTCACACACATTTAGATGCCTAAAGACCTACTGGCATTTTCCAGGATTAGGTGCCAGAGTGCTATTAAAACCCAGACAACTATTTGCACTGTTGGGCAATTAAATGCCTCCAAACTCCAGCCCTCCGTCCTGCAGCACATGGTAACTTGGGAGAACTTCCATCACCCAAATACTTGCATATAAAAATGTTCCATAACAGCTTATGAGCAACACCATAAAACCCACCGAAGTAGTAGTTACATTTGGCAGTAAGCTACTGAGTAGGACTATGAGAAAGACAGAGGTAGGTACCCAACACACTAATGGTTCTGCCCAAACGCCGCACTTGCTGGCAGCATGTTTTCTCAACACTGAGAGGACTTCTGCCATGTTGAAGTGCTTCAAGAACACCTTACAGAAGTATCAGCCACAGCACTTTGTTTTGTTCTCCTGGTAATTAAGTCCCCGTACTCCTGGTAAGGGCAGGAGGGGATCTGACTCTGGTAGAATGCTAAATTAAGAATAAGTAAAGCCTTTCTTTTTGCCAGCAGAAGTTACAAGTCACATTTATCTCCAAAAGCATGGCAGATCTTTTTTTGCAGAGTTCTGAATCTGGAACCATCCTATAGCAATCACAAACTGTATCTTAGATCACTTTTACGGACAAGTTTTACACAAGGCACGTGAATAAACCCCTAACTGTACATTAACAGCGGTACTAGAGGTAACCCATGGAAGCTACATGGCGAGGACAGGTCTGCTCATAGGATTATGGTTTGACTTCCATTTTCCCCAGTTTGCTACTGGAAGTTGAAGGCACATTATTTTATTTATTTAGGAAAAAGGTTTTCCATTTCTGTGAGCTCTTATTGTTCAAATGAGAAAACTTTGGTTCCTTCAACAGAAACTTCAAGCCTTTAACTTGACAGGGAGGCCTGCGAGGTACTACAAAAACAACAACCAACCAGTTTTTAACAGCTGCAACAGTAAGGTTTGGCTTCCTGCTTCAACATCCTAAACATAATATAGTGCACGAGAATATTAAGTGAATTTTAAAAATAAGTGAAAGTCTCTCTTCTATTTGCCTTATTCAACCGAAGTAAAAAAAGAGAAACAGAAGCCTAAAAAGTAAAATACTTCATTTGTGGAAAGCCTTATAGGATAATTATGTCGACATTAACAAAGGCTATAAGTACAAATTTGTATCCAGCCCTCTGGCTAATCCTAGCTGAAGTTACTATGGCGTACACAAATCCCTGTGCACAGAGAACCACGCGCATGCACAGTTTCACAGCCCTGCTCAACCTGAAAACCATATTTTTAAACTTGTGACTCCTCCTGTAAGGCCAGCAGCAACCTGATGACCTTTACTATTCTGTCAAATCTTCACCCATGCTGCAAGTCCAGGATTCAATGCAAGCAATTTTCAGCAACGTACAGAAAGGCAGCCTTTGTAGAGAACCTGGGTAATATATTTTCCTGGTAAACAGATTTTTATGATAGAAATATTGCATCTTCATTATATATCATGATGGAAAACACTGCATTTCAGTGCACCAGGCAAGCTATGCTCATTTTAAATATTAAATATAAATAGGCACATAGCAAGAGATTTAACCCTGCAAGCCCACCAGTGGAGGATCCTTAATTGAATAGCAGTTCAGTTAGATAAACCTGGTCCCAAGGAGCTCTAAGGCCAGGCCATTCCAGTTGTACTGAATATGTGTTTACAAAGCAGATCACCACTGTCCATCAAATAAGAAAAATCTTTTAAACTGGGAATCTTGTAAGAAATACTTCTTTTCCCTTCAGAAATATGCTAGGCTGATAAACAGAAACGTACATCTTAGCACAAGACAGATGACAATGGCAATTGTCAACTCTCAAGCACATTTTTATTTATTTGAGAGATTTCTGATATTTTACATTAATATTGAGGCTACATTCAAATCAATTTATAGGTTAAATTC
The DNA here is from genome assembly GCF_965183815.1 of Platalea leucorodia. Taxonomy (NCBI): domain Eukaryota; kingdom Metazoa; phylum Chordata; class Aves; order Pelecaniformes; family Threskiornithidae; genus Platalea; species Platalea leucorodia. The sequence goes on from NC_138828.1 coordinate 75,872,280, forward strand.
TGCCTCAAAAGTAAACACCCACCTCTCCTTCTGAGGCACTTCGTGAAACCCTCACTGGCACAAAACTTCCACTCACCAATATAAATTATAATGCATATCTGAAAAACAGAATTGGGCTGTGAATTGCATCTTAAGAGGATGCAGTCAAAAAATCATAATACCCAAGATATCACTCCCGATAACTTCTGGAAGCCAAAGCTGACATGTTATCACAGGCCAAAGTTTGGTTTTCTTCATAAGCACGCTGCCTTGTTAGTCTAGTGTCACTGCCATAACATTTTATTTAAATAACATTTTGTATCGGGACAAATACACGGAACACAAGAATTACACAGACAACGCAACACAAGAAACTAAGTCAAGTTTTGAATTGCAATCTCACTGCACAAAAGCAAGATGTCAAAGACTTGTGGATAAACCTATCTTGCAACATAACGTCCTGTTGTGCCTCAATTCTGTAGCATCTCTGAAAACATCCTCCCCTTACACAGAACTGGTTTTGTGTTATTTAGGGACAGCAGAGAATTATTCAATGAAAGTTTTAGATTCAAGGTGGATGATCCAGTTTTGATGCTGGTTTACATTAGGAATAGTTTTGGAGATATGAATAAAGGACTCAATTTTCAAAAGTGAATGTTTCTTTGAGTACCTTGATTTGAAGATATTCTGTATGAGAAACCTGAGACCTGATTTTCAAAGTGATACATACGTTCAACTCCAGGAAAACTGCTAAGAATTACAGGTACTCAGCAGCTATGAAATCAGAGCCTATGGTTTGACACAGAGTTTTTAAGAGCAGAAGCACCCAAAATGTCCCTTCACATTACTTTGCTTTATAGACATAATTAAATTAAATAACTTGTTTGTGTGTGCTCTTGTTTGTATGCATACACATATGCATCCCTGACACTGCAGCTTTTAAATCTGAGCAACTTTAGCCAAAGCTCTGGAACTCTTAGTGAGGTATAAAACTGAATTACCCATAGGTAAAGTTAAGCATGTCCATAAATAAGCATATAAATTTAACAAAACTGTGCCTGCAAAAAATCAGGCACTGAATTTTCTTGCTTTTGTAAGAGTCCATTAATATATTAATAGAGGTTTTACATATTTTATACACTCAGATATATACATATATTTTATCAGTAATGTGTGCTTACATACATACATGTGCACACATGCAAACATATGTGTACACTTACCACACACACACTCACATTCCCTTATCTGCACACACTCAAGTTCTTTGTTTTTAAAGAAAATGCCACCATTTAATAAACACTGGAATCAGTTCCAGGTTCTCCAGGATTTTAGAATTATGGAAAAAGGTAACTTAAATCTGTCATTGCATATGAAAAAAAAATCAGGACTTTACAACCAAATTAAAATAAAAAGAAAGACCACACACACCCCTCATGCTACCAGCTTTCCAATTAGGAATCAAGATATTGGAATGAATCTGGTATAAATGCAATAAGCAATGGCAGCTTTTTGTACGAGTAGTTTTTACAATATGTGGATCTTTTGGAAGATAAATTAGTACCAATTTATGGTGAGCAAAAAGTTCTTTCCTATACAGGTCACTGCTGAGCCCCTTTCTTCTTCTGCTCTAGCTCTTGCAGGCGTTCCTCCCGGCACTGAGCATGCTGCGTTCCCACTTTGTGGGCTGTCTCAGTGGCTGCAATGTCAATTTGGGCATATCGGGATGATCCACTCCCTGAAACACCAAATGAAATAATGTAAAAGACTATATCCTTCATATATTCCTGGGTAAAACTGACCTAGGGTTAAGCTATTGAGACACTTCTTCCACAGATTTCCTAGATGATTTTGGTCTGGTCTTAAAGCAAGCTCTATAAAGGGAGTAAGATGATAACCATAACTAAAAAATTTCAAAAGCTTTGTTATCTACATATTTTAGCTATCTGATTTTCTTCAAATAAACAAATGAACCACTTGTATTTCTGCCCCAGGTTTGAATCTCCACCCCTACTCCTCCCAGTAGAAGACAAAATTGAACTCAGCTCTCCCACCTTTGGGAGGCTTCATCAACAGGCTACTGGTAAGCAAATGAATAACACCTGGTATTTGAAAAGAAAACACTATCGGTAGGGCAGTTGGCAGGGATTCTTCTTTGTCTGGATTAGACACTGTGAATGTTTACCAGATCAACCACCTTCAGCCTCAGACAGAATGACAATTTAGTCCAATAATTGGCAATAAGGGAGATAAAAGCTGCTCAGGAGCAGAATAGTTCCATATGGATGCAGACATACAACTCCAGAGGCTGGGAAAACTTTAGTATGAAAAAAAAAATATTTATGGTCATTAAAGGCACCTTCAAAGTTATGTAAGTTGAGCTTGGGAGGGTAGTTGACATTTAGGAAAGTTTATGTCAGTTTATGGAATTAGGCTCTTCATTCGTAATGTCTTGGTTCACTGCCTTTAAAATGAAGGTAAAACATCACTTTTACATCTCAGCAGGGTGTTGTACAGAGAACTACATTAAAGTCTGGGAGATGCTTAGAATTACTTAACTACAGCCATATAAACATCCAAAAAAAAAAAAAAACCACCAATGGCAAAAGTGCTACCATTTCAAAGTTAATAAACCTGCTGAAATTAAAAGTATAGAAATTAAAATCTCAATAGCTGAAAACTGTACTTGGAAAACACATTAATACCAAATGTGAATAACTAAATGCCAGATCCTGATTAGGGGCTTTCTGTAAGGAGCAATGCATCTCTAAATGACAATACATGGTAGCTATAATGCATGTTTACGTGCTAATTGTCCTGGTTAACCATTAGAAATGAAATACCCAGATCCAGATAAAAGAATAAAATATTAAAAAAAAAAATCAAATACTTGGGCTGGCTTTCTCTCTGTAGCACTTTCACACATCCTCACGGCGAGCAGACAGAAGAACACTGTGTTCTATTCTTAAGCATTTGCTGCATGGCTCCAGAGTCAGTACCTCCAGGAGCAAGCCCTGTACACCTACACCCACAGCCCTGTTTCTGAAGCCAAGCAAGAAAAATTAAGTAAATGTAGTCCTAATATGTGCGATGAAAATCTTGAGAACACGAAGCAAATTACTGTCTGTCAAACTGCACAGACACAGAAATGTTCATTTTAGGAGGAGTGCATATACAATGCACCTGTCAGAAGGATGCAACATCTTATAGAACCTCATTACTTAAAAATCTTTTCCAAAAGAGTTGGCAATTACAAGAACTGTCTCACAAACGTACCAGGGTTCAACTCCTCTGTTAGAAAGAGCCTATAGGAGGATGAGAAGTTAAGATTCCCCATACTCCATGCATTCTGCATTACTGCATCCTTTGCTGTTTAAATAGTATTGTAGACTTCCTTACCTCTTATGCTTGTGCTAGGTTCTTGAAGTTCCAATTCCATGTAATGAAGCTGTTTTTTGGAAGTAGGGCTGACAGGAATATTAACGTAGGTGGCTGTCTCGCTGTGGGGACGATCTGATGCAGGGACATCAGCTGAATAACCTACTGCCCCTTCTAAAATAAGTAACATGTTATTACAGACACCGTTTGCAATGACCAATGATCCATTTCATAAAAACGCACTGTCCCATCAAATATTCTGAAAGCAAACATTCAGGAGCAGCAACTCAGCTTACCAAACAGCACATTCCTCAGTCGTAGATGGGACATGAGAAGACTAAAGTTCCTACAGAAAAGATCCTCAGAGACTGATCAAGCCAGGATCTATGCAGCAGACCACAGACCACAGCCAGTGATCTCACTGGGTTGTAACCGAAAGCAAACACTATGCCGAAATTCTCAAACAGAAGCAATGTATGCAACACTACCACACAAGGCTTTCAGCTCTAACTCAGGTTAGTAAAGCCTTATACAAAGCAATCTGTTCTAGGAAGATGTGGACTCTCATATCATCCACAAGAGAGCAACCAAAATCACTAGAAGTTCAGAAAGTAAGTCCTGAAAACAGGGACTGAAGAACTGTTTCAAGCAAAGGGAAGGCAAACTTCAAGAGACATTGACAGCTTCTCTGTACAGAGTTGAAAAAGACAGGAATGATGCTGAGTGGGGACAGACCAAGTAATAAAATATTTCAACTGCAGGGAAAAAGTAGAAGATTAGACAGTGGGACAATCTTTCTAATAGTAAAGATTGCAAGAACACTAGAGGAAACCCCACAGAGGCTGAAGAATTTCTGCATCTAGAAATTTCTAAAATAGACTAACACCTACTAGGAACCAGTTTTCTATAAAGTGATTCTGACTTAAAGACAACTTTTTTGTCTACTGGTTGAATTCTCAAGACCTCTTCTAGCCCTACTTTCAATTGTTCTAATCTTGTCAGAAATGAAATGAAGAGAGAAGGTAGAAGGTTCCTTTCACTGGGCCAGCCAGGCATTTCAGCCTTCATCCCCTTCCTGACATCAGGCACCTACACCTAGTTTTTCAATCCATGAATACCAAGGGACTTCCCAGAATTACCTGGGCTACAGAAAACCCAGATACAAACCTGTATTCTCTCTATGCTCAGGCAAGGCTTTGAGGCACAGTTTCATTGCCCTGCTCAGCAGTCTAGGAATCACCTGCCTGTCCCGTCCAGTTGAAGTTCTTACCCTTAAACACTTTCTGCTGTTAAGTCAATTTGGGAGAGAGGAGTGCAGAGGAAAAATGGTATCACTTTCAGGTTCTCCCTTTCCCTAAAGTTCTCCCATTAAGCCCTTCCTTGTCCCCACATAAAACTTGTATCAAAACTTTATTTGTCCAAATCACTGCTTTTCTTTTCTGCCCATTCAGACACTGATGAGATGTGAATGGAGAGGCAGAAGGTGACCAAGGCTTTTGTAGCACAGGAGAGAATGACTTCTTCTATCCAACCAACAGCAGCTGTGAATAACCATTTAGGGGAATTTTTCTTCTTCTTGGACTGTGTTATGAATAGCAGAGATAATTCATACAAAGTCGGGCAACAGCAAGAGTTGTCAGAGGTTACAGCAGGTTCCAGGATAACAGAATTTCTCCAGGCTTAAGCTATTTAAAACAAAGGAGTCTACTATGCAGTCCAAAATTTTAAAAGCCTGGAAAGTTTCTGACAGATTTTCGTAAGGAAAACATAGGAACATCCACGAAGTAACCAAATATTTTTCTCATCATCAGACTTCAAGTTGTTGTTCCAAAGCCAGGTGTAAGGAACAAATTGAAAAGAAAAAAAAAAAAATCAAAAAGAAGAAATTTCTATATCTTCATCAAACAGCATTCTCAGAAATTATTCTCAATTATTGTGTCTAAAGTATGTCAAAGGAATTTGGCCTGACTGTGCCAAAAGGGATTCAGCAGAACCATGGCATCGAAAACCTGCATCCCAAATAGTTAAACTTTTAAGCAAATGACTGTCTTAAGGACTGATATGGAGTCATGAATAGTCATGAAGGAAAAGATAATTTTTAAAGTCTTTCTATACACTGTTAAAGTGATGTAGCAGGAGTTTAAGTGAAGTCTCCTCAAGGCTAGCTAACGTGAAAACCAGCAAACTTCTCTGTAGAGCTAAATAGTTGAAAGGTTTCAGGAAGCTGAATGTCATATCTGATGCAGACAAGCCAAGAGATTTTCCTGAGAACTAAAAAAACACAGATATATTAATTGGTGGGGCTTTGTGCAAGAAAAGCAAAAGAAGCACAAAGAAGACAGAACCCCCTGGCAACAATCAAATATTCTTGCTATAACTTGACTCAAAGAAAAAAAAAAAAAAAGAAAACCAAGAAAAAAGTTGGGCAAACTGGAATGGAAGGAAAGCAAGTCTTCTGTTGTTTAGTCTGTGCTGTCTTAACAGAAACTTTGCTTTCTTTGTAAACACAGAAATATTTGGCTTTTCATTTTTCCTGCAAATAAAAAAAAAAAAAAACTCATTAGATACTAAAAACTGGCTTGTATTTGTTTGAAGAGAAAGGTTTATTTGAAAAGCACAAGGCAGTCAAAAGCTCCTACTAAGAAAACAAGGCACACACAGGGAGCCATGAACAAAGACGGTGCTTTCAGCAGCCTGTTCTGGGTGGACAGAGGTGGAAGATGCTTACGAGAGGGGTCAGAGGACCAGTATTTGAGATCATTATGGAGGGAGAATTTGGGAGAAAAACAGACCAAAGTGCATGATTACCACATTCTGAAAGAATCATGATTGCTTGAAGGGAAAGGGGGGAAAATGCAGGAAGAAAAAAAGATAGCTAAGAAAATAACAGGAGAAGAGTAAAAGAGAAAATGCAGTGGTACTGAAATGAGGGGGAAAAGAAAGGAAAAGATAGTATAATTCAGGAGGGAAGAAGAAAATTATATTTGAAACTGGTGTTTTAGCCTTTGTTTCAGCAAGTGTTAGTTATTCATATTTTCTACCCTATGTAGGCACCATTCTCAGAAATGTGCAATAAATAATGCAGAAAGAAAACCAACACCATAAACACAGCCCTGAGATAAATGTGTGTGTGTGTGTGTGCGTGCATGTAAAACTGGCATGTTCAAAGGGCACCACCTCAAAAATAAACATTTAGAAGAGACCACAACAAAAAAGGAAATGGAAAAAGAAACTGGAGATGTTAGTGTCCTCTAATGCAACTGGCTCCAAAGATCTTTACTCACCAGGTTCCTCAGGGCTAGTAGGAGTCCCAGGTTCTGCAGGAAGTGTTAGCATCTCATAACCACCTTTAGGACCTAGAATACAGGAGCACCATCAATGGCTTGGGATTTAGGAATTTGCACAACGAAAACAAAGCATATGATTTTCTGGTTTTGTCTTGTAACCTTGTAATCTGAATAATCATACTGAACAATCTCAGAAAGTATAAACAGTGGTTAGTGTTGACTTTTCTGTAGTGGTGATGCCAGCATTTTCTAATGAGTGTAACACCAAGGAAATAAACATTAGGACTTTTTACAAGTATTCACACTGAAGGCCACCGAAGTCAACAGTGCGTTTTGCTGTACATCGATGTGGGAGCAAAGCTGTGTTGAATGCATGAATCAGGGAGAAGTGCGTGGGTGATCTTGGGAGCATCTGGAAGACTCTTGTTAAAATTCCACCTCCAGCTTGATGGATAACTTCTTGATTTCTGACAAAGCTCTGTAGAAAATGCTTAAACTAGCCCTTCCAAAGATAACTTTGCTTTCCAAGTGCAAATCATCATCTTTGCAAGAAGCCAGGTCACACATCATCACTGGTGCTTCCAGAACACTAAGCTGAAAAAAGATGCCCAGGTTCTCTCATGATCTCAGACTCCACCCCAGTTCAAACAAGGCAAGATAAAAAGCTGTGCCCATAGAATGAACATATTGGCATTAATTTTGAATGACAAACACTCATAATTTTATCTGCTGCTGTTGTTTCTTTCTCTATTATCACGAAGAAGTATCTTTAAATGTGGTGGTTTTTTTTCCCACCACGTCATTGTTAGGGTACAGGATTTCTCATGGCCCGAGGTGGGGTTTTTTTTGGTGGGTGCCCTTTGTTAAAGTGCTGGCAGCATTTTACTGCTGTGAATAAGATTACTGCCTATGCTCTGACACTTATCTCATTTGTCAGTGCCTCTTCTAAACTTATCCCATCTGTCAATGCCTTTCTAACAAAAACCCTGCAAAGCAAAAAAACCCAAAGAAATACATAAGTCTTACAACAGAGAATCAAGTCATACATTACCTTTAACATTTTCTGAAGTTTAAAATAATTTAAGTTCAAATTAATTTAAATTTACATGCACACACATACCTTGTAACCCCTTACACTTACCAGCTTGGAAACTGTGCCCTCTATGTACTTTCGAAGACCCAGAAGCTGCCATGACAGAAGCACCACCTGTTTTCAAAGAGAGATATTCACATTAAATCTAAATACCTGTTGCTATTATTAGATATCTGCTGTGAATCAGCATTTTTGGTAGATGATTCTGAAACATCAAGAAAAGTTTCAATAAGAATTACAAGTCATTGTTCTTCATTTAAGCAATATTCCTTTTTTTTTTCCTAAATTCTTTATCCTGAGATTGTGGCACTATAATCTAATTTTGTTGCCTTCTTTCTTTAGAAATAAAGGATGCCTTCCTTAAAACTTCAGGATACTGGCCTCCCTGTTTGTGGTGAGTACTGCCTTACTCAGAGAGATAGTTGTCTTGAACTGAGAAGTAAAACGGCAATGAAAACTGAGTGGGGAGTTGCCTTTGCAATCCATAACGTAGCTTTGGCAACCACAAAGTTTAAAGCGTTCATTAAAATCTCATCAGACTGGATCCAAAACCCATTAAAGTGAATAGGAAGGACTGTATCACACTTCAGTAGACCACCGTCTGGTTTAGGACATGCGTAAACTGGGGCAGGGTGAAGGGTAGGCGAAGGATCTAGTTTCCGTGGGGTTTGAATCCAGGTCATAGCTGGTTCTTGTGAAATATCATTCCGAGTGTTACAGCCAGGAAAGCTTTACCGAGGGCACGTCAGAGGGCACAGTCAGTCTGTCCCCAGCCCTATTCAGATCAGCAGGAAGCTGTCCCAGTACAGTACTGGGTACGGAAGTTTGAGGAAACAGGAGCTAGCAGCTCGGAAACCTAGGGTGGCACGCATGTAGTGTGGTTTGTCTACATACGCATACCCCTTCTTTATTTACCCAACAAACTAATCAGCGTTATACCTACCTGTTTGGTTAGCATTATCCCTATCTAGCTGCGAACGTCTTGTCTCTACTGTTGTCACTGCGGGCACCTTAATCAAGATGAGTGGCATTGACTTCCTCACATGCATAATTTCGAGGGAACTTCTTATGCAAGTAAATGGTACTTAACAGAAATAAGGTAGGAGGCTGTGTTTATGAGTAACCCTGCCACTGGTGACAGGGCAGCTGTGCCATGTGCTGCTGGGTGTTGGGGATCACGTATAAAATTAACGCTCTCTTCTAAACTTATGAATAGTCTCTGAGCATGTGAGCCACTTCTCTGCAAATTATTTTTAAAATAGCGTTCAAAAATTACCATAATTCTTATGCAACATGAAAAAATTCTATAAAATAAATAGCAGTCTCAAAGACCTAAGAAATCTGTGTGACCTAGGAACCTAAAGAAAATGACAATTTCTTATTTTTTCCCCTGTATAAAGTATACATTCATACATTTTTTTTCTAAATCTAATAATTTCCAAGCTTATAAAATTATTCCTACGCTTTTATAAAATAAATCTAAATAAAAACCACAGATTATTTCACTTAATGAGGACAATGGATTAAAAAAATAATGAATACCTATTTCAAAAGTGCACAACTGAACTAAAACCTTTAGTTCTGTAGTCTTTGTATACACAAAATCATATATGGAGTAATCCAAGACTACAAATTTTCAAGCTTGCCATACTGAGAAACTGATCTTGTATTTTAACAAATGAGATCAGATTGTAGAACCTTTACATACTGTGGTAAGGACTTAACCCCTAAAAGCATTATTTGAAATTTTGTTTTCAACAAGACTGCTGAGAAAAATAAATGCAAAAATACGACAGCCCTGGACTAGCTGATTTACTTATAATTTTACTGTAACTGGTTTTCATTTTTCTCACCTCAGAGCATCCTGTCTCTGCATTATTAAGAATATCAGAACACGCTTTATGCAGCTGAAAGCCTTACCGTACTTTGAAGAAAGACTACAGCTTTATGCTAATTGCAGCTGCATCAGAAAACCGGGGGGGGAGGCGGGTTGGGGGGGTGTCTTTCCCTCAAAAACTTAATATAATTCAGCAGAAATCATTCCAGAGGAAACATGGATTTTTAAGCAACATTTTTAGGATTTGTGAAAAGCACGCAGGACAGGAAAGGAGGTTTAAAACAATAAGATATTCCAATCCATTTATGGTCAAGTTGAAGTTTTCCCATTTGGAGCTTGTTTAAAAGAACGATGTTAATGCTTCAGGATTTGACCTGTTGCATTTTCCTCATTTTCAAATCTGGCAACTAACAAATATTTACACAGTCAAATCTCTCATGGAATTTTTTTGAAGCTTTGAACTGCATCGTATAAACACGTGTCAACAGAGATCGACCTAGATATTTTCTTCCTTCTTTACAGCTACCATATAAACTGGTTCGTTTCTCATTTATGAATCCTAGGATAACACTTGCAGCAATGGAAAAAGAAAGTTAGGATGATAAATTTCTGAACATACAAAGCATCCAGCAGGAGACAGACATTCCCTTCCATCACTCTTTTCATCTTACAAGGGATTGTTTAGAATAATTTTTTCAGTTTCCCCTGCCATCCAGTTCTGTGTGGCTGACTCGCTCAAGTCTTTGTTAAAACTGAGTAGCTCATCGAGAGAGTTATTTCTGTTCTGCTTTCCTCAATGTGTAAGAGGAAGAAGATATTCAAAATGTGACAAAATGAAAATATGCTGCAGAACATTTTTCATTCCTACATATGACTAGACTCAAATGTCTGATATAGCTCAATGAAGACAACCACTATTTGAAACATTTTTCTAACTTCATAGTCATTTCTTTATGCCCACTCTTCAAAAACAAGCACCGTTTACAGCATGTGTGCTACAAGAAAGAGCCACGAAAAAAAATTAACAAATGAGAGGGAAGCTGGAATACCTGTTATAAACTGAGCCCAGACAGTTTACATTTTCAAATCCTGTCACCTAGCATTACATGGCCAGTGAACAGACACATGCAATACTACACTGCGTTTACCAAGTGATCACTTCTTACTGCCCAGCCTCTACTTTGCTTTTATGGAGTAGTTCACAAACTCTACAGGTCTGGGCTATTAAATTTGCTGACAAGGAGTCAGGACAGAAGAAAACACTATGCTCTATGATAAATTCTTCCTTCTTATTGAATTAAAACTACCTTTATTATGAAGTACTTTGATCCACTCAGCCAATTAACATTTCCATCTTCTCCTTTGAAAACAAATACTTTGCTTAAAAGAGCATCCAAAACCTAGAGCCACTGCCTGACAGGAGAAATACTGCAAGTACACCAGGAGGTTTTTTCATTTCAATGTAATAAAAGACTTCCTGGTGCTGTATAATTGCCCTATAAAACTTCCCTAAGTTTGTTACTTTTCAGTTTTGAAAGTGATTTCATATATTTTCTGCTATACAAATGGTGTTACCTGCAATACATAAAAGCTGAAGGGGATGTTTAAAAACGCTTACTTGCTCTACAGATTTCACCGTATTTGGAAATGCCTCCTCTCTCTAACCGTCAACTTCAGAAGAAGCAAAATCACTCAAAATTAGGAATGCATTCAGGCACAGTGACTGTCCAAATATGGCTCCACAAAGATGCCTGTTTAGTGTGTCCAAAAGAATCACAGAGGATCTATCTACCTCTAGCTATTATTCATCTTCCCATGCTGTAGGGCCACTCCAGCCCAGCCTCCGCTCCTTAAAAATGCAAAAGTGTTAAGCTAGAATCATTACCATTTTCCTGTACCAGGAAACTCAGTGTCTGTTGTTTGAAAACTATACCTTCAAAAATGCTTTACATACATCTGCTCCAAAAATCTTGATGCATCTGAAGCTCAGGATCTACATTGGCCAAGAATAAATGTCACATAATGAGCTTCCTTAATAGAAAAAAAACCAAACTGAAATAATCACTATGTTTGCAAATAAGGTTCCTTACCTTTGTGTTCTATAATGCTGGGATATGTAATTTCCCCAGATTTCAGTTGTCAGAGGAGGCATGGGGAAGCAAGTCAGGAATACAGAAAAGGCAGGACTAGAAGGTCACTGTGACATGGACTTACCACCTTCTGTCACCCCCAAAACAGGGAACAGGACCCTGGTGGATCTACTCAGCCCAGAGGATAAAGCAGCAGCATTTGGATCATTCGCTAGCACATGGTTTCACTGCAGTGACTTTTTTTTTCCCCTCCTGTCAGGCCCCTAGTAATTCAGAGGGTCACTAAGGCCAAGGTTTAGCTTGTAAATGCAATACATATTTTAATCAACTTACTTAAACAACTTTTTCTGAGCAACTATTTTTCTTCCCCTGCAGAATTATTTTGACTGCACTTATAAAGCACAATCAAGAAAGAGCATGTCATATTATGGTAGGGTTTTCATAGCATCATAGAATTATAGAATCATTTAGGTTGGAAAAGACCTCTAAGATTGTCAAGTCCAACGGTTAACCTAGCATTGCCAAGTCCACCAGTAAACCATGTCCTCGAGCACCACATCTACACATCTTCTAAACATCTCCAGGGATGGGGACTCAGCTACTTCCCTGGGCAGCCTGTGCCAGTGCCTGACTGCCCTTTCGGTGAAGAAATTTTTCCTACTATCCAACCTAAACCTGCCCTGGTGCAAATTGAGGCCATTTCCTCTCATCCTATCACCTGTTACTTGGCAGAAGAGACCTCCTTTCAGGTAGCTGTAGAGAGCAATAAGGTCTCCCCTCAGCCTCCTCTTCTCCAGGCTGAACAACCTCAGCTCTCTCAGCCGCTCCTCCTAAGACTTGTGCTCCAGACCCTTCACCAGCTTCGTTGCCCTTCTTTGGACACGCGCCAGCACCTCCATGTCCTTCTTGTAGTGAGGGGCCCAAAACTGAACACAGGAGATTCGAGGTGCGGCCTCACCAGTGCCGAGTACAAGGGGATGATCACTCCCCTAGTCCTGCTGGCCACACTATTTCTGATACAAGCCAGGATGCTATTGGCCTTCTTGGCCACCTGCGCACACTGCTGGCTCATGTTCAGGTGGCTGTCAACCAATACCCCCAGGTCCTTTTCTGCCAGGCAGCTCTCCAGCCACTCCTCCCCAAGCCTGTAGCGTTGAATGGGGTTGTTGTGACCCAAGTGCAGGACCCGGCACTGAGCCTTGTTGAATCTCATGCAGTTGGCCTCGGCCCATCCATCCAGCCTGTCCAGGTCCCTCTGCAGGGCCTTCCTACCCTCCAGCAGATCAACACTTCCACCCAACTTGGTGTCACCTGCAAACTTACTGAGGGTGCACTCGATCCCCTCATCCAGATCGTTGATAAAGCTATTAAACAGAACTGGCCCCAGTACTAAGCCCTGGGGAACTCCACTCATGACTGGCCGCAAACTGGATTTAACTCCATTTGCCACAACTCTTTGGGCCCGGCCATCCAGCCAGTTTTTTACCCAGCAAAGAGTACTCCCGTTCAAGCCATGAGCAGCCAGTTTCTCCAGGAGAATGCTGTGGGAAACGGTGTCAAAGGCCTTACTAAAGTCCAGGTAGACAACATCCACAGCCTTTCCCTCATCCACTAAGCGAGTCACCTTGTCATAGGAGGAGATCAGGTTAGCCAAGCAGGACCTGCCTTTCATAAACCCATACTGACTGGGCCTGATCCCATGGTTGTCCCACACGTGCTGCATGATGGCACTCAGGATGATCTGCTCCATGACCTTCCCCAGCACCAAGGTCAGGCTCACAGGCCTGTAGTTCCCCGGATCCTCCCTCAGCCTTGTAGGTGGGCGTCATGTTTGCTAACCTCCAGTCAACTGGGACCTCCCCGGTTAGCCAGGACTGCTGATAGACGATGGAAAGCGGCTTGGGGAGCACCTCCACCAGCTCCCTCAGTGCCCTTGGGTGGATCCCATCTGGCCTCATAGACTCGTGTGTGTCTAAGTGGTGTAGCAGGTCACTGACCATTTCCCCTTGGATTACGGGGGCTTCATTCTGCTCCCTGTCCCTGTCTTCTAGCTCACGGGGCTGGGTACCCTGAGAACAACTGGTTTTATTAATCAGTTTCTCATTGCAATAATGCTCTTCTATTATAGTGTTTAGCCCTATGAGGTATGACATATTTACGGTGGACATTGTTGAGCACACAGTCCTTTACTGGCTCAATAAAATTATCGCGTACTTTGTCTTCCTACATCTGAAGAGCTGACAACACATTTCCTGAAAAAAAATTTGTGAATTATAAATTATTTTCAACCTAAGCAACAGCAATCAACACAGTATGGCCCAGATTCTTCCTTCTCACTGCTCTCAATTAATTCCTTGAAAGCTTACTCCTAAGCTTGGAATAGAAGTATCAGGCTGCATAGGTTTGCAATAAAAACTTTAAAAACGCATGAAAGAAAGCCTATTTTTCCACCATAAAAGCTAAGTTGTCAGACAGCTGAGTTCATTTTCAGCACTCATCACCTGTTATATACTTAATTTTATTCTTTCTTTCTATCTCCCTTCCTTGACTCCCTATCTACCTAAGAACAATTTAATAGAGATACAATGTTCATAATCAGCATTTAGCTGACATTTCAGCTGAATTCCAATCCACAGCATTGTTTTATGTTTATTCCTTAATTCATCCTCTCAGAACATTTCCCGTCAAGCACTGTGTAGGTTTGGTATTACAAGCAAAGAGGCTGTCAGATAGCAAGAGTGTCTGTTGCAGTGCTGATGAATTTGCTCCTATGGAATATGGAAAAAATGGAACTGCATAGACAAAAATAAAAGAGAATTTAAAGGTCACAAAACTTAGCAATATTAAATTATGCTGCTTCCATGGAAGGATATTTGTTAATTTATTTTCCCATTCAGCTATTAATTTTTGTAATGCCAGAGCCTGCAGCACAGAAGAACAGGGAGATCAGACCTCCCACTACAGATGTTTAATTTGGGCGTTGAAATGCCCAAGGTTGGGTCTGGCTCCTGGGAATGCCTAGGCAATCAGCTTCCCTGTAACTAATGGGAAGGGTCAAAAGTTTCTGAAATATGGTGCATAGAGCCTGCATAAAATGCCTTTGGCAGGCATTGCAGAGGGACCCTGAACACTTCTGCAAACTGGCGCTCAATTTAGCTTCTCTAAATAGGAGTCTTGGGATTCAGACTGCTCGGTTCACTTGGAAGGTTTGGCAACCAAGGACAGAAATAGTGGCATTTCCCGCGCCCCCCACAAAACAACCTCATGGTTTGGAAATCATTGATAAAACAGGAGAGCTGTGACTGAGTTGTGCTCAACTGAGAAAATCCAAATATTTTGGAGGAGAGCATGAAGACATAAGTAAGGGCTGGAGGTTCCCATATAAGCTGTTGCGATGAACTAGAGAGGAGCACAAGATTTAAGCAACAGGCCTAAATCACAGCGAGAAATATATTCTAACTGTAAGAATAGCAAAGGACTTCAGATGATTTAAGGTGAGTTAAGGATTCTCGTTGCAGAACATGCTAAACAAACACGTGTCAGACATACAGGCAGAAGTACATCCTAACCTCATGGCAGAGGCCTGAGCTAGACAATGCCTTCAGCCCTATTTTTCCTACCATACTTTGATTTATAGTACCAGAAAGATAATAAAGATAATGACAAGTTCTTCAGCTCACCATTCTGTGAAATGTGCTCTTTTGGTTCCACCTCTCAACACTGAATGTGCATCTCATTCATGATCCCTTAACTCAAAACACATAAGCAGCTCCTGAGAGAAGGACCTACATACATATCTCTGAAATTGCATCCACTAGATCATGCTACAAAGCTTCTTAAGCATTCATGAGAAACTCTGTATAGGTCCCATGAGAACTTCTTAGATGAAATGTACTAAACCTAGGTGCCTCCAGAATCCAGCAGTCTCAGAAATTAGGAAATCTGAATCACATTTTTGAACCTCTATCCTGTCATGGTATTTTAAGGTCCATAGTAACCATAAATGCAGTCTATTATACTTAAGAGCAGGCATGCCCACATCATACAACTCCAAAGAATCCCTTACCTTGATCTCTAGTACAAAGCTATGATAACAATGGGAACACTTCCCTCCTACAAATGCAAGCAATCTAATTCAGTCTCTCTTTCTAATCAATCTTTATGAAGTTATTTATAATAAAGGCAACCAAATTATTTAAACCAGGATTAAATTATTCACCCCATCTTTGTTTTTTCCATCTAGTAGTACAATTCAGAATTGTTGCCACTTTTATGAACACTTTTCAGCTTGCCATTACAATTACAACATTTCTCTGAAGTTGCTGAGTCTATTGCTCAGCATATATAACTAACAGTTGAAAGAGAATATCATTATCCACATTCACTACCAATAAACTGAAAAATATTTAAACAATTGATCCTGGCACTTTAACTCCATTTCTTGCTACAGAACTGAGGCATTCAAGAGCAAAAATATTGTACAGAACATGTGGGCACCTGTAGCACTGGAAGAAGTGGGTTTGCATTCGTACAGTGTATTTGAATGAAAATACAACACAATCCTTTCTGTGATAAAAAAGAAATATGTTTATGACAAAGTGGACTGGCACACTAGCAAACATTATAACTGTGTATTGGCTCATTGTACAGTCATTCGTGCTAGTAGAGGTGTCTTGCCATATACATGTGCAAGACAGGTTTTGAAAGTAGTTACCTCAAATTAATGTGCCCTCATGTTATCCTCAACAATGGATTAAAAAATCATAATAGAGAAACATAGAAAGGTTCTAATGCTGTTCCTTTAGTCCAACAGACCTGTTTGAATGACTGCTCAGCACCCAGGGGCCTTCAGTTAATGGCTTGGATTAAAGATGGTGCAAGCAACACATTCAAAGGCTACAGTACTGTTTTGAAAGCTTTGCAACAACAAGTTGAATTATACTTGAAATGTTCACACATATAGAAGACAATACCTTAAAATGAAATATCTGAGGATAATAAAAATGTGACGAGACAGAGAAAACGTGTTTCTTTTGTATTCTGAGAAATAATGTATTGAAGAATAAAGTTATACAGGTATATGATGAAAGCATTTGAGAGATGAAACCCCACAAAAAAACTTTAGTCACTGGCTTTGGATGCTGTATTTGCCTGAAGCATTCATACTTACTCCAACAAGTGTTCAGTTCTTTTCTTAAACAATATTTTCCCAGTGTACCAGACATGAAAACCCACCCACTCAAATTTCTTCAGTTTTGTATCTTCCCTTTCTGTTGATCTAAAAATCTGTCCTGTATTTCTACATTTCCAATTTGCTTAATGACAGGTTTTATCAAAACAGCTAACTCCTTCATCTGCAGGAATAGTCTGAGATTAAGTTTTTGTCAGATATTGCTTGCATCCACAATTAATTTGCCACTGAAATTAATGCAGAAATAATATTGTGCCCACCACACACAGCTATAGACCCAAGTTCCCTTGTATTTACACACACTTTAATCATAAGTGCTCTGGTTTCCTTGGGTTGATTAGAGGACTAGAAACCTGAGTACCAGAAGGAAAGAAAAAATTAGAGTTAATGATCCAATTTGTGCTTCTACTTACACGTCTATAAATCAAGAGTAATTCCACTGACTCGAGTAGAATAACTAGGAACAAGATCTGCTAAATGCTTCTGGATTTTCTCCCGCTAAGACAGACAAAGGAATAGAGTTACTTATGACCTTCTCCAGAGCCACCTGCTGATCCTAGGTATCTTACTGGATTTGTTCACACAAGTATCAATCAGCTATACTTCTTTATGTATTTGCCAAGCTTTTTAAAAGTAATAAAGAAACCCAAGCACATAAGTTTCTATTCTATGTCTATTGGAAGCAGGCAACCTGATAATTCAGTGGATCTACTGAATTATCAGGTAAACGGTTTAAGGAATATAAAGATGTTTAGGATACTAAACGACTTCTTCGCACAGATCTCTCAAAAGAACAAGGTGGAGACAACACACACAACCAAAGGTTTACGAAATGTTATCTTTGAAGTAAAATAATGATACAAAAGGTGCCAGACCAGTTTGGCTACATCAGAGAACTTGATGACCAAGACATTCTACTGATAGGCAGATTTACAATGCAAAGATAGTCAGCATGTTACCTTTGCCTAAATAATCTTTCCAGGCCAGATACTCAGCTTCCTCCCTTTACTGATTTGGTCGGTCGGTCAGTAGTTCCACTGACATGAGAGAAGCATCTCCGTGTTGCCTCTGGTAAGGAAGCATTCCTGTGGTTTTGTGTTGTTTAGAAAACTGGGTATACACACTGAACATATAAATCAAGTTTCCCCTTGGTGTTAATATAGCTTAAAAAGAACACTTTCTTAACGTTCTTCAACTACGTAAGTAGAAAAAGCACTAAACAACTTTGTATGGAAATTGACAACTTTGCACCTATTTGGATTACAAAAGGAAGGTAAAAATAAATATATTAATCTTTGCAAGCAAAGATACTACGGATTAGAATGTATTTCATAATTGTCAGTCATGAATTGCAGCAGCAAAGCCAGCCGCAAACAGGATACCTCTCAATGTAGCCTTTGGTTCTGCTTCCATAAATCTGTTTCTGTCATCACAATTTGGGACTTAAGCATTATTCTTTAACAAAGCAAATAACTAAATGGCTCCTACCTGGTATAGCTGGTAAGACTCCAGACTGTAATACTGCTGTTCCCTAAAGAAAACAGAAAATTTTAGAATGAAAAATCTTTACAAGAAATAGAAAATTTACAAAATATAGGAAGAATGGCAGAGAAATCAGTTCACCATCACAAGAGCTTAACATGTGGTTTTAAAATCCAGAACAGACACAAAGGTGTTCAGACCTAAATGTGTTCAGAACATGCATAAGTTGCAAAACCTTTGTGTACCTTAGTAAAGGCTAACTCACTTGACTTGGGTGCTTTGCAACAACTGTAGCAGGCACAATGAAGCTTAGCGCTATTAAATCAGTCTTGAATTAAACAGCAAAAAGCAAAAAAATTTGATATTCAGAGGCAGATGAGACCAAGTTGGAGTAATGTATGTAAATTAAGGCTATGCCTATATTTGCTTAAAATGGTAGGTGCTGAGAACAGACCAAACCTGGTGTGCTTCTGACTCAGCTCCATAAAACCAACATATTTTAGCCTTGAATTCAAACTGCCTACAAATCCCACCTGTGACATGAGAGTCTTTCTAGAAAAGCTTTGTGCCATCTCAACATGGTATGGGCTTCACATTGCCCATACCATGTTGATACAACAGCAGCTAGGGCACATCAAAGCAGTCAGGCATAGAGTACCAGTGCCCATTCACACTTAAGAGTAAGCGTGTTCCAAAACACACTTGCAGGCCAGGTTTCTCCCCAGCTATACTCTTTATGTCATTCAAAGCTGATCTGGAGGACATTCCGGCACTTCCATCTCCAGATGGTATCAAGGCTGCTCCTGCACTGCAACATCAAGGTAGGCTGTGAAGTCCGTCTGGTCTGTGCTACTGACAACCACACTGCCAAAGAGATCTCTCTTATTTCTGTGACGTTGGTGCGAACAAGAATTCATCATCATGATCCATTCCTTCCGATAAATAAATGTGTCTTCTGGACTTTGAAGGAGAAAAACACTATATACCTATTAGAGCTGAGCAATAACACTGCTCAATTCCAAAGCAATAAAATTCCATTTTATATAACACCTGACAGTAATTTTCTTCACCTAAATACACAGACTGGTGACCTCTGATAACTATTCATTTCCTATGCTTTCTTATAAAGTGGTGGCTTTTCAGACACACTCGGGACTTTACATATACTTTACATGTATCTTCCCCCTATGCAGGCACTGTGTTCACTTCCCAAAACTTCTCAACAGAAAACAAAATAGATTATTTACTTATTATCCATGTAGAAGTTCAAGTCATACTAATTCCTGCACAACATTTTCTTATGGCGAACATATTAAGACGTAAAGCTCATTACATGTGACCAGCATGAAAAACTGTCAGAGCTGTCAAATAGATCCAACTTCAGTTAAAGTGGGTGGAAAGGCTTTTTTTGGCTTTGATGGACCTTGCAATGAACCAGAAAAAGATTAGGAAAGATTATACCGATTCTGTTTCAGCCAATAAAATATAAAATAAAAGAGCTTAATTGGAAAAATTGGGGTAGGGGAGTGGTATAAGATTTTTTTTTTTTTAAACAGTTTTAATCTGCAACACAGAACAACTTTCAACAGTGAAATAACACACAACATAGGGGATGTTTCTGCCTGATCTTATTGCAAGCATGGAATCTACAGCTTCAGTATTTACTTGAGCTTTTATGCTAGCTGAATATTTTAATACATGAGACACTGAATTTGAGCAACTGTTTAGAGTAGAACGGAGCGGGAGGTAATCAGAAACATAGCCAAGATTTCATTTCTGAAACGGAAAAAACATCCCACAGCATTTCAGAAAAAAGAGCGTTTTATTAATTTAAGCATAGTGGATGTTATTTGTTTCTATAGTTACTGTGTGCCACTGCAGAAGTTGCTGCTTTCATTTGGGGAATATGCAGAAGTATCTGCACAGATAAAGGACAGAGAAATTCAGAGTCCATTATAAGCAATATTCTGCATATTTAGGTAAAAATATTTTTCCATTACAATAGAATTTCTATGAATTTTTTGTCACTATTATTTACAGCAGACTTGAAAAATGTTTTTTTCCTGTCCCCAGTAATTTATTAGGGGTTTACTAATACAGAACGTCAAAAAATAATTTGCCTGACTTTGGTTATGTCTGTGGATATAAAGCAGATTATGCTGCCTCTCAAAGTAGCATCTACTAGCTTACTTAATGGAATAGAAAGTGGCAGACTGCAGCGTTGAAACGCATAAAAATCAGATCTTGCTAATGAGAAAGGATCTCACAGCTTTCTGGCAACTTTTTTGCTTTTAAAAACAGCATATTAGATTAGATTATACTTGACAAAGAAAGATGCAAAAAGGCAAACAGAAGTTAGATGTGTGAAATTACATCAGATGTGGGACACATAAAATATCATTGACATTATAGTGAATGGATGAAAAACAACAAATAACTAAAAGAATCAGATGTGATTAGATAAAAAAATGAGTCTGAGATAATAACAAAAATAAAACCAGTCTTCTGTTATCAAGTGATTTTTCCAGACTATAAGGTTGTAGTCTTCATTTCCATTTCAATATATCATATTCCATTATTCCTGCAACTCTGAGGCCTCCTGCTGCAATCCTTTGTAAGAGAGAGACTTCACTAACTTACAGTGGCTACTGCTAAGGCAACTCAGTAGAAAGAATGGTATCAAAGATTTAAATGCTCTTTTTTAATTTTACAAAACTCAGGCAAAACATGCTTTTGTCTGTAGGAGAAACTTTTTAAATTATTATGGCATAATGTACAAACGTAAGTGCACGGTTTTCAAATGCAAACTATAATACATATCTCAACCTACCATATGATTACACCAAAGAAGAAAAGGGGTAAGTGATGTCACTCAAATAATATGCTTTTGTTATGCCTGCTGGAATATTCAGACAATAACTAACAAAACGAGTATCTAAATCCCGCCTATCTCATCATATTGCTCATAAATATCAGTTAAATATCTTTCTAATGTAGATTCTTTTATCTGTGACCCAAGAGCTGAGTGCTGAAGTATGCGACGCATGGTTGTTAGTTCAAACAACCTCACCACTACAACACCCCCAGTAAATGGATATGTACCACTTGTATATCACGCATCATGAACTACATGTCCAGGGCTATTTTAACTCTGGTAGTGATCTGGCTGCTGTCAGATGACATTCATTTTTGATGTTCTGCTTCCAAATATCTTGGGTAGGGTTCAATGATAGATGTTAGGAGAACCCACTAGTTTGATATGCTGGATCATTATTCATAGATTAGCTCTGTTGCCCTAAACAGCTAAAAAGAACCTAAGCCTTGGCATTTATTTCTGTGTGTGCAAATAACCATCATAGTACATAATCCTTTTTACAATCAAAATGGGATTATTTCCCCCTCCCTACCCCATGTATATTTGGTATATCTTTGTCTTTCTCTCCCCCTTTTTTTTTTCTTTTAAAGTTTCATTTGATTTCATTCAAAGATTCATTCACTTCAACTTTCCTGAAATATATGATTTACCAGACCAGTTCTCATTTAAAAAAATTACCAGACACAAATACTGTCCCATATAAAGAGCAGCATGCCTACCTTTCTCTATGTACTCAAATCACTGTCCATGGACTACATACCCCACCCTGCTCCGCTGCTGCTAACAGGAGTTTTAGTCTATGGACACAAGATCAGCCCCAAAGTCCAGATCTTCCAGTATAATCTCCAAAGCAAGGAGCAAAGATTACTGTACTATCCAATTTCCTATTGTTGGAAGAAGTTTGCCAGATTCATAGTGACAAGAGGGATCATAACTGCTTTGTAAGCTCATCTCTGTGGTGTAAAAAAGGAGCCAGGATCTTATGAGTCAGATGGACAGAAAAAAACGAAGGAAAATATTGTCTTAAGACTAATCCCTCCCATTACTGACTCTAAGGGCAGGAACTGACAGATAGTCGTTCCATATAAAACACGTATTTTCAAAGAACCAAAATATTTTTGTTTCATATTTTTCATCCTAAAAAGGAGGAAACCACACTTCCAAGAAAAAGTAGATCAGCTTCTGGAGATTGTAATGCTGAGCTGGGCTCCATCATCACTGGCAAGAGGAATGAAATGCCATTTGCCTGATAACTGTCAACATTTCAGACACACCTCATCAGTCACAGCTTATGTCATTCCCTTTGTGTATCTTCAGAAATAAAGCTTTTCTTTCAGCTCATCTAAGTTTGGCAGCTTTTTATAGCTCCATTATTCTGAACCTTATAAGAGTTAGAGTTCTCAGTACAGGAAAGACACGGATCTGTTGGAGCGGGTCCAGAGGAGGCCGCAAAAATGATCAGTGGGATGGAGCACCTCTGCTCTGAGGAAAGGCTGAGAGAGTTGGGGTTGTTCAGCCTGGAGAAGAGAAGGCTGCAGGGAGACCTTATTGTGGCCTTTCAGTACTTAAAGGGGGCCTATAAGAAAGATGGGGACAGACTTTTTAACAGGGTCTGTTGCTATAGGACAAGGGGTAATGGTTTTAAACTAAAAGAGGGTAGATTCAGACTGGATACAAGGAAGAAATTTTTTACGATGAGGGTGGTGAAACACCGGCACAGGTTGCCCAGAGAGGTGGTAGATGCCCCATCCCTGGAAACACTCAAGGTCAGGCTGGATGGGGCTCTGAGCACCCTGATGTAGTTGAAGATGTCCCTGCTCATTGCAGGGGGGTGGGACTAGATGACCTTTAAAGGTCCCTTCCAACCCAAACTATTCTATGATTCTATGATTTTTAGGTGTCATTTGCTTTATCTAAGGACATGTATGAAGTTTTGCCCCAGTCCAGGTCCTCAGACTGGAAGAAGAAAGGCTCAACATAAACAACAGGCTCCCAGATTATTCTTGCTGTGAAAGACGAATTCATACTCAACAGTAATAGAAGCAACTATTTGCACCATGAGATTTTTATTCAGCACGTAACAAAAATGCACTCAGAAACAGAGAGAATGGATTGCGACTTTGGTCAGCTGATTAATTTTCATGGAGAATATGATCTAGATTTTTTCTCCTCTCCATTTATTTTAAAGCTATTGTGCAGTATCAAGACCATGCAAAACATCCACTTTTTGAAGAGAAAACCATGAAAATCGTGACTGAAAATCCAGAAGATGGTCCCTCAAAAGCGGGAATGGTGAAGCACACTTCTCTAACAATGAACAAACACTTTCATGCCTGCTGTATATAGCTGGTGGCCCTTCATCACAGTCCCTCTGACTGCTGCACGTAGTTTGTATGTAGAGGGAGGCAGCAGATTACAGGTACATTATATAGTTTATGACAGTAGTATCTTGAACTGTCAGCAACTTCACAAAGGAGCAAAGGACACAACGAGAAATTCTGGATGAAGATTTTGAAATTAGCATCACACAAAGAGAAAAGTGTCAATTGCTTTTAGAAAATGGAAAAGAAAAAGTCTTGAACATGTCCAAAGTTCTGCAAAGCTCATATATTTCAGCAAAAAGAAACCAGTCCCTAATGAAACTGATAGTTAAGGTACTTTCCTCATGAGGATTAAAAGACTATGACTTATTCTTGGAGCAAATCACCAGAAAACTTTGAAGTTGGAATGCTTAGGCTGCCACAGGAAAAAAAAAAGTTCCCAGGAAAGGTGAATAAATACAGACACATGGAGCAACCTTCAAAGGTCATCTGCTTTGATGGGCTGTTTCACAATGCCCAGCAGCTGATCAGAAAAGATCATCAAAAGATACAAAATTATCAAATGTTATGATTCTGTGTAACAACTCCAAATGAAACAAACTCCTGTCCATGGCATGCTTCAGGTGCAGGGCTCTAATTTCAGCCACAAACTTCTGATTACTCAGCTTCATCTGTTGCAAGCCAACTGTCGGCTTACAGAGAGATTGCTGAAGTCAGTTCAGAAACATCTCGGTTTGCTCAGCCAAGCCCAAACAGCAGCTATTTTCTGAAGCCTGAAGCTAGTGATTTCAGTGGCACTGGCAAGCCGTGCTCTGTGTCACATTAAAATACGCCTCCTGGAACCTGTGGGATAACCACAGCTCCACTCATCTCCAAGTTACAGGTGTTGTTTAAACAAGAGATGAGAAAGAATGAAAAGTATTGTTTCGTTCTAGTCCAGATTTGTGTACGCAGCTTCTGTCTCTCATGTTTTCACAGAGGAACACTTTGGTTGTGATTTTGACATGCTTCTGTTGAGAGGGGCCTTCTGCTTCTTGCTGTGGGCTTCCCAGCCGCCCGCAGCCACGAGCTGTCTCTCACCCAATGCAGAATATGACCATTGGCATCAGAATATGACCATTAGCTCCGAAAACGACATGCCTTCCTTTAGCATACTCTGAAACTGTCCACCAAAGGGAGAGAAAGAAAAGTTGGGCTGAATCCTCTGCCACAGCTACCATAAAAGCCGGTACCTGGACCCAGCTGCCCAGCCTCCACCCTGGGATAGAGCCATCGCCAGCTGCCAGCTAGCAGAAACAGCCCGGAGATTCAGACGGTAAGAGTCGCGGTTGCAATGCTGAAGGGTCAAATTTCAAGCTCTGCTACTGATAATATATGGGCATTGGTGAGCTGACACAGCAACAAGGAACACGATTTGCTCTTGTCTTTTGCTTTTCAAAAACAGACCTAGGATTTCAACATACCGAAGAGTCACACTAGGAGCGTATTGAACAACTGGACTGTAATGCAATTACGTGGTCACATATCATTCTTTCCAAGGGACATCTGCCTCATTCACTGCACGAGAGGGACACATGTGTGGGTAAAATCAAGATGGCATGAGCAAACTGTAAATCTGTCAATTCCTTAACAGTGAGGGGCTTAACTTTTCAACCTAAATAACATCCTTTTAACATCACACACATATCTCATCATGTACAAAAGTATTCAGACAGAATTCTAGAGGAAACAGCTCTGCAATTCCATCCAATACATGTAAAACAACTGGTGTAAACACCTCAGTGAAGTTTGTGTCTGTTTCCAGGCACTACTACAAGTCAATCTTGCATACTTCTAGGCTAGACAAAAAACAAAGTCAAGAGCACGTACAGCTGCCCCGAAGCAATAACACTCACCCCAAGTACGTAGCAAAGTCTGAAGGCACACAACACCAACCATCATAAAGTGTCCTAACACCAATATCAGCTAGACAGCTTATGGTTACAGAGAAATGCCCAAAACCACAACAACTTAAGAAACATAAATAAAATAAAGATACTCTGCCACCTTGCTCGAATACAGATTTTGGTTACAATTTTTTGGGCTAATTTCATGAGGTTTGAGTTTCTCATGGTTCTTCAAAAAAATTGGTACAATGGTTCCAGATCAAACAAAATTGCTAAATACTTTTGTGAATTTGAGAGCCTGTCCTCCTCAACCACAGGTGAAAATCAGAATCACTAGTTTCTATACAGATAGAAGCACTTCATTATTTCATGGAGGTTTTGTAAGGGCAGATACAGCGACAAGCTGCAGAGAGAGACACTGCAGTAACAAACCCTCTAGGTACATCTATATAAACAACTCAAATGAAAAGGTAGACACTGATGGTTATGAGTATTACTGAACAGATGAACTCATCTAAGCTTCCTGACAGACCTCACAACACAAAGAAATTGGAGTATGATCAGAACATTTTTCCCTCCCAGTTCATGATACAGGAGGACTTTCACAGCAGGAGCCACAACTGGGCTGAAGAATTCAGCCAGCCAGAAGAAATAACTAGGCCAGACATCACAAATTGCCTCTGAGACCAATTTTAATTCAATGTATTTGATAAACATGGGCAGAATTGGTGCAGAAATTAGAAGGTAGGAACTAAAAACAATTCTTCACAGAAAATAAAAACACCATATGCAAATGTCATAGGGTATAGTCATCAAACATGACAACTGGGGCATAGCATCTCCTGATTTCAGAGCACAGAACCCTGAACAAATACACCTGTGAATTGATGCCAGATACATAATAAAACTTATTAACATCAGCCTTCACTGCCTATCTTTCACTAGATGTATCTCATAACAATCATTCTGCCATTCAGGACATGAAAGACTCCTTACACAATTGCCATTAAAATAAACCATCAAATACATTCAGCTCAGAAACGATAACTTCTTTTTCTCCAACTGTGAGATTCCTCTTTGGAAATATTCAGGTCTAAGATCCAAGGCAGATACCCCTGATGTAATCTGAAGTTCAGTATATCATATATTCTTAGGGCCAAAATAAAGATGGCCAATTCCTCCAGGTAATAAGAATCAGCTATATTGTTCCCCCAGACTCCTCGGTTGAGCTGTCATGATTTACAGGAGCAGAAGAGCTGTTCTGCAATTTTATAAGAAGGAACAATTTTTAATTTAAGACACCCAGCAGATTTTCTAATTCAAGCTAGTGTTGTCAATTTTTTAGAGATGTTTTCATAGCAACATTACATTCCCTTTTCCCCTTTTCAGAGCCTTGTTCATCTAGGCTCCTGTTAGTTAAACCACCTCTCCTAAGGTACATACAGAAACTCCAGCTATAAATGCTTAAGCAAGAGAGTTCAAACACAAATTTGTCCTGACTGTTGAAGGTTCAGCAGTGCACCCACAGCATTCCTTTAACCATTCACGTTTTCACAGGTGAATACGAGTGCTGTTATTCAGCATGCAGCTGAATAATAGTGTATACAGTAGCTTTAGCCATGCAAAAAGACAGGATGTGTTTCTCTTTTAGAAGCTGTAAGGCCTTTATGAATAGACAGATGTTTATGAACAATAAAAATCAACATTAACTATAATAGGTTATATTTTTGTATTCTTATAGAAAGACAGTAAAATTGCAGGCAACTGTGCCTACAGCTGTAATTTAACATGAAAAGAAGATTATTTTAAACTGAATTCAGTTTTGATAACTGGGGGAAAAATAAATTTCCTATTTACTCAAAAAAATCTTTTTCTTTTTTTTTTTAAATAGGCAGTGGCACTTCTGAAGTCCTGTCAAGTGCAATGGAAACAAAGTAATGTACACAAAGTCAAAGAGGCTTCAATTCCATGTATTCTCGCTTACATTCCATATATTCCAATTTCCAACAGGGGGTAGCATTACACTACTCCAAGAACATTTGATATTTAAAATACACTCAGTTTCCCCACCTTTGCTACTCTGAGCTTCCTTGTACAATAGATCTGTTAATTTCCACTCATTCTGCACCAGGTGAAAACCACTCAAGGCAGAGACTCCAGCAAAACTACTGTACCACTGAAAATAAGGCTCAGATGGAGCCCAAACGGCTATGAGTAACAGCAGACTTGACTCTGCTGTGCCGATAACAAGCAGTCTGGTGTTCTCATCTCATTCTTCTTGCTCAGCACGTAAAAGAAACAGAAGAGGCAAGGTGCACAAACTGGATGCAACATGTGGCATGATTAACTTTTTTTGAATTTTAAAGTTCACAAGACTGTGCCACCACTGAGCATCTCAGTACTGCAGAAATACCTGTGAAATTAGGAGGGCTTGACAAATGGCAAGTGTTGTTCTACGTTTTCTTAGAACAGCACATACAGGTAGAAACAACATAGTTCTGCTGCAGTAGGAGCGTTAGCCCATTTCAAGATTTTAAAAGTCCGTACAAAAGTACCCGTTTAGCAGGAAGCTTGGACAGACTGAAAATAAACGAAAAGGACAATGATTAACATATACACATATGCACACATGTACTCACAAAGGGATTCAGATATCCTTGCTCTCTTGATTAGCAAAGGAGTGATTTATGGCAAATTTACACCAGAAGAGACACATAAGACAAAAGGTCCAATAATCCATTTCTTGACACTGAGACATTCCTTCTCTGATGAGGAAAGGGAATGAGCTTCAACCAACATGCATAAGAGATATTATAGGCTTTTCAGTGAAAAACAGCTCTTATGCCACTATACTGAGAAGTATCCTAACTTATCACAACTACTCTTGTCAAAAAGTTTCTAACAGAAAATTAATTCCACCAATTATACAAAATTGCATAAAGTATCCCTTTTACTCAAGTTTTCTGCTTGCAACAAGACTTTAAATCCAAGACATCTATTCATGAAGAAAAAGGATTGGTTTTTTTTGGTTTTTTTTTTTTTTGCAAATAAAGAGTTTAACTACGACTCTACAGCTACAATGACAAACAGTAAATAGAGAAGGGCTGAAATGTGAAAATATTTCAAAAGCTGGCAAAGTGAAATCTCAGATGTTAGAGACAAATTAAACCTACCTCTACAAATTCTTAGAGATGGAGAAAGTTTATGTTAAGTTGTAATTACCATTTTGAAACATCCACCTAGGGACTGCCCTAAGAAAAGTCTGTTCCTTCTTCTACTTCCCCCAAAGAGTGCTGTTCCACAGTGAGAGCTTAGCTTGTGCTTGCACTAAAAATATGCTTGGGCCTGTTTTGTAGCCGATGGAGCTATGCCAATTTACATTAGACTAGTTATTTGATTCCTTCCTTCCAGCCCATTCCACATAAAGACATGAAGAAAAGAATCCTTGTTATAACCTGTACATCCTGCTCCACACAAAGAGAGAACTAGAGTGGGCTTAATTATGAGCCTATGAAGAATAAAAATGAAAGCCTTGCAATATCATCTTCACATTCATTTTCCTTCTTTTTCAACCTCACATTTACAGCTAAAGTTAGTCAACTTCTCCCAGAAAAAAATTATTAACAAGATAATCAAGGATCATCATTAGAAAGAAACGGGTGGAACTAGAAGGACAAATAAGGGAGAGAAAGCTCAAAATAGTAAGATTAAGACAAGTGTTTTCCTTTATCCTCAACCCATCACTGAAATTATGGTTTGTCAAAGGTAATGAAACTATAATTAAGCTGCACAGCTTCAAAGGATACAGATACTTAACTATGCATGGGGGCTGCTCACAGGCTTCTCCTATATTGGAGAGCACTGCCATAAATTATTAGGTATAATTATTTCTGTAGTTTTCCAAAGCTTTCTAGAGCAGTTATCTCCATAGCACATGCGTTCTGCTTGACTTTTTGTCTCAAGGAATGAGATGAATTGGCAAACTTCATCTGGAAATGTTTTCCTAGTGCTACAGAGGGTTCAAGTATACAGTTACTAGCCTTGATATAGCCCACTTAACACTTCTCTGTCCTTGTAATAAACCAGATCTGGAAAAGGTTTATATTTCCTTAATATTTTCCGGGCTCAAATTTCTTGTACATTCAAAATTGCTTCCAATCAGCATTGAATTAGCAGAGGATTCCACAGAATCCAGACTGCTGCAGAGGATGTGGCTAGGGGAGAGGGAATACAGCCAGAGTTCATGTCCCACTGATTCCCAGCTGTTGAAACAGTCATTTTGGTTGATTGACACCTGGCTGCTGCAGTTTATACTGCGAATAGCCCAGTATCCTCATGTGACAAGACTTAGGAGCACAAAGTCAACTTTAAAGTCCCTTTTCCATCTAGTCTTTGGACTTGTGTGGGATTGAACTGCTTCAGAGAAGGCCTCGAGGACTGCTTTCTTTCATCTACCCTGCTTTAGGAAAGAAAACATGGAAATACACAAAAGATAATGCCAGGGAAGACATACAAGCAGAGCCTGCATGCAGTACAGGCACTTTACCGCAGCCTAGAATCTGTGTGTAAGACTGCTATGCACTCACCCTGTCCTGGCTGTCATTTATCACATGGATCGCATTAATAGTCACTTGTTTTGATCTTAACATCCCCATCCTGCCCAAGGAAGCTCACTCTAACTTTTACACACACACGCACACACACAAATTACAGGTTGTCACAGACACATTGAAGCATCAAACTTCATTGGAGCTGAAGCAGAGGGGATGGAAAAGCAACAGTAGCTTCACATAACATTTTTCCCCACACATCTATCCTACACTTACGGGTTGAATTACTCCCTGAAGCAAGTTAGAGTTTTTCAAGGGACCCTTCCACAGTCAATATGTTACTACTCTAGCAAGGATGGCCAGAATGCAAGAAGATCCTTCCTTCACTAATTTAGGAATGGAACAGAAAAGGCTGTTTGCAACTAGTAAAAAGTGGGGTGAAGAACATTTTTTACACCATAAAAAAAGATTTGCTCAGTTGCTCAGGCACAGTAACTTTAAGGTTTCATTGTGATACTCTGGTTCTGACCCAGAATTCCTACGCTTTGAGCTGAGTTTAGCCAGCACCAAAGAAACTCAACAGTAAGTATCTACTTACTTAAGATGAGACAATTGACTAGCTGAAATACTTAACTGCAGATCGTCAGACAGCTTGAACTGCTCCAGAAGTTCCCTGTGGTTGTCTGCTCTCACATCTCTTATTGTGGAAGAGCTCAGAGTTTTACCTAATCCCTATTCAGGCAAAATGGCTTTTGACCTCAAAAAAAAATCAAAGAAAAGAATCATTGCATCAAAAAAAATTTGCAAAATTAGATTTGATACAATATGCCTCTCTGTAAGAATTTAAGAAAAGAATACATGAAGAAAACATAATACAATTTTTTTTCTTTTCTTCCTCTGTTGTTACAACTTGGCTTGAATTTCGGTCATATCCTCAGTCATGTTCTTGATATCTTGGTCTTTTCTAAATGCTAAAAAATCGCTCCACCCTCTGGCTAATCCCGTGGTTAGAAAGAACTGATTTTGAACTGCCATGTCCTCAGTTGTAGACTTTCTGAATCCACTGAGTGGAAAGGTTCCTGCATTAATAACTTCTTTCCAGTAACTCTACAGTTCTTGAAAGACACCATTCCTCAATCTCAATTTCACAGAAAAAAATTTCTGTTGAAATAATGTATTTGGTGCCACTGCTCTGTGATCTTTCATTAAATAGAAAATGGCTTTGAACTGTTTGTTAAAGGTATAAAAATTAGCAATAGACTTCCCAGCATTTAAAAAAAAAAATAATCGTAGAGCAGCTGCTCCATCCTGGCAGGTTGATTTTCTTCTTTAGTAACTCTTATTAATAAGAGTTCCTTTTCTGTCCACAGTTCACTTGAAAGGCAAACAACTTTCTGTCTCTCTCACTGCAGCCTGGAAAACATCACATTTAATATAATCTTTAGCACTTGGGTAGAATTGTCCATATCCAAAGTACTGTAGAAACACCATCTCATCAATCCTGACAATAGCCTTGGGAAGTAAACATTATCCAGTTACAGATATTATACAAATAGGTAGACTGAGGTAAGCTAGTCAGAGCCACAATAATAAAACCATAACACAAAACTCCTAGATCAGTCTGAATCTCAGGCTTCTTACCTCTCTTGCACACCCTGGCATTCCCCTCCGATTTAAAGTGAGACATTGCCCAAAACATCGTTATCTGCACTTTGCCATCACAAATTCTGCCAGGAGTCTGCATTAGGCAACTGGCTTTCTAGCACAGCATGCAGGTTTGTAAGATGCATCCAACCCTAAACCAGGCAGGGAAAGAACACCAAAGTTTAGTATGGATTTCTTCTGTATTTCCTGAGGTCCAGAGCAATCAGCCTCGCTCTTCCAGTCTCTGCTATGTGGACTTTTGCAGAATTGCCTTTCTTTTCTTCTCTAGACATGTTCCCTAGCCTTTCAGCAGAAGCATTCATAACTATGCATAATAAAGCAATACATAAAATCGCCAGGCAACTTTAGAACAGTCCATCCTGAACACTGTTTAGCAGGCTTTTCTATACCAGAATGGCTTACTCACATTTTCTAACCCTCCTGCCTATGGGAAGTATTCATTCTGTTCCGAAAATACAAATATTCTTCAGTGATTCATTCCTCAAATTGATTTCAGTGTATTTTTTTGTGGAGCAGGTAATAAACAATTTCCTCTTCAGTGGATTTGTTGCCAAACCTGCCATTTTCTTGCTAACAAATGTCAAAATCTCATTACCCATAGGAAGATGTTGTTACCCTATTATTAAACTTTACTAAGCCAATATAAGAAAACCTTATTTGCTCTTTATGAACCAAGTAATACAACTTGGTATAGGGTTGCACAGTTATATTAGAAACAGATTAGATTATTAGATTTGCCTATGTCACAACCTCTGCACAACTGATATCTTAAGGATCTAACCTGATTACAAGTCCATATGGGATATTATCAGCCAGACTGACAGCATTTCCATAGATATCTTGAAGTAATAAGTATATTGGGCATCTTGAATTACCACAACTAATTCCACTCATGTGTCTTGTCATGGGTTGTGGACAAATTTAAGCACAGTTTGTGTAATTTTGTTGGAACACATTTCATCCTTCTAATTTGCATACTTCCAGTTTT
Source organism: Platalea leucorodia (assembly GCF_965183815.1). NCBI lineage: Eukaryota > Metazoa > Chordata > Aves > Pelecaniformes > Threskiornithidae > Platalea > Platalea leucorodia. Next base: position 75,904,902 of record NC_138828.1, read on the forward strand.
AAGTGGCTCTGTCAAAAAGGGTTGGTAGGAAAAGACGCACCCCTACTGAGCATCTACTTTCAGTCCTCTCCTCTACTCACAGTGAGCTGCTGTCAACCCTCCAGACATCTCATCCAAATGATTGCTATCCTACTGACACTCGCCGATTCCTTCTGAGCCACGCAATTACTTTGATATCAGTGACCGTTAATCAAAACAGAATATTTTCTTCATAGCTTTCTTTAATCCATGATCTTAAAAGTATAATGTTGGTAGACATTACAAACATTTTGCAGAAATGCAAGTCAAGGAATTGAGGTTCTTTTAAAGTTACTTTGTTTATGATCTTGCAGAAGGAGAGGAACCACATGGGAATCAAACCTAGGGGTCTTAATCCAGGGCTGCCACTGGAGTTATTTGCTTCCCTCTGAGTTCAGCTCAATGTAATGCATGATTTACTAATCTCTTTTGTGGTTCACCCTGCAGGTGAATTCTGCTTTCTCCCTTTTAGAAAATGAAGCTAGAATGTGTCTGCTAACACTTCATAGAATTCTGTAGATTTTTTCCAGAAATAAATGGATTGTTATTTAGAAAAAAAGACAGAAAAAAACCTTCCATTTTCCATTGGCCACATTCCAAGCAATCTGATGAGTCTCTTTATAACTGGATCAAAAACAAAAACCCCACAGACCCTACATTCCAAAGGAAGTAATTTTTTTCCAGCTTTTATTGTCAGACTCCTCCTCTTTCAAAACATTTCTTTCTCTCTCTTCAGAAAAGCTATCGTTCCCAACAGAGGAAGAAGTAGCCATCAGTTGTAGTAGTAGTAATAATAAAAGTTGTTATCCAGCTCGATTATATTTAGGGGAGGAAGTAGATTTTCCCATTTGTTCATGCTTATGGGTATAAAAGGTCAATACTGCAGGTTATCAAGATCTTCACCGACTCTCTGACAGAAAAGTAATCCAGCAACATTTCTATTTAGTACACAAGAATTAATTCTGCTGAGCTATGTTGTCTACATTCCCTCGTGCAGGAAAGTCCTCTCTTCTCTTGACATTATTAATATCATTTCACTTACCAGTGCTTCTGTGGCAGGCACTTCTTTTCCCATTACAGACCACAGGCTATCTTTTCCACTTAGTGCCCGATCCCAAGAAGTGCCGAGAGCTTAATTCTTATTATTCTGAATTCAGATTAGAACCTCTAGTCTTAGCACAAACACTGTGGGGATTCTTTCATGATAGATGGAGAGTATCTTCAGTATTATTTTTCAGATAAGAAGTAAGGCAGCCTCCTACAGTGCCGAAAGCAAGTCAGATCTGCACAGTTCTGGTGGGATTGCCCTGTCTTGTATTTTACTGTGAAGTCTCAAATCCAAAGTCATACCCATTAAGTGACCTCCTCCAAGCAAAGCTTTGGAAGAGCCAGGTCACTTATATGAGCTCTTACCAGCAACAGCAAAGTAAAAGGAAGCTGGGTCTCCTCTTGATTATTTGGGAGTGAAGCCTGTTGCCAAGAAGCATAATATTGTACAAAATAACAGTGGTAAACTGGGAAGGAAAAAAAAAAAAAAAAAAAAAATCTTCCTTCCCCTGTGAACTGCTGATAAGCAACATCTCAACACAGTGCATAAGAAGATCCAACAGCACCTTCGTAAGAGGATGGGAGTTAACACTGCGATAGACGCAGGGTCCTGGCCAAAACTACAAAAAGGAAAACAAAACAAATCAAGCTCTGCGATCAACACTACACCCACCTCTTTTAAGCCCCTTTCCTCTGCCAGTTCCAACCAGAGAACATACTTTTGCTCCAATCTTTGATTTGCACAGTGCTGTGTGCTTTTGTCAGCACAACCAGCTCCAGAAATGACTGCATTTCATTGTCAAGGACAGCAATGATCATGGATTTCTTCTGTTTCGGAAAGATGTTGTGGGGAAATTGGTGTTTTTAAAGATGCCTTTGAATCTGTGAAAAGGCCAAAAAGTAACACTACTTTATTGTAAAAATTTCAGAGCCTTTTACAATAACCGCAATGTAAGTAAAATGCCAGATTGTGAAATCATTGTCCAGTGCAGTCACCTCATTTAGTGGTGATACATGATATGGAAGATGCACCTCACTGCAGGTTAATGTATCACAGTCAGGACTTAAAGAAAAACAATTGGAATTAAATCTTAAAAGAAGAGAGCACAAATACAAGTTTTCTAATTCATGCCAAAAGCCAGTAATACCCAGAATCAATGGTCATCAAAGCATATGAAAGCCTCACAACCACACTGTCACTCAGGTCAGTAATACTGACAACTGACTTCCAGATTCCTCTGAGGTGCAAACTGTTCCTGTTGCAGTTTTGACGGCGTGTGTGTTGCCTAACTGCCCAGAGCTCTGAGATTAGAGCAGACATACAAGCAGAAACAACGCTGTAGAAGATTACAAATGCATCCTTCTCAACTGAGAATTTAGACAGCCTGTAGCTTTTTTGAAGGTGGAAGGAAGCATAAAATGTTACCTCAATAACGTTAAAAAAAAAAAAAACAAAAAAAAAAACAACTTTGAAAAGAGATGTAAAAGTTGTGTAATTACAAATAATCATGTTTCTATACTTTCACAGAAAGCAGGGAAATAAACACACTAAGATAAACACATAAGGTGTTCAGTCTCATGGGGAAAGAGGTAATGGCTCCAACAGAAAAAAAAATAGCTACATTAAAGTTGTATATAACAATATGTTGTGACTTCTTTAGTATCTGTTTTAATACTACATTAGAAAAGTACCTGATTAAAAGCCAAAAAAAAATGAAAACGTTCTCAGTTACATGGATGTGGCAATGCAGTCTGCAGCCACTGTTTCTCAAATCTCACTACACAAGTTTACACCTTATAGGCCTTCTCTTTTACCCCTTTCAAAAGCAGCGTCTACAATGAAAGGAGACATACCAGCTAAATCCAGGATTAAGGGTTCTGTACAGGATTTGGAAGACCAAGGCTATAGTCCCAACCAGTTACAGGCTGTTCATCACCTTGGTTAAATCAGTCCATGCGAGACCACAAAACAGACCTCAGTGCAAGATGTTCTTTACAGTTCAAGCCCCTTCTCTGCCTGAGGACACATCAGCCTTGCTTCTCGCTAGGCTTAGTCTCTCCCCGGTCTACAATGCACAACGGAAACACAGATATTCGTAGTAGCTCTAGATCTACCCAGAGACTCTGCACTCCCAAAAGGCTGCATGTGATTAACAAGCCCTTCAGGGACATGGTGCTACATGATTAAATATACTGAGTAAAGCGCCTGCTCAAGGATCACAGTACAGACTTGCACATGCCTTCCCTTAAAGTTGTAATGCAAAAGAAAGCAGTTTCTACAGAACACACTACAAGAGGTAAATTGCCTTTCAGCTAATCAAAGCAACTCCCCGCTTAAACCGAGATCCACATCCCCCCCAAGTCAGGTACCAGATCTCCCTATATTGTGTAGGGAAGGGTTCTCAGCCACTCAGCGCTGTGGATGCTGCTACCTGACAAAACCCTTCAACTCTTTTGTGCATCGTGACCACAGCATTCCCATATTTCCACTTACTACAGATATACCGGGAGATTCAAAGTTCGAGGCATACCGTTACTGTGGTAGCAGGAACTATAGAAATACCTCACAGAGGATTTGGGTAGACTGGCTGCTAATTTGGGACCAGTGTCTCCAAGGAGGTTTTGGTATTTTTAAGTAATCAGCTACAGTAGGTAGCTGAATACCAATACAGGATTGATGATAACAACCACACAAAAACTGACATTTTCTTTTCTCCTCTATCATGGCAAGTTAACTACCAAAGCAGTAATCAAGCCTGTATTTCTACATACATAAGAACTCCCACTGACATAAATATGAGTTTAGGGTGAGCTAGACATACATAAAAGTCATTCCTACTAATAGGCACATTTTGAGCTGTCAACAGTGATTTGAGCATAACACTAAGTAGTGTGAAGAGACAGCCATAACCATTCCATATTAAATCAACTTGCAAGAAGATGAAGGTCAGGGGACAAAAAGCAATGCAAAACTAAAACCAGTACTTGTCAGATGGAAAAGGACAAAACCAGTTGGAAAATAATTTTATTTTTCAGACTTCTAAGAAAATTTACAAACAATGGTAGTGTAAAAAAAGAAGACACCCTATAAAAAAGGTTGACATTATTTCTCAAACTATAGCATCAAATGAAGTTACAGAGCAACAAGCGTACAGTCAAATTCTATTCATCAAATTAGTATTAGCTAAGTAGTTGAAAATGTAATAAGTCCAATAATAACTCTCTACAGCTTACTCAGAAACCCCATAACAATCCAACATTCTGAGCTTAAAATATGCTTAAAATATACTTAAAATACACAAAGAATTCATCTCTGCAATCATCTATAGCACTGAAACCACCTAGGCAAAAATTACATAGCAAAGGCACACCTTGTGAAGTTTGTAAAGAAGGACATCTTGAGCACACTACAATAACATACAACAGAAAGCAAAACACCCTGCATGCTTGCTTATTAATCCCCAATGTCTAATATGAAATACAATATAGAAATAATAGAAGCAGTATTTAGTGACTTTCTTTATGCTGGTTCTATTCTTCATCCAGAGTGAAACAGAAAGGCTTCCTTGCCCTGTTTTCTGTTTGAACCTTGGCACTTTCCCGGGGTATGTTCTCCCTATGTTCATCATCATCCTTGTTATTAGTGGGGCAGGTGGTTCTTAACCAAGTCAATCCCAGTCACGAACGCCACCATGCCTTCCACATACGCATGTCTTCATCCTGCAACCTGTCTCCAACTCTTCCCATGCTGAACTCCAGCACACACAGGCAACATGCTCAAATCTAACCTCAATTTGCCAAAGTTTACATACAGAGCAGAAAACAAACCAATGCTTATATCCTTTATTACTGCCATAGACTTTCCTTTACTCAGGTCACCCGCTCACTTTAATTAGTAGGCATTTAAAAACCATCAACACAATTTAATTAACAGCTTAACTTGAAATTGCAAAGGAACTCCAAACACTGGCACACTAAAGCCTTTTGAACATGAATTTGAATAAACGTGAAAAACTGGTGTCTTCATTAATCCATAAATCAACTCCTCCTGGCCCTAACCGCATCTTAAACATATTCTGTTCAGAGCACAAGGAATAAGATTTATTTTTTAGTTACAGCATATGGATTTGTGCTTTCACTGTATTCATCATGAGAAAAGCCAAAGACGACGTCCATTAAATATTGCTGAAATAACTCATCTTGACAGTTCAGGACAATGTATCATAAGGTTATTTTTTCTTTCAAAAGTAAAAACAAACCCATGAATCATTCCATTTAATGAGATTTCTTTCACAAATGCTTACAAATGGGTAGGAAAAAAAACATAAGAAGCAGATGTGCATATCTCATGCTAAAACAGGAGTTAGTAAGAGCGTTGCACCAGTGTTTCACTCACTAAATTTGTTTGAATATTGACAATTCCTGAAATTCTTGCCAACTGATATTATTAGGGCAACTAGAAACACCATGAAACTTGACAGCACTTTGCAATAAAAGATGTGGGTGTGTATGTTGTTGGGGTCAACAGGCAGTTAAAGAAGGAGTGACATAATTTAGCCTTTAATGGCTTTGAAGATATACAATGGAATATTCACTTTCAGCTTCCTGTCTGCCACAGATGTTCAGGGTAAACTTTGATAAATTCAGATCACCCAGAAACATTTAGACCACGTGAGCTAACTGTACCTTAACTAATTCTTTCCTTGCTGCTTATACGAAGCCATCTTGGAGCTTTCTGATCCCAGACCAGAGCCCTTCTAGGGATCAGTCTTGTGCATTTTTCCCAACTTCTCTCTAACTACAGGCAGCAGACAGAGGAAGCCAGCAGCAGATACACTGCTGTGCACCTTGCTGCCTGCACTGCAGAAAGAAGTGGGAGGCTGAACCTCAGGCTCTTGCATCCAACCAAGCTTTCAGAATTAGGCTAGAGGGCTAGTGAGGGCCTTTGGTGCTGATGGCTGGCAAGGATGGTCTTGGAAGAACACTGATCCTAGTGATACAACCTAGTAGATCCTAGTAGACACTGATCCTAGTAGACACAACCTTAGCCTGTCACACCAGTGCCTCCCTACCTCCCAAATGCTGCAAGTACATGACAAAGTAACGTCCAAGGTGCTGTTACAGAGGCTATACAAGCACCTCAGGCAGACAGCATTTTCTAGTTTTCAGACACATGAAGGCAGTCAATGATGCAAATACGTGAAATACCTCGTGAGAAGAAAATAATCCCTCAAGTTCATAATTTTTTAATTTTTCTTTCATAACTTACTATACACTCAAGCCCTTTTCATAGCAGTGATTTATGTAATCCCACATGCTCAATGAAAATGTACACACTTCAGTGGCAATACTTAATTCCTCAAACAAAAGTCTCTCTTGATGAATCCCTACTTCACACATTCCTTAATTTGACCACTCCATCTAACCTTCCCAGCCTTTCAACAGCTCACCAACACAAACAGCTTTACGTTCTTCTAGTTCAGCAAACACATTCACCAAAAAGGTCTTCTCCAGAATAGGTAAAACCAGAAATATTTTCTCCATGCAATGTACAACTAATGTATAAAGCTTACTGCCATAAAAAGCCAAGAATCTAGCAGTGCTCAAAAAGAACTTATAGGAATATCAGTCATAGTAACAGATACTGGCAAATGTGTTTAGAAAGGCATATGAATCTCCATGCTTCCAGTTTTCAGTCTTTATGTGACTGGTGATCAAAAATATTTTTTCCTGCAAATACACTGTCCTGGTAGTACACCACTAATCAGTTTTTGTACACCTCCTCTAAAGTATCTGTCACTAGCCAGTTATAATACTGGCTTAGTTGATCTGCTATGAATTGCCATGCTAACTTGACTATCTTCTCTTTCCCCCGTGAGAAGCTTCACTAATCTGGCTTCTCGTGCAAGACTGGCTCAAACTACAATGATACAGAAAAGAAAAACATCAATAAAATAAAAAATATGTATTGTGGTCACCTAAAGAGCAGCACATACTATTTGGCCTCCCTTCTTTCTTCTCTTGAAATACCAGCAGTAAGACAGATCAATGTCCTTCATGGTAAATTACTATATGACAAATTCAGCCCTCTCATGTGCCTGCCTGTAAAGCTTCTGTCTGTCACTGTCAGCCACTAACATACACCCAAAACCAAAATTGGCCAATTTAAAAGTAATGATTGATAGCCTATATTGTTCAGTGTTTTCTTGATCAGGCACAGATTTTGAGGAAACTGGGTGCTAAGCCTCTCAACTTGAGCATAAACAACACAAAAGTTATTACCAATTCAAATTATAAAGGAAATAATAGTATTTATGACTTGCAACTTAAGTCATTTTAAATTAATCATGCTATATTAAGTAAGGCTTGTTAGCATCTGCTCAGTGTTAGGTATTTACCTTTAGTCCACCACAGATTGGACAAGCTGAAAAAAGAGCTCTTGTCATCCCAAGGTGGGGGCTACATGTGTCATAGGGGTCAGCTGAGGCCCCACTAGGTGGTGACAACTCACTACTTTTGGAGTCTGACACCTGTCCTTGTGGTTTTGTGTCTGACCACCTCGAAACAAAATCCACATATGTCCCATCACTCGAGTCCTTGCTGCTTTCTGCGAGTACGGATGAAGGCCTCCCTCTGTCCTGGCTCTGCTCGGGTATCCTGCGTGCTTCCAGGTGTGGTAGTAGCAGTTTTGGGTCACTAGCACCTTGAGGTGACAGGGCCTGGTCCTTGGGTAGCATGGAATCTGCACTCTTCGGCTGCACATCTTTAGAAGCTGCCTGTAACAAACTCCTGGGTATATCATAAATATGTCTGAGAGAGCTGGGAACCTGATACTCTGATCCCACACCTCTCTGGGGCTCACTGTGAGGACAAGTACATAAATTCTGATCCGAAGGAAAGTTCAATGGCAAGCTTAGCAATGATCCAAACTCATCACCATGGCAAATATCCAAGCTCCCAGCATAGGAAGAGAAGCTTCCAGAGTAAGAAGAGTGACTACCAGTAGCTATTCCACTGTCAGAAGAGCTCTGACGACCTATTTCCTGTAGCTGTCTTGATCGGAGGGGCTTTGGAGGTGGTTTTGTGGTGCCACGTGCCCCTTCTGGAAGGGTCTTTTCTTCCCCAAGATGAATGCCCTTTGCAGCTGCCAGTCCATGACTCTCTTGAGAAGTGCTGGCTGAAGATTGTTCAGGCCAAATTGTCAACCTGCTCCCAACACTAACATCCGAGTGGCTGGTATCTGAAGATGAGCTTGAAAGACTTCTATCATCTCCTAGAAAAGAAGAAAACACATCAACCTATGTTTAAAACACAATTGACAGAAAGGACCGTGAGATTCCATCTGTTTTTTGTAAGGGGAACCTCTGTCAGAAAGCCAGAATTCCTGCAATAATTCCTATCCCCATGGGAAAAATGAAATGTAAATAGTATGTTACCTTGCCATAACCCTACCACATTATGGAACCTAATGCATTCAGGGCTAAATTTTTAGAGTTTATGCACCAGGTTCTCCCCTTTTCAACCATATTTTACTTCCGTACAGTTAATTGGTTTTATTTTAGATATTCCTATCTCATATCACAGGGAACAGTCATAAAATCCCATGCTCAGAATACCTGAGGATGCTCTGAAGAAAACCTTGTTACTGCAACCCAAAGCCATACAAGACATTTCCGTGTTTCTATGTGATCTGAATCAACCAAATTATTATCTTGTTTGTACTTTTTTCTCTATTTAAATCTTATCTGAATGACATCAAAATGAATGTTAAAGAGACTGCAAAAATAAAATAATACTTAAGACCGTCCTGTTCTCTCCTCTGAGCTCTCCTACACTGTACTTCTTCATAATATCCATACCAAAATCCAACCATACATCATTGTAAGAAACAAAAATGAGAATACTAGTATTATAAAAATGTTTACATATCTATATACAAAAAGATCTTCCGTGATTCATTTATGCACATATTGCAAGATTTTTTTTTTCTCACTGATACTTGCAAGAAGGACACTTTTACAGGTAACTACTGCTATCCAAGACAGAAGATGGAAGAAAAAGATTAAGCATTGGCATGACAGGGCATAAGAACAACACACAAGCATCACACAAACACATACACAAAACCAAACAAACAAACAAAGAAACCCCACTTTCTTGTAGTGGCACACACAGTCCACAATGTTATTTCCTTCCTTCTTAATAAAACCAATGTGAAAACAAAGGCTGACAGCAGGATCATTTTGTAGGTATTAATTTTAATTAACTTTATTAATTTTAAACCTTGGGCAATAAGTTGACAGATGGGGTAGAAAGAGGAAGGGTCCACTGCAAATTGTGACCTGAGCTTCTGGTATTACTAGGCTATTTCTATTCTCAGGTGTTGAGGGAAAAGTTTAGAACAATTCTCTTGCTCTTTGCGGAATAATTCTTGATATATACTATTACAAAATAGCAATGTTTATCCTGTGAAATCTAATCCTTTCTTTTCCCCCAGTGCCCATTGCACGATGCTGGCCTGTGACCCCTGCGTAAGTGTAACTCCTGAGATTAAATTATACAGCTGTCTAGATGGAAGGCATGAATTACAAAAACATTAGTGTAGTTCTCCGCAACATGTCCAGAAGAAGAAATATATTTGTTAAATATGAGTTATTCTGCTTACAAAAACATACATTTTTTTGAAAAAATAAGATCGTTGAATTTATTTGAAATCACTTCTCTTAGACAAATATTTTAGGCAATTATTTTAGGGGATCCTTCCCACAGTCTTCAAGAAAATGCTCTAACTATGTAGAGCTAGCTACATGTTCTCCCAGGCAGTGACAGAACCTAGATGTCCAGATTCAGGCAAACGTCCTCCCACTAAACCTACAGGAACAGTCTTGTTGTTGTAATATTTCCCATAAACACAAATATTTAATTTTCCTATGCAAAACTCAAATAACAGAATACGAAAATCTTACTCTAGGATTCCTCATTCTCTGAGGATCATAACATTCTTAGGAGAATCAGGTCATAAATTCAAGTAATCTCACGCAGAGAATACATACAAAGTTGGGCCACATGTTTTCTAACCAGAGTGACTGAATAAAAAAAAAAAAAAAAATAAAAAAAAAAAAAAAGACATGCCTCTCTATCAAGTCTCATTTGTTTTCCATCAATCTAGTCAAGTCTAGTAGTTATATGCTAACTAAGAAAAACCTCAAGAAGTCTCAGTGGAATTTTGTCACAAACCACATTACTCAGCACGGTCAAGACTAAAGTAGCCTTGGACATGTATAGAAGCACATAATTAAGCTCTTGAGGATCTTCACAGGGCCATTTTTAGGCTCGTAGGCTTTAGAGTCAAGAGCAAAGCAGATGTTTTGAAGATCTAACTTCTGTTATTAAACAATTCAAATGGCAGTTCAGGGCATAGGCCCTTTTACAAATCCAGTGCTAGACACCAATTCTACTTTGACACATAAACAACTCCAGAAGGGACATGCACAGATACCACTACGAAGAGCAACAATAACACTTGGAACCAAAGCACAGGAGTCCTAGGTTTTACTACAAAAATCTGCTGTAAGCCTGATATGTGAACTATACAAGTCGGTTCATCTCGCAGGCTGGAGTGAGTCAAGCACTTAAGCAGATATCAAACTTGACGCAGACTGTTCTTTTGATGTTGCACATGCACAAAGTCAGTAGGATTCAGCATACTAAAGAATTTTCCTGTGTTAATAGTATTTGATCCAAAACTCACTCTGCTCAGCTAAAAAACTCCAATCCGCATCAATGGTCTTTAGACAATGCTGTTAAAGAACTGCCTCACAAGCAACAGCAGCCAAATCAAATATCTTGACCGTTTCTCTATTCTTTTTCTTTTAACCTCAGTGTCTCATAATTATATACATGTACATTTCTAAAGCCTGGGAAAGAAAGGAATACCTTTTTTTTTTTTTTTTTTAATTAAAGATTTTTCTTACCTCCACTGCCCTGGCGACTTGTATGGGACAGCAAGCTCAAGCGCTTTTCTAATTGCAAAGCTTCATGAGCCAATCTTTCTTCTGAGTAGGCTGGATTTGTACTCGGATCTTTAAAAAGGAACAGAAAATAAATAAATAAATAAGAAGAAACATGGAAAATATATAAAAAGAAGGGGAAAAAAAAGACATAGTCTTATGTTAGATACTTTGTTCTTATGTTTGAGCTTCTACTACAGGAGAGGAAAAAAGCTGATCGGAAAATGTATGGGACAATCTGCCTTCAAGCACATCCTGGAGAAATGCTACATAATAAGTTATAATTTTAAGTGTCAAAAACTTTCAGAGATTATACCCAATATCTGTAAGAGTTACCACCAGGGACAGAACCCAGAACAGCACAGCACCGAAGGCAATACCTACAAAGATAATTAGCATCCAGCAGGTCTAGAAGAGTTGAAAACTAATATGAGACCTGTAAAATGTCTCCTGACTTCACTGAACTCATTGGGAATTTTATCATTGAGAAAGACCAAATTTTTCACCCTACAAATTTACAAATCTACATCATAGACTCACAGTGATTAAACTATCTGATACCTTCCAATCCAGATCACCTGTTTACAAAGACATCGCTCTCAAGCTTGATGTTCAGAAGTTCAGAACTCAGAGATGAAATAAGCAACCTGCTGGCTCTCCATGTTTAATACAAGATGAGTCAGAATGGTAAAAAACACTACTAAATATACTATAGGGGATTTTATGAGTTTTCCATTCCAGCTGAAATTACTTCACTGAAGAAGGCTCCTTCCATTCCAATAGAAAGACCAAAAGTTATACAGAATGCGGAAGAACTTTCATCAGAAAAATAGACCAGTTTCCTCTGAACCATTTTGTTTCCAACCAGGCACAACAATAAAGCCAGATATTGGCAATAATCATAACCATTATCCCTAGAGAAATCTTATAGATTTCTTCAAACAGCACTGAGGAGTGTGTCATGTTCAGCAGCTGCAAAAGATATGGTCAGCTAACTTGTTCATTATCGGAAATTTCAGTAGCTCTTACTAATTATATGGGGAAAGGAATTAATGACAGATAAAACAGATTAACTTTGTCACAACTGCTGCTTTTGTATATCTGATCAACTGGGTAGTAGTAGCACACCACAAAAACATTTAATCACTGAATCATTTAATAAGGGGGAAAAAAGGATGAAAAGGGCTACACATTGCTGTGGTTGAGTTAGTAAGATAAAAAAACAGTTGAAATGATGAAAGAAAATTTCATTTTCATTCCAGGTCTTTCAGTTCTAAAAGACTTGGGTTTGATTTTGTCAACACAACAGTCAAAGCAAGCTCACAATCAGGGGAAGGAGCATTTCCAGGTGAGCTGAAGCTCCACGGGAGTCCCTACACCTGAGAAATAAGCTGCCACATCTCTCCTCCCTAACTGAATTCACTTTCTGACCTGCCCTGGATAGATCCAAGTGTGTCACAGGAGCAGAAGTGACAATGCTGAACTTTCTTTCCCATGTAGAGGGGGTTTCCGCCTTTAGCAGTCTGCAATCTGGATGAGATTAGCAGAAAAAGCCGGACACACACAGAGTCCTTCTGTAACAGCATATGTTGGAAATCAAAGATGTTCTAACAGGAATAAGGCAACAATGCCTGTGACAAACAGGGTCTGTGACCTCTGTGTCTCCCAGCTCAAACAGTGCTTGATGTCAGTGCCTGACACCTTCTAAACTTAACTTTTAAGAACAGAAAAGAGGACTGTTTGATATGGATTATTTTGCTAGGTCTCCATTCCTATTTCCCCTGCAATACAACTCATATTAAGCATTGACTAGTCAAACCTGTGTAACTGCTTACTCAAACGAAACCCCCAATGCTCCCATATGGACCTCTGCCAAAGGAAAATACAAGCTTTGGCCACCAGCACCTATGGTGCAACCCAGACAGGTCTATGCAAGAATCTGCACAGTGGCATACAGTGTTACACGCTGCTGCTTGAATCTATTTTTGAATGTCCTCTGCTCCAGTTACTCTGCTGTATCTAGTTAAACGCCCTTATGTCCAAAAAGGTTCAACAAAGATGTTCCATGAGCACTTTGAGTATAAAGTTGGCATAACAGATCAACAAATTAGTCAAACCAAGATGCAACGGACACTAACCCTTCCCACAGCAAAGAACTGCCAGTAGGAAAGATCTTTCCACTTCCCTCAGAATAAGATTACTGGATAAATATAGATTTTCCGAATGTTACTAGGGCAAATACACAACTATTAGTTTTTTAGTAACTGATATCCCTCTTACAGACAGCAAAAGATATCATTAAAAAAACTGGTCAAGCAACTGATCTTGCAAAAATGGCCTATAATAAAATACAAGATGGGGAAGTAGGAGGGAAGTTGAAGCAAATCAGTAAGTTTGCATTTCACATGTTCAATTGCTTCTAGAAGCCAAATTCTACACAGCTACAGAACACAACAGGTTTCACCCAAAACCATGAAATCTCTAGGCATACTGTCTGTCCAACAAGACTGATAATTTTTTGGTTAAACTTCCCCTTAAGGATTGTCTATGTATAAAAGGTGTGTATATAAAATCGGGTTCATAGTTATGTGCTGTGCCCAGTTTTGTGGAAGATTGATTAGAAGAATCCTTTCTCAGTAAGTACTAGGAAATATCTAGACAAACAACTTCAAGACCTGCCAAACATATATAGACTTAAAGTCTTAGGCAGTTATTAAAAAGTAATTGTCCATCAGTCTTACTGAAGTCTTTGTTTTGCCTTTAATCTTCTCTGCTAATAAGCAAGACTTCTATGGCAAACACACACAATACTATTCTCCAGAAGCAGTAGATTCTTATACCAGTATTTTTGGTTACAGACTACCAAGCACTCATCAGGAGGTTTTGCTACAAGATCAGACTAAGGACTGAAGCCACTGGCAGCCAACATTTAGAGACCAGTCCTTACTGGAGGGCATAACCTATGACCTCCTGTCATATGTCATATGAGTGTCATATGAGTGGCCTAAAAAATGGTAAAAACAAGTTTTTTTTCCAACAGTAAAGTTGGATTTGTTGGCATCATCCTATGCCTTGTGCATGCACAATACAAAGCCTCTAAATAACTGTGTAGTAATTTGCCATATTACTAACTCAGGAGGACAGAAGCAGCATGACCGGTACTGAGACAGCTGTCCAAGGAAGTTCACACAGCTTCTACCCACACAACATCCTACAGGAGCTCCAACAACTCTAAGAACAACTAGTACCTTCATTTCCCAAACTCTAAACAAATGTATCCTATAACGTAATGTACTGCCATTGAATCTAGGCAGTTAGATTCACTCAGGTCCTTCAATTAAGAAAGTGTTTTACCATTTTCCAAACAAAAATGGATCCATTGCTATGAAGAAAAATCTTTTGTGTGAGGCAATCATTGAAATTTTCTTAAACACTGCTTTCGGGCAACGGGGAAGGATTACATCAAATTTGGCTGGACTAAAAATGCCTCTGATGGAGATTTTATTTTTATATTACGTTGGTGGATATTCCTTAAAGCCACATCAGCTGCTCATCGTGGGAGATTTTGAATGCTTTGGTAACATACGAATAAAGTGTTACAGTAATTCAAAGCTCCAGGGTTGTTCAGTAAGCACCTGTCAGGAAAAAACGTATTGTATCAAGTTAAGTCAGCAGCTACCTAATATATGCTTGATTATATGCCTCTTTAAAATGCAACATTGGTTAATTACTTCATTAAACAAAGTTAGATAAGTTAGGCTGAACATCTCTCCTTTCTTTCTTCCTTTGTAACTGTAGGCACATTTGCAAATCAGGCCTGGACCCTCACCTTCATGCTAACATCTCCACACCTTGTAAGATGTCTGGAGGAATGAAAAGATGTCCTAAAAGTTTGAGGAGGATCCACTTGGTACAGATACTGCAGAAGGCAGTCACAGAGCTGTCTTGCAATGGCCAAAGGTGTATCAAGCTTCAACAAAAAGAAAGAGCATCAGACAGATCCTCAGCAAGCAGCACTGCACACTCTCCAGTCAGTCACAAAGCAGCCTGAAAAAGCTTCCAAAATTAAGAGAGAGCATCCAGACTATCAACATTACACTTGGAGTCTTTCCAGCCTGCAGGACTAGACTGTCCAGCAGCCTTAGCCAGATTTAGAGAGTACTGATCTGCCCACTGATCAAAGATATCACTGATCGGCTGTTGGGCCTTTGCTGTGTTCATGGTTGGCATTCAGGATGAATTTGCTAGTGAAAAGAAGGAATTCAAGTCACACCTGATAAACAAACATTTCTCAAATAATATGCATGCAAATTCAGTATAGATTATAAACCATGCAATCGGTGATTCATTACTCTGTCAATACCTAGACTTCTGTCAAGACAAGAACATAAAATCCTCTGGTCTGTTTCCTAAATATCTTCTCAAGAAAAAAAGTTGCAAGTTGCAAGTAGCCAATTACAGCAGTTATCTTCCAACTTGTAGCTGGGGAAAACAAGCCATCCAAAGACATTCTGTCACTCATTTGAGTCCTTTATTTAAAACACTACACTGCCTAAAAACATCTACAGATACCTACACTACCTTTGTGTTCCCACTCAATGCCATATGTTTTAAATTTGAGACCTGATCATGTAGCCTTTAACAAATCAAAACCTCCAGTCCGCTAATGGAGCTACCAATAGGAGTATTTTGGTACAATTTTGCAGAATTAACGGACTCCCAAAATAAGTACCACATAGTAGTAAACTGTAAAACATCTAATGTTCTTTTCCTTTTCCAATTTATTTTGGATGTACACATAATAATTATTTTTATCATGAGATTATTCACATTCATTTGATACCCATTTCCAAAAAGTCACAGAATAATTCAGGTTGGAAGGGATCTCGGGAGTTCTCTAGGCTAACCTGCTGCTCAAAGCAGGGCAGCTATGAGACACTAGACCAGATTTTGACACTTTGCAATGGTCAGTCAAGTTTACGAGTTCCACTGCACAGCTTTTTCATTACATATTTTATAGATGACTTAATAAAATACATACAGTAATCACATATCTATAAGAACAGCTTTTAAGAAAGTAAAGTATATTTTTTAAAACTAGAGTCCTGAAAAGAAGATGCCAATATTGTACTTGAGCAAATGTCGCTTGCACATGCAGTTTACAAACTCTTTTTGGATACTGGGCAGTTTACATTTGTTTAAAGAATCACTATGGGAAGTAAAAGTAAGAAAACCGGTCATTTTCCAGTCCTCTTCAAACCAGTCTCTATCATTTCCTATTAATTTCATGCCAACACTTAAATATTTTAGCACTCCATTTAACCATATGGTTGAGCTGTTTGTACATGAAGCCACCGGCTTCATTCATTACCCTTTTTCCAAAGACAGACTAAGCAGATGTTGACTGCATAACATCTATAGATTATGTTTGCTCCGTGGGCACTGGTGTCCAAGAACGCTGTCAATGGGACATTTTTTTCACTACATTATATTCTTGTCTCTGTACAGCTGCCCTTTGTGTGTTTTCCTTTCTTGAAAATACCTAAGAGCTATTCAAGCATATTTAATGTTTAAGTTGGAAAAGTACAGGTGACAGCAAGAAGCCAAATTCAAATAGCAAACTGTGGAGAGAAGGCTGCTTCCTAGAAGAGATTTTAAATTACACAAAAGCAGAACATTGCATATATAAAGCATAGTTGAGGCTGTGTAGCATTCTGCGCTGCAGTAAATACGAATAATATTGACTAAATGTTTCTTGGTAGAATTCCCAATCTCGAAGTTTTGATCTAGTTACCTGAGGTATGCAGATGATTAATCTATTTCCTATCCAACCCTTTGAAAAGGTTGGGTGAATTTCAATGCTCTTGCCAGATACAGTATGCAGCTGGCAGAGACTTGACCTTTTCAAGCAATACAGTACATTCTGTGTAACATCATACTTAAGAAGGAAAATCAGTTTGTGGATGAATCACTAGTGTTGTACATGTGCATATGCCTTAAACAGCTCTGTGCAAGCTTCTGCATGGGATAATAAATGAAGGAGAACATAAAAAATAAAAATTTTCTATGAAGGGATGTGTACGTAGGGGGTGACAACAGACTGGAAGAGAAAAGGGTAAAGATACAGGGAAATATAAGTTAGAGGGGTCAAAGTAGCTTGGAAAAGGGCTGCAGAGGAGTCTGCAAGAACATAAGCACAGTTCCCTACAGAACACTGCACCTGTCCAGGAAAACAAGGTGAAATCAAGTGGCTGAGTACATCTTCACCTCATTTCAGCAGCAAGTCCATCAAGCATAGAAGGCAAAGGAAAAAGACCTCAGAAAAGAGGTCTTCCCTTACAAAAATCTCCAACTCATCCCCAGGATACTCCACATCCACTTTTTTGCACTTCAGTGAGGTCAGAGCTCTTGAAGGAGGGAAGGGAATGTGTTATGTGGCTATGTATAACAACCCACAAATGCCAGAGTTGATAACTAAGATGCAAAAGCAGATTTACTTCTACATGCCTCTAAAAAAAGATTTTTCAAAGAATGTGCCATCTAAAATTAAAATTAAAAAAAACAATAATTAAAAAAAAAGACAACAGAATAGTTGCTTGTCGGCTTAATTATTCTGGACATAAATTTTTGTTAGATGAAAGACTTAGGAGTTGTGTATGTGTAATACAGTTTTAGATATGCAGAAAAATATGCGTTCAATAGTAAAGCTTTAAGTATCAGCACTGGTTTTTAGGTTTCTGTTGTTGGTTTTTTGTGGTTTGCTTTTTTAACACTCCACTTAGTTGAATGCAAACACAGATCATCATATAAGAAGAATGAGGTTTTATTGCCCACTATTCTGCTTGATTATTTTATTTACTTCGGTGTTACAACTATGGGAAAGAAGAGATGAACTGAGCCTTGTATCTACTGCATTTACTTTAACTAACTTTTCATAATTTGTTTTCACAAGTTTCACATCCAGTTCCAACCTTTTCCATCACATTTCCTTCCTGCAATTATCTTAATAGTATAACAGCAATAAAACCATCAAACACCTATTAACCGCCTAACACTTAAACAGAATCTCTAAGTATTTTCCACAAATCCCACCTCATCCTTCACCATTCTTGCAGCCTATTCCCACTATATCCCACTGCCAATTCACAGATATTTTTCTGCAGTCTCATTTCCACACTCTTGCCCTGTTTGACACAGTCATTCCGGCTCAATATTATATTTCTTCATCTGCTAAAGTCAAAAGGCAACAGGGCTTAGTGTGATGCCACCTAATTTCCTCTCTGAACGTTACAGCGCATGCAGCATTTACCATGAGATAGGAAAAGGAATTTAATCCTTGCACATCAGAAAAGAAGCTCAAGCAGCAAAACTGAAAAGTGATGTGGAGGCCTGACAAAGTTTTCTAAGGTTGGCAAGACTTAGTTCTAAGTGTTTTGGGTGAACTCAAAATGCTCTAGAAGTTAGTTTTCCATTAAACTATCAAAATAGTAATGCAGACATGGATCCAGGTTGAACTGTGTAAGTTTAAAACTAAAGGTTAGGGTTCATTTCAATTTAAATTGCCATATTTTAGTACTGTTAAATAAGAGAAGGCTAAGTTAGCAATATCACCAGAAATATGAATGAGCCAGAGCAGCAGGGGGAAACTGGGTACATTCAACTGATAAATCTGTACTGTGACATTTCAGAATGAAAAACACTTTGCACTTTCTACACCCTTAGTGTCTGCAAGCTGTTCTTACAATCACAGCAATAAGTGCTAGACATAGCAAGTTCCTACTTTGCTCGGTTACTCTATACTTCCTATATTAACCTGGTAGGACTGGACGCAAACCAAAAGGGCCTTTCGTCGGGGAGATGCCACGGACGATACAGTCGAATAGAAAGCTGATCTGCTCTCCTTCAGCACAAGAAAGGAAAAAAACTCCAGCCCCTGCAAGAAAGCACAACATAAATATGTGTTTTTCACTGGGATACATTAGAAATAAATTTAACTGAAGCTATTTATAATATAGCAATCAAAAGAGTATTAAGTGCAAGCCATGAAAAGAAATCAACAAGACGTGTTCTCCAGAGAAAAGAAATAAAAAGAAAAAATTCAGGTCAGTGCACACACACTACATCACAAACATACACATAAATTCAATAGCTACCTAATCACTTATGCTAATTTTCTGAGATTCAGGCAATTAGAGCAATGCCAACATACAAGCCATATGTTCAACAGCTGTCTGGGTCTTTTATTCTTACTTACCCCTAAAATTTTGTAGATCAAATCTTAGCTATGCAAGTGTCAGGGATACTTAAAGTGTCTTCATCAAAATGAACCAAGTTAATTCTACTTTTATGCAATTTTAAGCAAGAGCAGCTTTTTATATCCCAATGAATTAGGATTTGGTTATATTGCTAGATTATATCATACATTTTCCTAGACTAAGTCCTGTGTGTCTACTATTAACAGAATGTAACATGACTCCAGAGGTTGTCATCAGATCTTTACCCTTTGCTCTATTCTGATATTTTGCTTTCCATTCATTAAGAATAGCCCCAAGCAAAATTAGAATGAGAATCACTAAGTAAATAAACAAGTTCTGAGCTGCATGATATGTAGCTACATGGACAACACACAAGACTAGAAGTGCTCCACAGAACATTTTATTTGAGAATTGTCAGTCCAGATATTACTCACATCAGGAAAAAAAAAAAAAAAGTCTCGTTGACCTTTTTGATGATCTTAAAACATCAGGCAAAAGACCACCCCAGTAACCAGTGATTCAGGAAAAAAAACCACAATAACCAAATATAAAAGGAAATGAAATTAGTACACAGGCCTTGAAGAAGTGCTGCCAGCTCACCAGCGCCATGCACACTAGAAAACCATAGTACCAAATCCTAGACCTGCAGTAGGGTTTTGCATATTACTTTCCTAGGGACTTGGGCCCCTAATCTGGACGTAAGTTTGACTTCTGCATGTCTCTAGCCAATTCTGAGTCGCATACATATTTTTGCCAATTTTACTGAAAGCAGCAGAGCTGGTCTTGACCAGAATGCCTGCATCCCCATCACTTTCCACACATATGCCATGTCATGTCCAACAGGATATTCACATTTCACTTAAGCAATGGATACATTTTTTAACTGCTTGACAAAGGGCTATAGGATTCAAACAAAGGGGATAATAAAGAGTGGACCACAAACCAAATTAACTATTTTAGTAAATTAGTTGTAGCCAGCAAGAGTAAACTGACCACTCTAGGATAAGCATATTCTGGTCCACACTCTTGTCATTCTCAGTTTATGTCACATCTGAATCTCTGCCTGCTCTGCTTAAATCTATTAAAGACAACATTGTTAACAGCATCTCTGTAACTTGACTTGTCACTCCACCACATTTATTCCTCTTCAGATCTTACTCACCAAAACTTCTTCAGCCAAAGAAACAGAAATCCTCTTCCTGGTACAGTTTATTTCATTTGGAGAACTGCTATAAATTCAACTGGAATTAGAATTCACTTGCTGGTAGAAGTTACATTTATATTTAAGGGCTGGCTTGCCAATCATTTCTAGAGACGAGGTCTCAAACACATTACTTGAGACTGAGAATAGACAAATTTTAAAACACTAAGCCATGTTTAAGCAACTGAAAAGATGAACACACAATAGCTCATGAAATGTAAATCAGAGTGAAGCCTACTTAACTCTGCACTTCTGTGGTACTGTTCTTTATTATTGTTTTTAAAAACAAGTTTGTCCCATGTTTCCTCATGGCACACACACACACCCTGGCTTCAGTATCAAAGACCATCTAGGCGATTACAACACTAATCATGCAGTCTGACAGGTATGAAAGTTTCTGGTGGTGACTCACTCACAGTCTTCTCCCATTTCCCCTCCCCAAGAGATGCCAGAGTCAGAGAACTCTGTATTAAAGAGCTGGGTGAAGTATGTATTCAGGAATCATTTGAAATTCACCTCTTCCTTTCAGCTGCCCTCTCCTCCCCCTACGGAGTAGAAGGAGCCTAGGGAAATCAGTTTGCCTGATCTTAGATCGTTTGACTCTTCCCCCGTGAACCACACCGATGCCAGAAGACATGCCTTTGTGAAGGGAGCAGGGCAGCACAAGGCTTTGCTGGACTCTGAACACATGACCTTCCCATCCCATGCACAATAAGCAAGCAGGACGTAGAGACAACATAACAGAGGACTTTCATATCTCAAGCACAGGGATACACTACACGGCTTGATAATTTGGCAGAATCCTATGCATCCGTGTTGCCATTGAGGAAAACAAGATTTCTCAAATATTTCTGTACATAAGGAGTACATCTGGACACTTTGTTCTTTTATCTCTATTGTCAAGAATCTTACTTAAACTCCTAAGAGGCTCAACAAGCCTTTGACTTTAATGGAAATAAAAAAGTAAACGTGTGCATGTGAGATAGCTGCTTAACTCAAAGGATGATTTCTGCAAAGAACTATCACGCATTTGGAAATCCCAAAACCAAACGTGATGGCCTTTATATAACTAGTGCAAACAGTGTACGCACGTGTGCATGTAGATACAAATCCACATATACACATATGTGTAAAATACTTCTTTGTAGATTCTATTATTCACATGATCACCATAATCACTGATCGACTCTCACAGGAAACATTTTCTTTCTTGTTTTGCTAGGTAGAACTAGATTGCAAGGCAAGACGAAGTCTGGGGGTCCTTGCAAAATACATCAGATGAGACGAATTAATAGGTAAGGCTTAACCAAGATATGTTTTAAAAGCATACGTAAAAGCCAGCAATTACATTTCTTTTCTGCTTTCTTGAGAAAGCTGAGAAATTCACTACTAGAAATTACACATCTCAGTCATGTGTTGGAACAGACTTGGTGCACAAGCATTTGGAAGCTAAGGAATATGTGGTATGCATCACTGTAATACCGTGCAGCTGTTTACTAGACTGAAGAGCTCGCTCACTCACTCATGCTCTCCATGGGGTAAGAGACTTGGTGATAAGCAGCCTGCAACCACTTGCACAAGGCTGAAACACTAAGCCAGTCCTCTGTGGCAGTTAGCAGTAAAGCATTGTACAGTCTCCCAAACGTTCAAGAGAAGTTGCCAATTTCATAAAACTTCCAGGTATTATTAAATCTTGCTAATGTTTGATTTTAATTCATCACATTGAAAAAGCAAACCCATGGGCAAACACGCCCTGAAAATGCACAATAACCAAAAATTACTTAAATCTCTGTACTGTGCGTGAAAGCAGGGAGGAAGAGTCAGTCCCTCCCATGAATTATTACCCCTAGCAGGTGCCAGACAATGCTAGAGCCAGAAGTCTTTTATCTACCCGACAGGTACGAACCATGGTAGTTCAGTTCATGGCAATCATCATGTTGTCCAACCAGCATGTCTCAATCCTGGCCTTGAGCAACCCCCTTTAGAAGGTATCTCAGGCTGCATGCATGGCTCAGGCTTCTCTCTGGTGAAAATGACAACAGGTGTTCCTATTATCGCCAACTAAGGCACAGGCATGACTACTAAAAAGAAGATAAGAATGTTTATTGTCTGCAGTAGGCCTAAGTAGGAGACAGCAACAGAACAATATCTGCACATAAAAAGAAGTTTTAATCTACGCAACCCAGAATATTTCAAGAAATTCCACATGTTGCCCCAGTTCAACCACCTCTATTGCTCCTTCTTCAAATAAATTCCCCCCTCCTCTTCTCCTTTGACCCTTCCAGATATGCTGGTAGCCACTTCCACTATTTCAGAATGATTTTTAAGAGCCACTTGCAGAAGTCTTAGAAAGAAAGAAGGGAAGAAGCACCTAATTTCATCAAAACATCAAAAAGATCACAGAAATACTGCTTATCCTGCAACTAGCAGCAGCAGCAGCATTTTTTGTTCTTTCAAAGGGCACCAAGGGTCCTACAAGTTCCTCTTTTCTAGGAAATGCTGTCAGAAAACATGAGGCAGCTTCAAACTAGGCTCTGGAAACTAATCCTGAAGTACATGAACATTGGAGAGCCTGAATTCTCACAGCACTGACATGCCCTTTTAATACCCTACCCTCCAAGTCAAGGTTCTCCTGGCAACTGGTCATTTTAATCAGTGCACACTAATTGAGCTAGCAACTTAGGAAAGTAAGAGGCTCCTTTTTTTCCAGCCTGTTTCACTAACGTGTTCAGTTTTGGGCCCCTCGCTACAAGAAGGACATGGAGGTGCTGGAGCGTGGCCAGAGAAGGGCAATGAAGCTGCTGAAGAGTCTAGAGCAGAAGTCCTGTGAGGAGCGGCTGAGGGAGCTGGGGTTGTTCAGCCTGGACAAAAGGAGGCTGAGGGGAGACCTTATTGCTCTCTACAACTACCTGAAAGGAGGCTGTAGCAAGGTGGGGGTCGGTCTCTTTTCCCAAGTAACAAGTGATAGGATGAGAGGAAACAGCCTCAAGTTGTGCCAGGGGAGGTTTAGGTTGGATATTAGGAAAAATTTCTTCACTGAAAGGTTTCTCAAGCACTGGAACAGGTTGCCCGGGGAAGTGGTGGAGTCCCCATCCCCGGAGGTATTTAAAGCCAGGTAGATGTGGCACTTGGGGACATGGTTTACTGGTGGACTTGGCACTATTAGGTTTGTGGTTGGACTCAATGATCTTAAAGGTCTTTTCCAACGTAAATGATTCTAAGTAAACCTCTCAATTGACTCCTAGGCCCAGATGCCTTTTTTTTTTTTCTTCTCTTCACAAATAGTATGTGTGATTGAGTTTCAGCTACAGAGAGTCTGGGGCAGGGGAAGCCATACTTTGCCCCAGAGATTAACTTATTTGTGGATGTCAGAAGGAGAAGAAAGGACTTTTCTAATCTCTAGCAGTACAATTGTGATATTAAGAACAAGAGAAGTTCAGAATGTAAATACTCTTTTTACTATTTAAGAATAAACTGATGTTATCTGTCTTGAAAATGCACCTAGATTTAATTTTTGAAATCTCAGCATTATCTCAGATGGTTTCCCTCTACCTGGATTGAGCACCAAAGCCTTCGGAGTTGAACAAAACCTGTATTGAGTAACTAATTCAAAAACATAATTAAGTATTTTATATTTATGAAAAATTTTGTGAGGAAGCAAGGAACAGAAAGCTAAGACAGATTCAGATCCTTTTAGACCTCAGTTCTACCACAGAAATATCCAAAAGTAAGCTCTGCTTCTCTCTGGGGCTTCATGGGTTTTTTTGTGGAGAGGAAAGGCAATCTAACCACAAGATCATCAGTTCCTTTTAGTAAGGTATTTATTACAGTGGTATTTAAAACAAATTCACTAATCCTCTGCATTCAGAGCTTCACAGGAAGAACAGGAACACAGATATAGTTTAACCTATAGAAAAGTAACATTAATAAGAGAGTCTACATAATATTATATGATGTTTCTATGACAGGGTAATGGAGAGTGCTTTCATTTAGGAATTAAAATTCTGTAATAACATATAAGGTTTTTTACCTGAACACTACTTGTTTGTCCTATTCCTCAAGAATTTCAGAGGAATGAGATAAAAGAGTCAGATGCCTGAAGAAAGATGGTCTTTCCCTTTACCAATACTTTTCTGTTAAGAATAACCAGTTATATTTTTATTCAGGTCCTATTTATAAAAACAATTTTTTTCTAGTGGCAGTATTAAATCAAATATTTAGACTAAACACATATTTAACTGTTGTTATGCTTGCAGATGGGTCTAAGTGCTCAGTTAAGGGCATCAGCTCTTTTAACAAGATAAGCTTGAACTCAATATGTAGAGAGTTTTTAACCGTGGAAGGCTATTTAGTGCCAAAATGAATACGCTGTTCCTCCCTTTGAATGCACATGTGCAGGGGAAGAGGTAAAAACACCCTTCCATGGCAACTGAAGGTTCTCGGCTATCAAGACAGACATTTCTTAAGAAAAAAGAAACATCAATATAATGCTCAACAATGTAGTGGGACCCTTTCCAAAGTACTTTTCTGTAATTCTGGTCTCCTGTAACCAAAAAAAAAAAAAAAAGATTAATTCATACTTAAAACACAGGTACACAGGAGAGCTACTGATGAGCTCTTGTATCTTACAGGGAAGATAAACAGCTGAGTATGTTTAACGTAGCAAAAGTGACAGAGAGCATAAATAAATGCTCTATATTTAGGGAGGTAAGCATCACAGAGAGAAAGAGAGAACATTACACTAAAGGACAACATTGGTACAACAACAATCTAGGATAAATGAACACATAAATTTAGGTTGGAAATTTTAAAAGGATTTAAAAGATCGTAGATATAAAAAGATCTGCAAAACTCAAGACCACATTTTAAGCCTAATTCATACTTTGATTCTTCTTAAAAGATTAGAGAGTCATGACAACACGTGTTCAAAACAGTGTTGGACCTTCAGACACAGTTGACAGTCATTCAGAAGGCAGATTCTTTTTGTTTGCCTCACCACAACTTCAAAGACCATTTTAATTAATGATACATCAAGAAATGCAGAATATATTCCTGGAACCAGAAAAGTTCCCCTTGAAAGATAAGGGATCGTATTTGTTCATTTTTACACCTGTAACATTTTGCACCAGAAATTAGTGTAAGCTTAAGGGAAGTAAAAAAAGCCTAACATAGGTAATTCAGGTGCTTCAAGCTCAATCACCACAGTTTCACATTTTTATCATCCATCCTCATTTCATACTACATGTTCCTTATGCATCTGGCACCCTGGCCTATGGACTGAACCATTTAGGTTTTCTGCAATGTGGAGATAAGATACAGCAACACTCAATAAGCCCAAATCAGTTTAAATTCTTGGAGCACAGCAGTTACATCAAATCTAGACCAAGTTACAGAAGAAATGCCACAATTTAACTAAAGAACATAAATGAAGGGCTATTTATATACTCCATTATTTCTGAGCTTTCTTATACAACTAAGATTGAAGTTTGGGAACTAAGCATTTAAGCTTAAGACCAGTGAACAGAATCTAGGGTCTGTCCCTGCAGTTGTGCTCCCAGTCTCGAGGCTACAGACACATACTCCATTTTTCTCTTCTGATCCCAGTGACATTTGCACACCT
This sequence comes from Platalea leucorodia, assembly GCF_965183815.1. NCBI lineage: Eukaryota > Metazoa > Chordata > Aves > Pelecaniformes > Threskiornithidae > Platalea > Platalea leucorodia. Next base: position 75,931,053 of record NC_138828.1, read on the forward strand.
GGTTACACAGTAAGGCAACTTCCAGGCCTTGTAGTGGGCTGCCAACCACTCCTCAGGAGGAAAACAAAGATTTGAAGCCCTGCAAGCTGAAGGAGGCCAGGAACCTGGGTTTCCCACTCCATAGAAGTATGGCAACCAGAACAGACATGCGGAGCAACACTACCACCGCTTCATCTTTTCTAGTGATGTTTTAGAGTGGCCTCTCCAGTTAAGCAACTCACTTAGAAAAAGATTCCAGTTTTGTTTTTTTTTTAACTGCTTACCTAGGGACCCATAACATCTTCACTCCCACTTCCTAGAATTAGTCTGCAGGAGCAGACTTTGGCCTGTTCAGGAATTTACTTGGAGGAATCCCATGTGATACAGTCTCGGTGAGAAGTGGGATCCAGGAGAGCTGACTGATTTTCAAGGATCACCTCCTGCAAGTTCAAATCAAGCAAATGTGGCAGGAAAGCCTGTATGGATGAACATGGAACTCCATACAAAACTCAAAAACTCATAAAAAGAAAGCATAGGTAGGGTAGAAGTAGAGTGACGAAGATGACGCAGGAGGAATACAGACACGCTGTACAAGCACACAAGAATGGGGTTAGGAAAGCCCAGCTCTACCTGGAATTGAATTTGGGGAGGGATGTGAAAGGGAACAAGAAGGGCTTCTGCAAGTATATCAGCAGCAAAAGGAAAACTAGGGAAAACTTCAACCTACTGCTGAATGGGATGGTGGGCCTGTTGACAAAGGACATGAAAAAGGCTGAGGTACTCAAGGTCATCTTCACCTTGGTCTTTACTGACAAGATTCAATTCCTTCATCAGGAATCCCAGGGCCTTGAGACTTGTGGGAAAATCTAGAAAAACTACAACTTTCCCTTGGTGGAAGAGGACCAGGTTAAGGAACATTTAAACAAATTGAACATACTCAAGCCCATGAGGCCTTATGGGATGCATTCACAGGTGCTGAGGGAGTTGGTTAGTGTCAGTGCAAGGACACTCTATTATCTTTGGAAGGTCATGGAGACTTGGGGGTGGAATGGTGTGCCTGAGGTCTGCGGGGGAAAAAAAAAAAGCAAATATGACTTCTATCTTCAAGCAGGAGGATTCAGGGAACCACAGACCAAGGAAGGTGGTGCTGCAAATAGTCTTAGATGCCATTTCCAAGATCCTGACTGGGAGTAGTCAGTATGGATTTACAGAAGGGAAATAATGCCTAACCAGTCTGATAGTCTTTGATAAAATGACTGGCTTGGTGGATGAGGCAGAAGATATTGTTTGCTTTGACTTCAGCAAGGATTTCAGCACCATCTCCTATAACATACTCATTGACAAACTGATCAAGTACAGACTGGATGAGTGAACAGTGAGGTGGAATGAAAACTGGCTGAACTGCCAGGCTGAAAGGGCTATGCTCAGCAGCACGAAGTCCAGCTGAAGGCCAGTCACTAACTGGTGTATGCAAGGCGTCAACACTGGGGCTAATGCTGTTTAACATCTTCATTAGTGACCTGGATGATGGGACAGAGTGCACCCTCAGCAAGTTTGCAGAAGATACAAAACTGGGAGGAGCAGCTGATACACCAGAACATGGGAAGAAATTGCTTACAGAAGTTGTACAATGCCCATTCTTGGAGATATTCAAACCTGACTGGATACGGTCCTGGGCAAACTGCTCTAGCTGACCCTGCTTTGAGCAGGGGAGTTGGAGAAGGTAACATCCAGAAGTCCCTCCCAACCTCAAGTATTCTGTGATATTTAGGCATGTGTGACATCCAAACTGCAATTTTCTTTCTGATCTCATTCTAAAAAAAAAAAAAAAAAAAAAAAAAAGCTCCTTACTATATTGTAGAAACTTAATAATTAGCATTCTGTAACACTGCTGCATAACCAGATCAGCAGTTTCTCGTCAACACTTTAATAACACAACTGCTATGGCAAATTCTCTGTACTAAAGCACTACTAATCTTTCAAAATAAATTAGAATATTCATTTGTACCACCAAACAACTAAGCAAAAATTGCCAGAAAGTTATTTCAGATTAATATTTTTGTTCATTTACTTGCTAGCTTTCAAAATTAGAGCATTAGTGTGAACTGGTGATATTCTATGTATTAAAGCATAAAATTTTCTTTCCAATCAATTAACAGTAAATGAATGTTCCTAGCATATTAGTAATGCTATAACATATATTAGCATTTACTACAAAAGCCAATTAAGAATGAAAAGACTGAAACTGTGATTCCCTAAACACTGTAATGAAAGTGTAATGCACAAACTGAGGTATCTATATTCACCATATGGGCTACTGAACATTTTTTTTATGTCACATAAAAACATTTCATATTACTCACTGGTCTGATTTTATTTGGGGAAATACACATCTTTAACATAACATGAGCAATACACAGAACTGCAGGGTGATACACTAGTAATCTAATATATTCCATTCCAATCATAACAGTACATAGTCAATAATATAGAACCATTTCATTACAAAACTAAATGAAGAGAACAGATAGGTTTTATTAAACATAATTCAGGATTGAGTATGTTAGCTAGATCCTACTGAAACGTACCTTCATTCTTTATGCTTATATCTTAAGTGCCTTGTTGTTGAATACTTGGAAGTTAGGTGACCTCAAAAGAGTGCCTGTGGAGATGCTATATTCAGGTTTCTGGATACAGGCAATCCTCTAACAGCAAATACTAAATGGATGAACACAAGATTTAGGCAAGCCATACAACTGAGGAGCATATATTGCATGCCTCAAAGCAAGGCTCTACAGGGCCTCCTAGGAAGCTGTGGTGGAGATGCCTTCAAACGGACAAGAATCCATCAGGAAGGAGACTGGGTCAGCCATCAAATTTCTTGCTACTTACCTCCTGCAGACCCTTGTCTTTGCTCATCTGCAGAGCTCATAAGGCCATGCAGATTACTAGAGCAATATCAGTGGTCCCTACATCCTTGGGGAATCTTTCCAGGGAACAAGGTCTTGTACTAAACACTAGAGACACTTTGTCATTCATCCATCATTCCTGAGAGCACTCTGTTTAGAAATCCAGCCTCATCCTGTGCACCTCCTTGCAGCCATGTTACACATTGAGGTGGTTTGACTGTAACAATAACCACCACAACAGAAATTTACTGGCTAGTTGCAAGTTGTCTACAACTACCTGAAAGGAAGCTGTAGCAAGGTGGGGGGTCGGTCTCTTTTCCCAAGTAACAAGTGATAGGACAGGAGGAAACAGCCTCAAGTTGTGCCAGGGGAGGTTTAGATTGGATATTAGGAAAAAATTCTCCACTGAAAGGGTTATCAAGCATTGGAACATGCTGCCCAGGTAAATGGTGGAGTCCCCATCCCCGGAGGTATTTTAAAGATGTGCAGATGTGGCTCTTAGGGACATGGTTTACTGGTGGACTTGGTAGTGTTAGGTTAACGGTTGGACTCAATGATCTTAAGGGTCTTTTCCAACCTTAACGATTCTATGAAGACAATCAGCACAAATAAGCAGGCAAAGTACTCAGTTCTAGTAGTGAACCAGGCATTTTCTAAATTCTTTGGTTCAGGCAGCCACCAAAGAAAGATCCTTCCACACAGAATGGGTGATAAATAAGTCAGTACATTTCATTTTGATCTGCAAATACCCCTTACTTTTATGCTTTCAAGAATGAAAACCAGAAGTGAAGTCATATCCATTCATCAACATTATCATAAAAATCACATTTAGTAAGGAGTCCTAACTGTCTGTTCTGCATACCCTATCACAATATCCCTCTCAAAACTGCAGTATATCTAAGCAATGGACTCTTTGGACAATGTGTGTTGCAAATGCTTCGTCAGTCAGTACTGAACAGTCCTTCTGGAAAAAGCATAAAAGAAAAAAACAATTGGGGTTTTTGTTTTGTTTTTTAAAGGGGAACATAAGTCCTGGCATCCATCATTATTTTCTGCTAGTCATTTCCACATTTGGATAGCCCTCAGAATATTATTTTGTCTCCTTCCATATTCTAATGAAAGTCTGCATAAAACACATGCTTGGAATTCACAGGTACTCCATTTGCAATCAGCTATATACTCCAAAAATCAAGCCATTATTTGAAGCCCTTATTAGCAAGAAGTTACTGTCTTCATCCTTTGAGGCACCTGCATTAAGATTCAAAGGAAAAACCAAATCCAACATATCACAGTGCTGCTGCACCTCTTACTCAATGAAAATTATAGAGGCTCTGCTTCCCTAGAGAGTCTCAGGGCTACCAATTACTCAAAGAGTTAAGTCTTATATTCTCACGTTTGAGGAACTACATTGCTAATTTATATAATCTGTGTAATCTATCTACCTAATCGCTGCTAACCTTACTTAAAGATTGCTTAGCATTTCTACTTCAGCTCCCTAATTTTTTTCAATATAAGTTTTCCATAGTTCAATTATTTTGGATTTCATTAGTTCAAAAACTAGTACTCTACATGAGCTTTCCAGAAAGAGCAGCAGCTTTTTAAAAGAGAAAAAACACACTGTGGTTCAACTTTGCTTACAGGGAGAAAATTCCCCATTTTAAACTGTTTAGTTTAAAATTAAGTTTTCTATTTTCAGTTAATAATTCAAAAAGTAGACCCAAATTATGTCAGCATAGTAGTGCACACATTTATTAGAAGTCCAGTTTGCATTTAAAGTGGTACTTGCATATAGACAGGAATGAAAAATTGCCTTATTCTGCGTGGAAAAAAAACCCATTCAAACCAAAACTGCAGGTGTTGGCAGACCTACATTAAGCTGTAGATCCAAGTTTAGCCTGGGTCAATTGCACTGTCTACAAGAGAGGGGGAAAAGGAGACTGTGCTGACTCCCCCTGTATACTCCACAACCAATTATTATCTATCTCACAGTCCAAACCACACCACTAGGAAACAAGACACTTGTGTTGCAGTTCCCATACCAGTTTTTAACTGAAACACAATAACCTTAAAAGAAACCAGATTTGTTTCCTCACAGGCTATACCTATAACCAATTCCTTCAGATGGTGGAAACCCATCTTTAACCCCAACCTCTGAATTAGGCAGGGAAAGATTTGAACCAGAATCTTCACATTGAAAACAAGTGTCTTAAATCAGGAATTAGTACAGTTGAGTCCATACTTACCATCTTCGTAACTCATCTCTGTACTTTTCAATAGACAAAATGAAAACCCCTCACTAGATTAAA